>NW_005054402.1:2586572-2618879 GCF_000277835.1 Geospiza fortis | reverse complement strand
GTGACCAGACAGAATCCTGTGTTTGAATGGAATTTATGCACCATGTATGAGGTGTATGAATATGCAACAGGCTGATGTTTTTAAGGGTTAATCCTCTGTTAACGTGGGTCCTTTTTCAGGCTTATGCTGCCCGGAAAGAGGTACCCGGACTGTCCGTAACTCTTTGTTTCTATTGTCACATGTTGTCCTAATCCTAATTATCCAAAATTATTATTAATCTAATTATATTACTATTTTTATAACCATTTTATTACTATTAAACTTTTAAAATTTTAAAAACAAGTGATTGGCGGTTTTCACAGCCCATCACGAATCCTGCCATGGCCTCGAGGAGCTCTGTCTGTGCTTGCTTTGTGCATCACCAGCCGAGAGTCACTTGAGCTTCCAAAACGCGAAGGAATGGGATATTTCCTTAAGTCACGTGAAGCACATCCTATGCAAACAGCTGATATAGGTGAGGTGAGGAGTAGTGCAATATTTTGCCCAAAAATAGGGCTCACTGCAAGAATTCTTTATTTACTTTTTTTAAATATAGGTAAAACTGGGTGCTCATTTCACAGGCTGTAATTCCTTTTGCTAACTTGTCTCAATGCAAAGCACTTGGTCCTCTGGCCTGAAGTGTCTTTTGACGTACAACTTGTACAAAACCATAAAAAACCCTGATGTAGCAGCTTAATTTTATAACATTCACACATCTGTTTCCAGCGACGGCTTTGAAGCCCAGTAAAATGGCTAAGTTAGAAAAGACAAAGAGGAAAAAAAAAACCACCACCATGTTTGTAGAAATATGACTAATGCCCAGACCTGCCTGTACTTGTTAAAATGTGCTAGAATGACAATGTTAACAGCTTGGCCAAACATCAGAAAATCACTGCTTCATCTGATGCTATTAGCTGAGTTATTCAGTAAAGGCAGAGCTGGAAAAATAGTGATGCTTCCCTGGGCCTCAGGGTGGAGTGGCAGAGATGTCCCACTCATGACTGAGAGATGTGGCAAGGGCCTGACCCCGAGCACAGGCTGCCCGTGCTGCTGCCACCCTGCTGCGAGTGGCCTGGAAGGCTTCCTGCATCTCTCAGTCAGGAACCTGGGAGATGTGCACATGAGGGGCCCTTTCTGGATGGCACCCCAAAAAGAGCCAAAATGACACTTTATATTTTGCTTGTGAGGCCATCTTGGGGCTGCACGAGCTATGCCCAGTGTGTGAGTCGCCAGCCACTGCAAATGAGCTGCATGCCTGATAATCTTTAAATCTTTCAATCTTATCATGCCTGATAATCTTTCAATCTTTCAAATGCCCCACTTCCCTGAGGGTGGAATTGTTTTCATAAGTCCCCATAAGCTTCTGTGGTTTAATTTGGACAGTTTTATTTCTGCAGCACTGATACCAACAGCGGGATCTGTCTCTTTGGTGTTTATCTTTGCACACCTTCGGGAGCTGAAGGAATTGATCTTTGGATTTGTGCCTCACAGTTGTCCTAAAGTGCTGTGCTCTGCCTCCAGGTGACAGGCTCTGTCATGGCTGTCTCACAGGGAGACACAACTCCCACTGCCTGGCTGAGAGAGGGGACATCCACTGCCTTGTGTTCGTGCTGAATCCTGTCCACGCAAGTGCCATCTCCTGAGCAAAAAGTGGCACAGCAGAGGGGATCTGTGATGAAACCAGAGGTGCTCTGCACTGCAGTTTCACCTTCCCTGGAAATGGCTCTAGGAATAAAGGACAGCGCTTCAAACAGCCCTTGCTGCAGGCATGTAATTCATTACTGCTCTTCATGCAAGGACACATTGAAATTCAGTTCAAAGAGAAAGGAAAACCCTCCTGCACGAAGCAGAGATCAGATTATTCAGTAAGCACAAAAACCTTTTGAGTAATAACTTTTCTGTGGAGAGTCAGGTGGTTTCTGTATGCTTAGCAGTCCTAGTTTCCCTTGAACTGTGTAATTCAATTGAGGTGCCTCACTCAGCTTTTAAACCATCTCATGCACAGCTGTGTTCCCAGGCTGGCAAAGCCACTGGAGCATCTCTTGCAGAGCCAGTATCTGTGGCATTTGGCCTTGATCTTGGAGGGGTACAAGGGCAGTCTGACTCAAATTGAGGCCAGTCCCCTCCAGTGACCTCCCTTCACCAGCAGCTGGAGGTAAACTGGCACTTTAAATTTCTTTTTATTCATGGAGGTCTCCAGGAGAGGCAGAGCCTCTGTCATTTTATGTGCACGGGATATCACACAGGCCAGGGGGCAGAGGATTCACATTACTGTACTGGCAGTGAAGAAATACAGAGAGATAGGCAATTGACCTGAAATAGAATCAGCAGAAGTCAAGATGTTATGGTAACTGGTACAGTTTTCCCTCTTTTCAGCAGAGCGGAATGTTTAATTGATTTAGCAACTGAAAGTGACAGGGAGGATGCTGATGGTGCAGAGGAGAGCTTTGCAAGAGGATGAAAAAGACAATGTATTGCATTTACTTGTATTGGTAGCTTCCTAAAAATATATATAGACTGGAGTAGGAGATACAAGCTGTTCCCAAGTACCAAACTGAGTTTCTGAGCTACATGACAGCAAGAAAGGAAAATACAAACAGGCATTTTTGTCCTTTTTGTTCAGGTGAATCAAATAATTCCAATCTTGGGGCCTAATTTTTGTTGATGGATGGATTTCTACCTTATGTATTCAGACTGTGCACCAGAGAAGACTGAGAAGTCCAAAAATCTTACCAAAAATCGTACCAAATCCGTTTTGTTCAGAGTCTTGCTTGATATTCTCTTAATTAGGCGGGGAGGAGTAAGTCCCTCTCCAAAGGAGACTCAGAAGGAGCTGCTGTACATAGTTATTCATGGTGAATGCTGCAGCTCCTCTTCCTGAGCATAGATCCAGAGAGGAGAAGGGAGACAAACTTCCAGGTTTACAGCAGATCAAAGGGAGGTCAGTGGCTGGCAGGAATATGGGAAGGGGGGAAGAAAGGTGAGAACTTAAGAATCTCTTAAAAATCAGTGACTGCCTCTGCCTACAGGTCACAAACATCTCTAAATTGGTAGTTCTTTTCTCTTCTGCTAATTACTAGTGGCTACAGTGGAAGTGCATATTCTGTCAGCCTGAATTTAGTTAGCTGAGAAGGCAGACTGTGCCTTTTAGGTATTCTTTTTAGGGTAAACTTTTCCTATTGGGCATGCTTTGTTGTCTTGGGATCCATCCTTCAATGACTTGATATTGTTGCATATTTCCTGTGTCCCAGCTGAGATCACAAGTGTGTCCAGAAAAGCCTATTGCTTTCCAGGATATCCTAGCACTGAGGCCACACTGAACAGATGGGTCATGATTTGTTTGTACAATCTATATAGCCTATATATCTCTATGCTTCTTATTTATCTTCATATATATTTATTAATCCAAAGACCATTTACAATGATTCCCTTTATTTAAACCTCCTCTGGATTCTATCTCCTTGTTTGTGCCTCCAGGAAAATCAATCTGTGCGGGGTGGTGAGCGCAGCTGCAATAAAGGAGAAAGAAATAAAGCAGACAGTGAAATACGACGTGTTCTCTCCAGAAGGAAAAGAAAAGCCAAAAGCCAAAGTCCAAAGGTTACACATGGTGGTAATGCTCCAGTCTAACCTGGTTATACCTGCTGCTTGCAGGTGAAGGGATGCAGCCATTCTGCAGCCATGAAATGAGCACAGCAGGGTCTGATGAGCCTCGCTGCCAGCCCGTGCCCCCCCTGACACAGAGCACACAGCACAATCCTTCGGGGCAGAGCTGCTCTCGGGGCCACATCCTCTCCTTGGGCATCCCCAGATATCTGGGCCTCTGCAGTGGAAGGGCTGAGGAGAAAATGTGGAGCCTTCTGGGCTCCTCAGATGTTCAGATCACAAGCTGGTGTGTGATGGTGTTCACAGGGGTCTTAGGATGAGGGAAGAGATGAGGATCTGACTCCATGTTTCAGAAGGCTGATTTATTATTTTATGATATATATTATATTAAAACTATACTAAAAGAATAGAAGAAAGGATTTCATCAGAAGGCTGGCTAAGAATAGAAAGGAATGATAACAAAGGCTTGTGTCTCAGACAGAGAGTCCGAGCAGCTGACTGTGATTGGCCATTAATTAGAAACAACCACATGAGACCAATCACAGATGCACCTGTTGCATTCCACAGCAGCAGATAACCATTGTTTACATTTTGTTCCTGAGGCCTCTCAGCTTCTCAGGAGGAAAAATCCTAAGGAAAGGATTTTTCATAAAACATATCTGTGACACCTGGTACTTCATAAAAGCACAAACCTTGATTTGGTTATCACATGGACAGATAGATCTGGGTGTTACAGGGATTGATACATTCTTGAAATGGAAGGATGGAAGGGTGGATGTTTCTTTTAAAGACATTTTGGTTTGTTTCTTGGTCTGACTTTCAAGCTTTTTCATTCACTTGCTGGCAGAGAAGTTTCTACTCCTTGGCTCTTGCCAAGGCCTCTCTGTGCTTAGTGTTTCCTATACTATATTTTCCTACATATTTCCCATATTTTCCCTTGTGTGGGGCTGTGCACTCTCTCAACACCAGGGCTGTTTCCTAGTTCTCAGCAGAGCTGAGCAGCACATGCTCTCAGTCCAGAGTTCCAGCTTCTCCTTGGGTACTTTTCTAATGTCTGAACAGCATCTTTGTATTTCACCTTTGAACAAAAAAAGCTTAAATATTATACAGAATTCCTCTATTTCTATTTGTTAAAGAAACTGGGCGCATCCACCCCCCAGTGCCTGGTTGCATGTCTGTTATTTGGGCACTCTGAGGGTGACAAAAACCCAGAGATGCTCTCTGTAATCCTGACCATCTCTTGTGCAGAAATACTCATCTGTCCTGCCAGTGGGCAGCCGAGCACAAGCTCCAGGTGACATCCTGTTCCCTGAGCCCTGAGTGTGTGTCTGGGGGGCTGTCAGTCCCCTGCTGCCCTGTTCTGCAGGCAGGAGCAGCCACCACACCCTCCCAGTCAGGAGGGGCTGGTGGCTGGAGCTGACAGACCCTTCACAGGTCCAAACTGAGCAGAGCTATCTGCAAGGCTTTCATTTCCTTGCTCCCCTCGCCTTCTTATCCATCTCCATTCACAGGAAACCTGTGGGCAGCCCTGATCTTGGGTTCTCCACCCCCTCCCAGATCTTTCTTATCTGTACATCTGTCTGCTGCTGCATGCACAGCTTTCCCATGCACAGACACACCCACGAAAGCCCAATTTGTGCAGAGCCTTGTGACGTTGGCAGGGGTCACTTGCGAGGATCCACCTGCCCAAACACAGAGAGCTCTGCACCTGTTCCCTCAGCATTTCAGGTGTGCTCTGATGTTCTTCTCCCCTTCCACCACTCAGTGGTTCCCTAACAGCTCATTGGCCATACACATGTTAATTCATAGCAATGAGCACCCTGTACTCTTTCCTCTGGGCTCATTCCTCTTTCTCAGATACATTTCAGCTGACCAACACTGACTTTGGCTCTGCCTTTTTATGCATCTGACCAGAAGTGGTGGAAAACACCTCCTCTTCAGCTCTCTGGAGCAGCCTTTATCCTATCTCCTGCTTCATCAGCTTCATCTTCAGAGCATGGCTAATCCCTATGGCTAATTCTTCCTTCCCATTACTACTCCAGTACCTTCAAGCTAATTTCCTCCATAGTGCTTGTACTTACTCCCTGGGTGCTACAGGTTGCAGGGGTAGAGGGCTGTCCTTTCACCTCCTGCCCAGCTGAGAAACCACACTGGCCTAGTGCAGGACACATGGAGAGCCTTCCTGGCCACCTGTGTGGCTCCTCCTGAGCCCTCAGCCTTGCTCTCTTGGAGTTCCTGCTACCTTTGTACCACTTCCAGCACTGATGTTCTTAATGGGAAGTTGTTTTGTTTGCATGGGATAAAAAAATGCTGAGCTGATGCCATAGCTCTGTCTGAGTGCTCTGCAAGCACTGCAGTGAAGAGGAATTGTGGAGCCCTGGTGGTCGAGGAATAGTCTTTCAGAGAAGGGCCCAGTTGCAGAGAAAGATTCTGCAAGAATGAGGTGGGGCTGTCTAAGGTCTCAAGACACCCCTTTGATGTAATTCCTGCTCACAGGACACTGTGTCCTTCGTCATCTGGGAAATGTGTGAAAGCAGGCCAGGAAAACAAAGAGTTTGGAGGAAGTTTGGTGTTTCCTTGTTCCTGCCCCACATCTTCCCCCCATTCCTTCACTTACCCAGAGCCTGTCCCTGGGAGTCTGGGGCACCTCCCAGGTGTTACTCACCACCTCCTCCCTCCAACAGGAGATCACTGCAGGAGATAGGCAGTCCTGCTGAGACTGCTGGTCTGTCTCCCAAGTTACTGCTGGGAGAAGTTTCCACCCACTGTGATGTTCTGGCGATAAAGCTCAGCTTAAACCCTTTTGATATTAATCAAAAATATCACGTAATCATAGTAAAGCCAATACAGATATTCCACAAAGAAGCCATCGGGTTCTCTGTGCTGTGGAATGCTGTGATGTGTGTGCAGTGTCCGAGTTTTTAATGTGGGTTCATGTTGAACCTAATGGAAGGGCCAAACAATAAGAAGATCCTATTCCCCCCCTCATCTCCTCCAATCAACATAAAGCTGTGTCAAAAAGGAAGTGGTTATAACCTGGATGCTGTTCTTGTCCATTTTGCCAAGTAGGAACTTTTGCACACTAAAAGTCCAACATCACAGGTGAGAGGATAAGAAAAGACAAGTATCCTGGAAAAAAAATTAAATCTCTGATAACACTGCAGAGAATATATGATTTAAGCTGAAAGAAATTTTTAGAAGCCTAGAAAAAAACCCACTTTGTTCTTTGGTCTCTGCCAACAGAAAAAAAAATGGAGAAGTAGCTTTAAATATGGCTAATAAACTTAGCTGCTTGGGGCAGGAGAAGAAATCAGTTTGCAGTTTGTCAAGGCCCTGGCACAGTCAGCTGCTCATGCAGCTCAGTGCTGTGCTCAAACACAGGGTAGGATTGAAGCTGCTGCCAGACCCTGTCAGCTGGAGGTGCAGAGCACCGAGGGGCACTGCAAGGCAAGGACTAATCCTCTCACTGACCTGTACAAGTAAGAGGAATCAAAAGGGACTCTGACATATTAATCACAGCTCCTGCACCTTTTTCTTTGATGGCCCCAGCCACCATCCATAGTGGGACACTGCCTTTAATAGAGCTAGGAGACAGCCATGATGCCAAGGGCTCCAAAGCTGTGTGTGTGGACACCTTTTAAAGCTGATAAAGAGGTTTAAAGGCAGATTTATTAAAAAAAAATTGTTTTTTGACTTCCATTTGATAGCACCAAAGTAACACTTTTATGCTCTTAGCTCTAGGAGAGTGAGGGGCATGGAAATCAGTATTTTTGAAATTCATCAGCCTAAACCTATAATGGGCTCTGTGCATGCACCCAAACCCACACATCTGTGGAAAGAAGGTGGCTTGAGAAATCCCCAGTGATGGATAAATTGGGAGCACTCACTTGCACTCAAGTGTCTTTGCTCACTCAGTTGTTTCAGATACTCTTCTGGCCATTGCTCATTTTGCTCTTTCTCTATCCCCAAAATGGAGCTGACAGCTCTTATCTGTCAGGGAGGCTACAGGGTACCTTGCTGAGCTATTTTGGGCTTTGTTGAATCTCTCCAGTGAAGCACACAAGAATGGAGTCTCCAGCACCCCTTTCCCTTAAGCTTAAAGAGGCTATGTCCCAAATTAGAAAAGGCTAATAATAAAAAGTAACACAGGAGGGGGGGAAAACCCAAACCAAAAAGCAGCAAATTATTTTTACCTAGGTGAATGTTTGTCTGTTTTGTTGTAGCTTTTATTTTACTCTGATTCTCCTGCCTTCTTCTAATGGACAGTGTTTTGATGGTGGTAGTCTCTAAATGATCCTTTTCCACCCCTTCTCCTACTTTGTCTTGTCCTCAGCTTTGCATTTTC
This sequence comes from Geospiza fortis, assembly GCF_000277835.1. Taxonomy (NCBI): domain Eukaryota; kingdom Metazoa; phylum Chordata; class Aves; order Passeriformes; family Thraupidae; genus Geospiza; species Geospiza fortis. Next base: position 2,610,949 of record NW_005054402.1, on the reverse strand, counting down.
TTTGAAAAGCAATGCCCTGCTATTCATTTTCTCAGTCACTTGCACTCTGGTTTTGTACCATTTTCCTTTTCCTTTTCACTCCCTCCTGCCCTTCCCACCTTCCAGTGTCCCCAGCAGAGCTCTAGCTCTGAGGGAACATCAACAATCACAGGACAATCATTCACAGCCATTAACCAGTTCAGTGCCACACCTCCCTACAAGGCAGGTAATTATTTATGAACATTTTGGAGCTGCCTCTGCTTGGGGTAACAGATTGTTCAGCTGTTCCTGCTCAAGGGGCCCCCCACAACAATAGTGAGGCTGCAAAAGGTCAGGGTTGGGATGAACAGCCAGGGCTGGGTGTGGGGACTGCAGACATCTGCTAACACATTGCTGAGCTCTGAGCCCTCCTTTTAGGGGTTTGTCAGCATGAAATGTCTCCTGGATCTGTGGGGTCAAACAGGCTGTATGTATCTTAAAGAAGAATTAAAATCTACAGGAAAGTCCATGGAGCACATATGGATTCTGTGCTCCATAAAAAGGCACAGGGTAACTGGTCTGGCTTCTTTGTTCCCTGCCCAAGCAAACCAGCCCAAGCCCACGCTCTGCCAGGGAGGGGCTGTGGCTCCCACTGAAACCAGTAAGCTGATGGTGACACTGTGTGGGGACACCCAGCCCTAAATGCTGCGTGACATCTTCCCAAAGGTGGAAGATTTATGGGTTCAACCTAAATTAATTAAGAAGCAGAACCTTAATTAAGAAGCAGGTTGCTTCTGAAACAGCTAGCACACTTCAAAGAGCTGAAGCCATATACTTAGTGGGAACAAAGAAGAGAAAACAGGGTCAAAACAGACCATATCTGTGCCTTGTTCTCACCCCATTCATCTTGCACACGGGGGGTGCTCTGCTGACATTTTAAAAAGAGCAGTGGAACATCTGCCACCCAAAGGAGAATTGGGGAGTGTGGGAGGGGCATGTGGTTTATTCAAAAAAATAAGTTCTGCTCCCCCATGGAAGCAGAAGATGAGCCAGATGTACTTTTTTTCCATCTACCAAGTCCTGGTCTTTTCCCCATTGATTTAATTCGATCCAGGATATATCCCCCCCTTTTTTTTTTTTTTTTCCCTTAGCTAGGTGGTTTCACTTCGTGAATGCTGGAGGCAAATTGGTCCTGTTCCATCCTCTCATCATACCAGGTACAGCTGTCAGCTGAAGGGCAGGTGGTTTAAGAAAAACAAGAAGTGCCTCTTGAAAATGTGGCACATTTTTAGGACCTCAGTTCCCCCAGAGCTCAGTGTCCTGGAAGAAACAACCCCAGCTAACTCCCATGCTCATCAGTCAGTTCTAGTCACTCAGCTAATGATGTCTTTGTACCATTTATTCTGTAACATTTTGAACAGGTCATTCCTGCCTCTGCAATTCAGAGATGGGTGGCTTTTCTCATTGTCATGGTGTGGTTTAAAGGGTGTTTCACAAAAATCCACCACCATTTTTTAGGAAGACACGCAGGCAAGAATCAGGATGATGGACTCTTCATGGAACACCAGATGTGTGTTCTTCCAGATGTGCCAGCCCCGAGTGCCAGCCCTCCAGGCCTCTGTAGATCCTGCTGGATCTCCCTCACACCTTGAGGAAGGTGCACAGGCATCTCTGCAAGTCTGGCCTTGTGCTGTTTTGGAAAAAGCTTTTGAAAGCTACACCCAACATTAAGAAGAGACTGAGGTAAGAGATTACGACAAATGCACAAAACACTTTCATTTTCTTTATTTTCAGTTGATACTGTATGAATACAAAGTTTCTAGAAAGCTACAAAAATTCTACCACTTTATCAAGAAGGCATCAAAATGTGTCACTTTGCAAAGACATGAAAACACCTGCAGTAACCGACACAAAAATAGCATTTTTAGAGTGATGAAATAATTGCACTTAACTGTCATGGATATTAAAGTTATCACACATATGTACCGCGAAAGCTAGAATACATTTTTTTTTTTTTACAAAGCACTTTATAAAAAAATTCTCTGCACACAAAACCTATAATTTTCATATTACTATCATACTAAAGATAAATTCACTTTAAAGCCAACACTTAAAACATTTTAAACAAAAAAAAAAAAGGTACCAGTACCTACACACAGACAATAACAAATACAAGAATACTGTACTGCCAAGAGGTTTGACTGAAACTCCTTTTGAAAGCTTCTGCAAATATGTTAAGAAAACATTGGAGAACATTCAGTTTTTTCCAAGAGCCTTCCCTCACTGTCTAACCTAGAGGTACTTTATCATCAAAAGGCAAGTTCTACATCAAAAGTTACCAGCAGCAGTACAATATTAAAGTAACCACTGACCATATATGAATATGCTTAAGTCACAAACCCATTTTATACACATTACACAAATAAACATAAAGTGAGAATTCCATTAAGTCATTTACAAATGTGAACAAATGCACATGGCAAAAAAACCCCAAAACAAAACAAAAACCCAACCTGTTTTACATAAAATGTACTGAAGAATTAAAGGCTATTCAGGTTTTCAATGTTATAAAATTCTTTTGTCTTTTTTTTTTTTTCAGGCACATATTGTATTTTTTGTCTGCAGTCATGAGCCTGAATCAGAGGCCCATAAAACAAAACAAAACAAAAACAAAAACACATATTCTGTAAGGAGGTAACAGGGATCCATCTCCTTTTAGTCAACTGAGTGCATTTAAGATTTAATTTACACACTAAAACTAAAACATGACCTCAGCAAGAATGACCTGAAAAGTTAAAAGATGAAGATGTCCAGAGTGTTTCTTGTACTTTGACTTATCCAGCCTCAATCTTTCTTGGGGGGAGGGGGGGCTAAACATCTGGTTATGAAAGATAAGAGGGGGAAAGGAGATCATCCTGAGCAAAGGACAAAGCCGGGCTCCGCTCCTCACACCCGCCTGTGCCCGGGCACATGTATCCTCATGGGAAAAGGAAAGGGGGGACAACACCAGGGCTCTCAGTGGGACTGACTGAGGCCTCCAGGAAACTCCAGGGCTGCTGCTTCAGGCAGCAGGCACGCCCTGGGACTCGCAGTGGAAAAATAAATAGCTATGGATTAGCACATCAAATGTCCTATCTGCCTTGGACTGGCCAGTTCCTTACATTCAACAGTAATGTACACCCTTCATTATTCCCAGGAGCCCATCCCGTGGGGGCTCCACGGGACAAGCCACTGCCAAGCTGAGCTGTAGCTGTGGTGGAGAGGGGAAGAGAGAAACAGGCATTGGATCTGCGATTCCTTCAAAATAGTGGTGCAGTACCTAAACAAAATCAGTTTGGAATTCAAGTAAGTAAAACTACATTTGTTAGTAGTAATTTTTAACAGCCCCTAATGGTACCATTATGCTTGTTTGAATGAGACAGAGGTGTAGCTTGTCACAAACATTGAGTACTACAGCCAAAATGTTTGGCAATGACTGAAAAAGTATGTTCTGCTTGTGGGCCAAAAGTGTCTTTGCCCTACCTCAGTCTCATTGAGTTCAACAGGATTATTTGTCTTATAGAGGTAAGTGAGATTTAGACCTTGAAGGAATAACAAAAATAACATTTTAGAGAAAGGGAATTTGAATTATCACAATATTTACCACACAGTGTCACAATATTTCTCTATATAAAAAGTTAATCTTAGTTTTCATCAAATACTTTAAAAATCAAGTTAACAATGTATTCACAACTATATAATCCCTCTGACAGCTTTTGGTTTTGCTGATATTTGCTCTTTCTAAAATGTTGCTCCTCTTCCCATTGATTTCAGTTGTGGTGGAGAGTATGGCCCCCGTTCACAGAAGGTATCAAAAACAGACACATTAAGAGGAGCTAATTTTTTTTTCTTTCCCCCAAGACATCAACTGGGAGGAAAACAAAACAACCCTGTGTTTTGAGTCATGCTGGCCAGAGTTTCCCCAGCAGCACCTTCATGCACAATGCTCACCCTCAACATTTCAGTGCTTAAACCCACACGATTGCATTCACCCTCGCTACGCTCAGCTCTCCGTGCTCCTCTTGTCCTATGCATCTGACCTTCAGCATGCACAACTTTGTAAACAAAATCTGCTGTCTAAGCAAAGAATCTCCACAGATACCAAAATATTGTTAGAGGAGATCAACGAAGCCATGCTTGTCCACTGAAATTCTGTAGGATATGGATCTCTCATTATGCAGATGCGTGACTGGATGAAGAGAATATAAATGGGAATATTTTCATTTTTATATCAGAGACGAATCAGTTGCTGGTTTGCAATGCTGTCAGAAATGGCAAACAGTAGATTTTTCTTCAGCAGGCTGATCATTAGCAAAATCCCTTTGCTATGAATGGTGCTCTTTTGTGAATGGAGGCCTGTAGATTCAACTTATTCCAATAAACCAAAGGCATTACGGTGATAACTAAATATTTTTGGTCTCTCTACAAATTGTCATTATTATGGCAGCACTTTTCTAAGCTGGAATTTCAAACCAAAGGCACTTTCATGCTAGAGTGCAGAAGAGTCACAATTAATTATTTGGTCATGAAATTTAAAAAGGCAGCATTCATTAATACAATTCACTTTTCATGGAGAACTAGGGATCTGTAACCTTTCCTTTTGGTATAGGCATCTCACTGCAATGGGACTGACTTGTACAGACAGCTGGTTCAGACCAAGCAGTCAAAGAGCATTTCTGCAGGGAAAAATACGGATATTTTAAAAATGGAACCAATTAAGAAAACAATGTATAAAATTTAATGTTAAGAGGCTAAAAGTTACTTCTAATATAATGCTAAGGCACTGCATATTGTAATGCTTTGGCAGCTCTCAATTAAAAGGTTCCTACAAAAAAGTAACAGTAACAAGATAAGTACTTCCAGCTTACAAAAGAGCTCACAGTTTACAGGCAGCCTGTTGGACTACACACCCCACACTCAACAGTTGAAGGATTAAGGCTTTTAAGAATTAACATATACAGGGTATGGATCATTTACAGAATTGTAAAGAAAAGACGATGGAAGTAGTTTCCCTAACGTTACATATGTGAACACCAATAAACATTGTGACTGTTTATACCCTATAGGTATGGCATATGTAGTGTGCCAGATCCTACTAAAAAAAACCAAAACAAACTGTACCTGGATTTGCAAATTGACTTACATACTTTATATGCCTTAAAGAGTTTGCTTGTTATTAAAAAAAAAAAAAAAATCACCAAACCCACAATTCAAACCCTAAATAAAAGACAACTTTAGAACAAAAACCAAAAAGTAGTTTTTGACTTGTAACACCAAGTGCTTAGAATAAAGGGCTACCGTTAGGCTGTTACAATGCAGTGCTTTTCCTGATGTGATTGTTAGTGTTAAAAATGAGCGTTAAAAGAGACCTTGCCATGGACACGTTTCTCTGTTCACTTCACAGAGTATCAACTGAAAGATCATCAGCCCTAATATCCACAAGCAGGTAACAGCTAGGCATCACAGCAACCATCCAAAGCATGCACCTCATGCAGCCAGGTCAGGCTGAGGGATTGAAGCAGTCTCCCCTCCCCTGGGTGATGTTTGCACCCTCCTTGAGCCCCAGACCTCCCCAGCGTTAGGGATGGTCCTGGTCTGACCCACTACCTCACCTAGGCTCCAGTCTAGTCCAGACATTCCAGCAGTGGGCAATTCTAACAGAAAGGACTATGCAGGAATATAATTTAAAGAAAAGGATTAGATTTGCTTGTTTGAAGACTACAGCACTGGGCCTGGGAGTGAATTTGATGCTTACACTGTGCATGGGAATTGTGCTGGTTACAGGAACAAATCCCAAGAGGTAGGGAGGAGGGGCCTGCTAAGCCTGACCTTTGAGTCAGGACTGCAGAAAACTCCCCGAAGAACCCTCTTTGCTGATAACTCATCACTGCTCCCTAAGGTGGCTTGTGCTTGGTCAGCAGCTCTCAGCCTTTCAGACAAATGTTCTGCCTGAGAAGCCTCTGCTGGCCCAGCCAGCTTCTCAAAGTTGCTCACCTGCCCAAACAACTTCTGCTTGGGCAACGAGGGGCAGCAGGAGGAGAGGAGCTGAGCAGCACGCCCTGTCCTGAGCGGGAGGGCTGAGGCTGCTGCTCTCACGTGTGCACACCCCAGAAAACCGCTCACAGCCGTGGTGCGAAGCCTTACAGTATAAAATTCCTCCAGCTGTGCTTCACTTCCTGGAGTCTTCCCTGAATTTGCCAGAAGGATGAACACTACCATTGGATGAACGCTTTCCAAGAGGACAGCAGACCCCATGTGGCAAGCCTGCGTGTTTGTTTCAGATAAGGTCTTTGCCAGACCTGGAGAGACAACTGGGAGAGGTGTAAGAGCGCCATGATTAAGAGGAAAAGGAGAAAAAAAAATAAGATTCTCCACTTTCCAATCTTCTTTGCCTGATGCTGGTTGTGATTCTCTAGCGTCTGACAGATATTAAAGCTGCTGATCCTTTCAGAGGTGTACACACTCTTCTTTCAAACACATCAGTGTTTTGCTCTCTGTTTTGAATGACTCGATGCTGTTGCAATGTCAGTTGTTTCCACTCATCTCTTGATTTCAGAGTTGCAAGTTTTTTGCTCAACTTATTAGAAAACATAGTTGTCCATATAAAATATAACCGCACACACAAGACTACATATAATGCAAGTCTAAATCTTCAGTATTTACCTACTTATTGCAAAATGAGCCATCTTTTTCATTAAATAATCAAATTTTCATATTAGTACAATACAACTTTATACTCTTTTAAAATACACTAGATATGTTAAGGGTAAGGGGTGATGTTTCCTTTCTCTGCAATACCTGTCTGAAAGTTTAATGGATTAGAAGATTAGTTTTAGCGTTGAGAAAAAAATACAAAATTTGCCTAATTTTAGGACCTGTCTGTTTCTATCAGGCATTTCTTAAGGCTATATTTTTCATTTGGTTTCAAACAGAAAAATGTTTCATTTTAAAAAATAATTTAGTGAATTACATTCGTCCATATCTTCCACCCTAATTAGTTACAAAGATAATTCTATAAAGATTATTAACTTTGTGTACTCATTTACAGTTATAGCTAAAGATTCGTTTCAATTTCACTTGCATTGTAAAACAAGTATTTCATGTTGGAAAAAAACCCAAAATAAATTCTTATAAATGCTGTCAGTTTTTCCCCATGGCAAATGCTCTGTCATACATTTTTCTATCAGAATTAAAAATAGGCCTCCACAGACAGAGGCATTAGGTTCTTAAATACAGTCTTCCCAAAGAACTGTGGTTTACAAATTTGAAGAACACTTAGTTTTAGAAATAATTTTTACAACTGTACCAGAATTTCACAGCTACAATTATATATGAACACATTAAAAATGACTTCACTAAAACAGGATTTAGAAAAATGTGGGTGAAAGTTGGGCCAGAGGCACTGCCACTTAGTGTTGAGGTTTACAGTCTGTGTTTTGATAAAGAAGTGAAATGAAGTGTATATATAAATAACTGCTCAGTCCTTTACGAGCCTGTAGATATGATGCTGTGCTCCATGTTCGCTGTTCGACACTTCGAATACACAAGCCATGCAGAGCAGGGTTTCTTGTGTATCCCTGTTTGTTACCACCTGTGTGGGGGAAAGGAAGAGGCAGACAGAACATCACACACCTGGAAGCAGCAGGGCTCTATTGTATTTGCAGGGTGCCCCGTGGCAGGGAGAAATGATGCATCTGACTCCATGTTCTCAAAAGGCTAATTCATTATTTTATGATACTATATTATACTAAAGATTACCATACTATACTATACCATACCATACCATACTATACTATACTATACTACACTAAAGAATACAGAAAGGATACTTTCTAAAGGCTAACACCCTAATTATGAAAACTCATGACTCTTTCCAGAGCCTCAACACAGCTTGGCCCTGATTGGCCAAAGAGTGAAAACAACTCACACCAGAATCCAACGAAACAATCACCTGTGGGTAAACAATCCCCAAACACATTCCATGTGAGGAAAAACAGGAGAAGCAAATTGGAAAAGAATTGTTTTCATTTTCTCTGAGGCTCCTCATCTTCCCAGGAGAAAAATCCTGGGCAAAGGGATTTTTTAAGAAAATGTGAATGCCACAGGTCTGAAACAAGGAGTGACCCGTGTCACCTCGGTCCTGCCCGAATCCCCTGGCGGCACGTGGCTCTGAGAGCTTGGCTGAGGTGACACCACAGGGCAACAGGGAAAGCAAGCTGGGTCACTGGATGAAACTGGCGCAAAGGCCACCACGTGGCCCATTCTCTGTGCTTTAGGTCACCTGTTGGGCGTTTGCTGCCTGTTTTCCCTGCCCAAGAACTCATTAATGCCACTGACACCTGCAGCACTGTAACGAGCCCGGTAAGGACACATCAGATGAACGCAGTGGTTCAAAGTTACTGCCTCAGGCTCTCTGCAAACCCCAGACTCGAATGGAAAAAACAGAAGTAAGCTGAAATTTGTGGAGAATAACAAAGATGTTTGCTCACACTCACAGCCAGCTGAGCCTTTTCATCTTGAGCGTCTTTAGCGCCCAGTTCCAGGAGAATTATTCTGAAGTCAGTGGGATGGTTGCTTTGGTAAGCAACAATGACTAAGGGATTTGGAAACTGGTTTCCAACACTACCAGCTGAGCAAGCCATACAAAGCATGAGAGTATCTTAGAGGTGGAAAAATAGAAAAGCCAGTCCATACCAATAAAATTGTGAAGTTTTCCAAGACGCTGTTCATCATGTATTTCTCTGGTAAATGCTTCAGCTTGTGTATGAAGTTGATCATGTATTCACACATGGGAGAGCGGTTTATCCTGTACACAAACCGGCCATTCTCAAACCTTGCATATTCAGTCTAAAAAACATGAAAACCATTTAGAATGTGATCATCCAGAGACAGGAAAAAAGTGACTGGTAAATCTGGTTTTTTTTTTGTGTAGACAGGAAAAAGAGAAGTGGCTCAGACATACTCACACACCTGCTTGCTGACTCCCTGCCTTACCTGTGCTATGCCTTGCTAAAAATGCAAGGGACCTTAATTATCAATAATTATAATATCACTACTTGTTCTCTAACCTGCAAATTAACAAACTGATTAGATGAGGATTATAAAGTCCCAAACTGAGTAGAAATTAATTAAGCCAAAAACTGTGATAAGATGATTTTATAGGAATTTTGAGGCACCTGTCTGCAAAGGGAACAGCAAAAATAAGCTAATATATTTGCACTTAAGTGTGCACATATGTCCTGGGTTTCCCTGCACAGGTTTTGTTTGTCATCTCTTTTGAAGCAACAAGGGGTTTTATTGTTGAATATTGTTTAGGTTTTATTGTTTAATAAACAGATTTTTTCCACTTTTCTACAAGGAGGTATTTTCTCCCGGACTGGTTTTGGGGAGAAGCCAAATGAATCTGCTTTCCTAGAGGAGCCCCTTTGGGGTTCTCTCCCAAATTTTCCCTGAACCAGGACAACATACAAACATAGATATATTATTGCATGACTTAACAGGCAATTTATGAACTACAGACAGATGTAGGACTACAGCTGGAAGCAGACTGACTTAGATTGCTGATGGAGGGTAGGGCTGTGACTCTTGGACTTCTGCTGTCCAGCTACCAATCGCTCAGATGGTGGTTTTGGAGGATTTTTGGCTTTTTCTAAGCTTGGAACAATAGAAATTATTAAAACCTTTTTTTGTTATGGTCAGAAAACATACTTAGTTTAAGAAGGACATAAACAGTGACCAGGACATCTGTAAAAGCTCAATCTTCAGCTCTAGGCTAAAATCCCCCCCAAAAACTGTTTTGTACGTGACAGATGTGGGTCTGGGCCTTAGCCCCCTGCTGCAATATCACTGTGCAGCAAACCAAGCAGAGACCTGACCACACCCCACAGGTCTGTGCATGGGAAAGGGAAGAAATGACTAAAGGCACATATCCCATCACAACACCCACCTCTACTTTTTCTACTACTTGCTTTCCAAAGGAGCAGACTTTGGTGGAACAGGTGATTGTCATGTTTTCCGAGCTCTCGTACTGACTGGTGACTCCGTAAAACGCTCCTGTATCATCTTGGATGTTGCAGTTTAAGTCAGCCTGTGGGGAAAAAGGTGAAAATCTGATTTTTTATTTGACAGTGTGAATAGCATGAGCTGTCACTAGCTCACCATTCTTCTCAGAAATAACGGGGGGAGCTTAATGGTGATGACAGCGACAGTGAAAAAAGTCTGGCAGGGAAGTAGCTGCCTAACTGTTGCAGTAAAAACCTTAGGAAATCAGCAATTTATTCAAATTTTAGACAATAAAAGATGTCCCAGTATTTCTGTGGGCTACAGGTGACATTCTTGCCTGTCAGATGGCTGATGAAATCCCTGGAGCAAAGGAATGATTACCTGTGAGGAGCCTGGCTCCAGAGCCAGCCCCTCTGAAGTGAACCTGCCTTCAGATTCAAATTCAGCCCAGCCACCCCACTCCAGAGAGGCCACAGCTCACTTTCTCCTGCTCTTGTCTTAAAGCAGTGAATCCTCATGGCAGAGGAGACAGCTGGGCAACACAGGATGGGTCTCTGATAAGGTTCTGCCAGGCCATATGGCACTGGTCCAGCAGAACCCTGGACTCCAGGGAGAGTCTGACACAAGCCCCAGGTTTCCCGTGTGCCGTGCCCAGCAAACACTGCTGCAAGGATCTGCTGCCTCCCAGCATTTCCCTGCAGCCTCAGAAAGCATCCAGCTGCCTTTGATAGGCAGCATCAGAGACCAAGACTCGCAGGATCAAGTGAGGAGCAGCTCTACCTTCAATTATTCATCACCCAAGCCCTGTGCACAGCAGGATTAATTTGGTACAAAGCAGCCACACGGGTCACCTGCTGAATCCAGCCTCCCTGGGCCCACTGCAGTGCTGGAGCTGTTCTGCCACTCTGCTCTTTGACATCACAGACCCATTTCTGCTCATTTCAAAGCCCTCCCCTTACAAGCACACTGATATGGATACAGGCAGACCCTAGGGATGTGCACAGCTGGATTTGTTGATTCAGGCATTAGCTCTACTGACATCTTTGATGCCCAGGGAGAGAGTGGGCAGGGTTTTCCTTTTATGTGGAAACAGCTGATCAGCTACTGCAGCATGACAGCAAAGAATCTCCTGAACTGGAAAGTTAGGCCCAGGTGAGCATTTTAGCAGGGAAATGCACTTCTGCAGCTGCTTCACTTGCAAGTCTAGCTCTGCTTGGTTCTATTCCTAATATAGAAATGGAATACATAATACTTGACAGGTACCTTCATGTTTACCCTCAGACTTTTTAAAAACCTTATTTACAGGTATGCCTACCTATGCCCCATCCCTGGAAGTGTTCAAGGCCAGAGTGAATGGGGCTTTGAGTAACCAGGTCTAGTGGAAGGTGTTGGACTTAGGTGATCTCTAAGGTTCCTCATGACCAAACCATTCTACGACTCTAGTGTGGAGCACTCACCACAGTTCAGGTAATTTGTAACTGCTGCTTCATTTTCAACTTGGCAACAGCTCATTAATCCTCCTTAGCATCTGCAATCCTTATTTGTGGTGTGGCAATATTCTGATAACAGCACACACTGAGCTAGTCTGTGGTACACAGAAGACACGGGTCTAGGATTACTTGGGGCTGGCTTTGTGAATTAACCAGTGGAGCAGCCTCCTGAGGTTTGCACACAGGGACACAAACAGCCCCACAGTCAGGTATTCTGCATAAGGGGAAGAAATCCTATCGCTGTTCCCCCTTGTTCCTCGCACCTGCCTCGTGCCAGGCCAGCAGTTAATGTTTAATGTGCACCTAAAGCAGGGCTGCCACAGGGAGCCGTGAGGAACTGGTCACATTTATCAGAGCAAATAAGCAATTTGCCATCACAGCTGGCCTGCAATCAAAGCACGGCAAACATCTCAACATGGAGAAGTGCAGCAGTCACCGGCCACGCCACCGCTGCTCCGCCGGAATTCCTGAAGGAGAGGGATTGCTCCTAAAACAACTGCACTGCAATTATTATTATTATTATTATTATTATTATTATTATTATTATATTACAGTTTTAATAGCAAAGCATTTTCTTTCTTTTCAGATATGAGCAAAATATTTGAGAAGTCATAACTAAACCAACCCTCACAGTTGTCAAAAATCCACTGCACAGACCTTGCATTTCGAGCTGCAGTAGCAAATGTTTAGAGTTAAAAAAGGATAACATTTTATCTGCTGCCTTCTGATTTTGAAGCCTGCTGGAAAAAAACCCGAATTGTTCTATTTACATGCTGACATTTAACCTGGAGAAGTAACACACGTGGCCATCTGTCACCCTGTTGTTCACTCCCACAGCTCTTGCAGCCCTTGCTGAAATCACTGGGGCCTGATGTTGCAGGGAGGAAACACTTGAAGCTATCACTCAGTTGTCATGATTTACTCTTATGCAATCACAACATGGTTGCAAAAGTGATGATGGTCATATAGATTGAGAATTACCTTTGTTTACTTGTTTGCTCTTGGATTTTTTTTTTGAGTCTAGCACACAGTAAAGGTGTTTTCAAGGAAGGAAAGAATTCTCTTTGTAAACAGTTTTCATATTCATCTAATTGCTGAGATTGCTGAGAGCTGAAGACTCTTCAAAACAGTCTAACACCAGCATTAAAAAATCATATGAGTTGGCAAGCAAATGCTTTTAAATGAAGGCTTCACCAAAGCCTCTTTAGTACAACTTTGTCTTAAGGACTTAAGAATATTGTTATGGCTTAAAAAGCAAGGGATTTGTCTAAACATATACATCTGAAAGCTAAATTGTATTTTTCAAACTGATGAAATTAAAATAAATTTTTTGCTTTTTTTTCCCCTTCTCCAAAAGGTTGTGAGTACCCATGTGGCTGTGAGAGTTGCAGATGTGGGAATAAGGTGATGTGTTATACATGAATGCCCTGGTATTCAGCTTTAGCTCCTAACTACAGCATTGATTCCAGGCCTCGTGTCTACATCTTAGAAGGGATGTTGGAAAATTGGAAAGTGTTCAGCAAAGAGCTACAAGAATGATTTCAGGTCTGGAAAACATCCTTTGTAGTGAATGACTAATGAAACTCCATCTACTTACTTTTTCCAAGGGAAGTTTTTCCACAACCTTGTCATAGCCTACAAGTTGCTACATGGGGAAGAGCCTTCTCCTAGATTAAATCTGGCAGAAAAGGGCATTAAAAGGCAGAAAGCTAAAGCAAAAGCAAAATGAGAAACAAGGCAGGGGCTGATAACCCTGATGGCCATGGAATGCTAGAATAATTCTCAGATGAGGAGAAATCGCCTTGGGGTCTTTTTTCACCAGCTGAGTATCTGACAGGGATGCTCTGGTTCGAGCAGGCTTGGTACTGTCCAAAGGCAAACATTACTTAGTGAGGTTCACTGACTCAGCTACCTATGGCAGGTAGGGCTACAGAAATATAACAACAAAATTGAAATACAGAAGTTTATCTTATTAGTCTTCTCCTTATAATTTCCTGTTTCAATGATCCTTGTGAAAAAGGTGGCAACAGCCAAGCCTCTGGGGTGCTGTGACTTCAAATATATTGGTGTGAGTTCAAATATTATGGCATGTCAAACATTATGGGATGATCACATGTAATGAACAGGAGTCCATTTACTCATTGAGTTTTTAAAGATCAATACAATTTAAGGGGGGAAAAAACCCAAAACCACAAATGGAATTTTTAATTTTTTTTTTCACTTTCAAGAGTAAAATTCTAATTTAGATTTATTTCTGGGCACTGAGTTTTATATGAATGCACTTGGAGGTGGAAGATGCACTCAGATTTCTGGCACCTTATCTCCAGTGCAAGAGCATGATTAATTCATTAATAAAGCACAGCTTGTCAATGGGCAGCACTGGAAATATTGCATATTAAGAGCACCAAGTGCTCAACACACTGAATGGAGAAGTCTCTGCCAGTATGCTGGAGCTTGTGCCTGAAGAGAGATGGCTGCAACCAAAATAAAGAGTAAAAATAAATTTAAGATAAATTAGAAAACCCATTCCTTTCCCCAGAGCCAGTAGGCTCTGTGCTACAGGCAGAGGCAGAGGGCAGAGTGCTTGTGGAATAATAACAGCTTTGGCTAACAAAAAAGCAACTCCAGCAAAAATTGCTGAGAAGAGCCTAAATCCATCCTGCTGAGTAGAAGGAAAACAGCACCTACTGGAAGCAGTGGGACCTGGGGAGGGCCAGGGCAGTTTGCAGCGGCACTCAGCAGCTCACATGAGGCACATGTCACTAATTAACAGCAGGTACAGGTCACTAATTAACAGCAGGTACAGGTCACTAATTAACAGCACCTAGGGCCGAGCAGCTGCTCCGTGGGCAGGTGGGTTACTCAGCACCCTGCCTCCCCTCCTCCTCTCCAGAGCTCCACCAAAGAGCAGGGATTCCAAACTGTGAAGCAGTTTTTTCCAGAGGGAGCACGTGGGCCGTGGGCACGCTGCTGTGCAGCTCAGGAACTGTGTGCAGGGCTGCCCCAGGGTTGGGTTTGGGATGGACAGCCCGAGCTGCTCCGGCACCCTGCCCCTTCCACCGGCCACCCTGCTCTGCGTCCTCCTCTCTGTGCCACGGGAGTGCCCTGGGGAAACAGTGCTGGGCTGCCTTCTTCCATATCGCATCTGTTTTGCATACATTTGCATGCTGGCCTTGGAGCCATTCTTGTTACAGGCCCCAGTTGTGAGTGCAGATCATTTGGCAGTCACACTCTGTGTGTGTGTGTGTGTGGAGGGAAGTCCCAGATTCTGGATTATGCAATATAAATTACAAGAAAGAAAGGAAGAGGAAGAGGGAGAAAGAAAGGATGAGAGTGAGAAAGAGAGAAAAGAAAGAGAAAAAGAGAGAGAAAGAAAGAAAGAACGAGAAAGAAAGAAAGAACAAGAAAGAAAGAACGAGAAAGAAAGAAAGAACAAGAAAGAAAGAAAGAGAGAAAGTGAGAAAGTGAGAGAGAAAGAAAGAAAGAAAGAAACAAAGAAAGAAAGAAACCAAGAAAGAAAGAAAGAAAGAAAGAAAGGCAGTAGCCACAATTGTGTGTGTGTGAATGAAGGGCACAAAGAATCTCTGCACCTTTTAAGACGGCTGGAGGCACATGGGGATAAATTCAGGAGGGGGTGGGAGGAGACCACAGGCACAAGCCATTTCTGAACACTGATTACATGGGTAAATTGTTTGGTCCAGTGTATCACAAAGAGAAGGAGCATTATTTTTCATGCCACAGCTGTTTTGAATAAGAATAGGAATAAACTTAACTATCCTCCTCATGTTACTTACCACTAATTATGGCATATATTTACATCTATAAAACAGTGAAATTTTGGGAGACATAATTTAATGCCCCTTTATTGTGTAGATTCCTTTATTTCCATCCCACATTTGAATTTCAAAAATGTTTAGGACTTCAAAGCATCTTTAAAAGCTTGCCCTGATTATAATATGCATTACTTTCTAAAACTCCTAGTTTGCATTGCAGATTCCTGCAAATAGAGGCATTCATTTTAAACATCAATTAATATCATCCACGCATCTTCAGATGAGTTTGGGTCTTGGTTTCAGAGTTGCAGTGAGCTCTGGCTAAGCTTTCCTCAGTTAGAAGAATAGTTCAAGCTACTGCAAACGCAAAATTAAGTCAGTGGATCAGATCCATAGAAAGCCTGACAGGCCAACATTAATTTGTATCAGTTGGTTTTTTCTTAGGTCACCAATGAGAGAACAACCATTCTCCTTTCAGACATATTTGGTTCCCAAACCTGTCCCTCACATTTGGCAGTGTGAGAGACACAAAATCCCAGCATTTTATTACAAGGTGTGCTTACACCAGCATCAAGGATCCCAATGGAGCCAGGACCCACTGCACAGTGCTCTAGGTTACACGGAAAAGTCGTGCCAAATTTGCCTCAAAATCTGCACTTGGGGTTGAGCCAAAATATGAGAGAGAAATAACAAAGTTACAGCAGCAGAATTCAGTCTAGGAGGCCTAAGTGTATTGCTTAGAATCAGAGAATTTAGGAATAGTAGTGAGCAATCAGTGGGGCTAGCATTAGATATGAACGTGGATAGAACCAATAAAAGAAACCAGCACAGGCAGCCTGTGCTGCCTTAGCTTTTAGACTGGCTAACTGGAACTTCAAAGAGCAGAAACCTTTGGGGCTATTCCCAAGTCACAAAAGCAGTTTAAATACAAACTGACCACCAGGAACATTGATCATACTCAGATTAAGGTTAGATGGCACAAATCATTCCTGGTTGTTTTGCAGAGATTGGGCTTAGTCCCATAAGGTGAGAGAAGCAGGATTGTGCAATTAACCTGCACCCAGGGAAAGGCTTCCTCCACAGATACTCTTCAGCCTTCTCTGAATTCTGCATCAGTGTTCTAGGACAGCTTTTACATTTGTTTAGCCACCTTTATTTTTGTTTTAATTCTATAACCCGGTAATCTCCAGTCTCATACCCCTGTCACACAAACTTCCTGTGCCACACCATCAGGACATTGTTCCTTATTTACAGAACACCAAGTGAAACTCCCTCTATTAGTGTAAAAGTCTGTCTCTGGGGCCATTTCCCTGAACTCTGGGGTTCCCAGTGGCTCTCTGGGATAAAGCAGAGGAACAGAGTCACTGCATTCCAGGTGCAAGGCAAGGACCAGGGCATTGCATTGCAGGGCGTGGGGTTGCTTGTTTGAGGTGGTGTAGGAGGAGGAGTCTCTTCCTTTTGTACCTCCTGCATTTCTAGGTAGGAAGAGGCCCAAAAGTGTGACATCCAGATGTGTCACCAGGACCAGGGCCAGAAGCTCATCCATTCCCAGCATCAGGCTGCGTTTCCCATGAGATACAATCTGCACAAACCAATAAAGCTCTGCGAAGCAAAGCAAACTTTGCTTTGTACTCCATCCCAGTGCTGCCTGGGTAGGTCAACTCCACAACTGGCAGAAGTCCTCTTGCAAGATCTCAGACCTTTCCCTCCCACCTTTTTTGTAGTCAAACCTTATTACTGAAATCAGGACAACAGGGAAAACTGTGCTGGTGAGCAGCCTGAAGCAGAACTAAAGGGGAAAGAGCCAGAGGAGTATTCTTTCCAGCTACCAGAGCTCGGCTGCTTTCTGCCTTAGTCATCCTCAGCACAAGTACTCATCTGTGGTCTTCCTGTTTCCCATATTCCCATTCCACAATGTGTTTAAACAAAACACCCTTTGTGCTGCCTCCAGTGGCATGCTAACTTCCCTTAAATCCATTTGCAGGGTCACCATTCCTTCTGGCACCAAATCCTCACCTTCACTTTCAAGCTTCTCACGTCATGACACTCTCCAGCTTCCCTTCTCTGGTTTGCTTTGACTTCTTTCACTCAGACCCTGCCTTTTCTTCACTGACCCTCCTCAGAGTGCTTTCACACCTGTAATTATGTGCCCAACCAAAATTCACTTTCCTCTTTTGCCCACCCAAAGAAGGACTGCCACGATCACCTGGGATGCAGCAGCTTACAGTGCTGAGCAAATGATTGATGGCTACATGGGAATGAAGGAGGAAGACAGCACAAAGGATGGGAAATGGGAAATAAATGGTGAGACAGAGTATTGGGACTAAGCAATAACCACACATCATGAACAGAAGCAGGGAGGAGGTGAACTTACAGAGCAGGAGGAGGTGGCAGATGATGAGAGAGTAGATACTTATTCAGAACCAGATACTTAATTCAGCCACAATTAATCTCTCTCCATATGAATATATTTGAGATTACTTATAGGGTCAAAAACCACTGTCAGCAACCTGTGCCAGCTTTTTCCTAGTGATATTTTGACTGTTTAAAAGAGCTTTTTAACACTCCCTATAAAAAAGGGAACAGCATCCTTTTTTTCCTGAAGAAATGCCCTACTGGGGTGAAAGTAATAAAGGACAGTGAGCTGACAGTTTAGGATCTAATTCTCATGACTAGCTATCTTCTGTTTTTCCTGGACATATTCCTACATATGTTTAGGACTGGGGGCCACTGGTGTGAAGTTTTTCCTAGAAGAGCATTCCTTGTGACTCTTGCAACACTCAAACACTACCCCAGGCACCTTCTCTCTGCCTCACTCACTTGATGAGAGAGAAAATCCACTGGTTTATTTTAAGATCATGGCTCAGGAAAGTGTTCTCACCACATTTTTAATGTATAACTCAGAAGGATGTTAGCACTGTATATTTTTTAATCTCTGAGTTAATACAGCACAAAATTGTGTTAAAAGGCCATTATGTTGGAAGGATTTTTAATGTATAACTCAGAAGGATGTATATTTTTTAATCTCTGGGTTAATACAGCACAAAATTGTATTAAAAGGCCATTATGTTGGAAGACACAGTGAGGTTGGGAAATGTTGGATTGAAGTTGCCTGCACATCCTGACTGCTGAACTGTGTCATGTCACAGGCTTTAGCTACACAACTGCTCACCCACTCTCTGAACATCTACACAACCTTTCCTTGCCTCTGCTGTTGCCTGTGCTGTTTCCTGAGCTCCTCAGGACCTGTGCTGAACACAGAATTACACATTTCCCAGAGGTGTTTGCCATGGCATCACCTCGAGGCCTCACAGCAGCCATGAGTCTGATTTGTCAGTGGGCACTTGGGGCGAAGGGGGGGTGTCACCCCCACAGATGTGCTACAGATGTGGGACTGGGACAGGAGTGTTCAAGGTGAGCACTGCTGGGAGGAGACAGAGCAGAGAAGGCTGGCACTCGGATTTTCAAAGTCAGGAGAACACCACAGACCTCAATGACCCAAAGAAGGTCCCTCCTGGCTTTAGGTACACCCTCTGAGCATTCAGCATGCCTGAAAATCAATTTCCACGTGGAGAAAAAGCAGAACATACAACACCTCAATTACCATATCATAAATCTCTGCTGCATCCACATCTAGTATAAAGTCTGAGGTTTCTCATCCTCAGTGGGAAATGAGAACAGGCATGCGAAGTGACATTCATTTTTGCCAGTGTGCTCTGCAAATATTTATTACACAGAGTGGATTGGTGAGATGATGGCCTCAGCTCGAGCCAAATTGCTCAAGGAAATGTATTTAGTGGTCACAGCCCCTTAACTCCAAGCTCTGCTCCACTACAGCCAATTTCTCCTGCTGTTATGTTTGTCCTGTTCTCACCTCCCAGAAACCTTCTTTGCAGTACTTCATCCCCGTGTTTCCTTATCCCAAATGCTCCCTCTTCCCACTGACTCCCTCTTTTTGACCCCACATTCTCACCTGCCTGTTCCAGGCCACTGGCACCCACTGTGTTTCAGCTCCCACTGCTCTGCTGTCTGCTCTTTCTGGCCTCTTTGCTCAGCCAGCCCTCAAACACTTGCTCTACACATCACAGGCCCAGTTTTAAGCCCCATGAATTTCTCAATGGGTTTCTTCTGCAGTCCAACACAGCTTCTGCTCAGTGGCTTAGTCCTTCTACATCCAGATTTGAGAAAAAAAGAGTTTCCTTCATTCCAGTTTCCACTCCTAAATCTGGTGACACAGAAGCTCTTGGAAAGATATGAAGTCTGTGGGATTTATAAGGTGTAGAGTATTTCAAATCCCATAGATAAACTCAAGGAAATCTGATCATAAGCAGTGGTTCCAGATCAACCTCTTCTGGTTTCAGCCTCAACCTGTCCCCCCTGTAATTTAACCCTGAATATGCCCCTTTTAGTGAAGTTTTAAAAGAAAAAATTTAAATGCTAACTGCTGCTACGAAAAGAGTATACAACAAAAAAGTACCCCAACAAATTAGTGAGTATAAAAAGCTTCAGTATAAGCATGAGGCTCAGCCTGCAGATTTGCTGATCCTTTTGGATGAACCTTTTAGTAGTTTAGTGGTGGATTTGACTGATGGTTGAACTCAAAGATCTTAGAGACCTTTTCCAACCTAAATGATTTTATTATTTTATGATTATGTCGCTAACACGATATTTTGCAAATACATAGAGAAAAACCTGGCTTGTCAATGGAATTCATCATGACTAGATCAACATGCAGCATCCCAGCCCTCCATTCCAATTAATTTTTCACCCTTGCTCTGAACATGATAAGTTATGGAGCAGAATCCTATGGCTATCCAAAAAGGTAAGGAGAAAGCAGATGTGCTTCAAGAAAACAGCCCTGTGAGCCTCCCAGGCTCAGAGCTGTCTCAGCTCCCTCCTGCCTGGTCCTCCCTGCACAAGCACGGGCTGATGGCAGGGCTGATCCTCACACCCCCTGCACCTGGCAGCAGCTGCACCTCGGAAACACCCAAAAGCAGGCTCCATTCCCTGCCTTCCCCTGGACCACTAGATGGCAGTTCCCATCTCCAGACGGGGCTCTGGGTACCTGCTGGCCGCTGCCCAGCAGTGCAGAGCCAGGCAGAGCTGGGGCACATCTGCCCTGGCTGCTGGGAGCTGCCAGCTGTGTGCCAGCTGCAGGGCAAACAGCTCTGCAGGGTAACAGAGGCAACTTCCACAGGGGGAAACACCTCCCCCAGCCTGCTGGGCAGCAGAGTCCTCCCCTCCACGCCTGATGTGAAAAATGTGTATTTTATTATTGGCTTTTGGCAAATATTAAAATGAATATTATATGTGTTGTGTTAGAAAGTGATGCTGTATTAATTCTCTTAAATAGTGTGGTAAATATAGTTTTAGGTTATAAAAAATGTTAAAATAGAAACTATGCAATGTAAGATACTTTTTTTTAAGAAAGGCCTCGCAGCGAGATCGCAGCCACAGGACACCTGAATCTTTCAGAGAAAGAGAATTTATTGCTCCATTATCAGAACAAACAAACTTCTTCCTGCCTCGAAGGCGCTGTCAGGATTCAGAGGAAGAAGCTGACACTGACCAGACAGAACTCTGTGTTTGAATGGAATTTATGCATCATGTATGAGGTGTATGGATATGCAACAGGCTGTTGCTTTTAAGGGTTAATCCTCTATTAACGTGGGTCCTTTTTCGGGCTTATTTTGCCCAGAAAAGGTACCCAGCCATCCGTAACTCTTTCTATTTATTGTCTCATGTTGTCCTAATCCAAATTGTCCAAATTATTATTACTCTGATTGTGTTACTATTGTTATAACCATTTTATTACTATTAAACTTTTAAAAATTTAAAAACAAGGGATTGGCGTTTTTCACACCTCACTCACCCAGAATTTGACGAGGAAGAAAGCGTTCTGAGGCCCCTTCCCAAAGAGCTCCTTCAGGCCGCCCTTCTTCTCGGGGAATTTGTCGTAGATCTGACGGATGTCCACCGACTCCAGCAAGGGGTCGCTGTAAGAATGGTTGGCGTGTCCAATGTGCACGAAGAGGTGTTTGTTGTACTGCAAGGGAGAAACAGGGAAATCAGCGAGAGGAACGGAGCGGGGCTGTGCTCTGATGGACGGAGGGACTCGCTCCTGGCACTGGGATTTTCTGCAGTATGGTTCCCAGGAACAACTTCACTGATTGTGGCACACACCCTTGTGAACAAGGGTCAACATCAAATAAAAAACCTTGTGTCCCCACTGCAAGCCCCAAAGCACAGGTCTCTGCAAGGGGGTAATTTACACTGCAAGGCCCAGTGGCAGCAAGGTGATAAAGAGCCCCTCACTGAGCATACAAAGATGAATGTGCTCAGGAGGAAAGCCTGTTTTTGCTCCTTTAAACAGTGAGTTTTAATGGCCTGTGTCCTCAGAGCCTCGTGCCACAGAGCCCACTCCTGCACGCTGCAAACCTCTATCTGCAGCACATCTCAACTAGAAGAGATGGAGGGCATTTCCTTTTGGCTGCAGGATGACAAGAAGGCCAGTTACTCTGTACTGTTGTTCCTACAGACATTGTCCTCCTGTATTTCAACCCATGTAATATTAAAGAGCCCAACCTTTCCCCCTTCCCTCGGGAGCCAGCTCTGTAGATGACCATCCCTGCCAAAACACATTCAGCCTCAATTTCCTATTTCTTAACTTCATCCCATCACACCTCATTATAATCACAGCAATCACCTTGGCAGTGCCTCTCCTGCCTGGGGGACATCCTTGGCCCAGTGAAGTCTACCCCAAACGAGTCCAACATGATCTTTTAGGGGCTGCCATTCCCCCAAGAGAACCTTTCAGCACCCAAAACAAAACTGGAAGGATGAACACCAGGAAAGAAACCGGAAAGACCCTCCAGCAGTCAATCAGCACCTCCCAGGGTCACAAGAGCAGAGTGAAGGAGCTCCAGAGTGGCAGGATTAAACACTGGGGGTTTTCCCCACGCAGATCACAAAACATTTTGCTAACTCAGTTAAGGGAAAGCTGATACGCAGTCAATGAACACTACAGAACCCTGTCACATTGAACAGATGCTGTACATAAGGGGCAATTCCCAAAAGCTAGGCACAAATAAAATATTTAAAACCCCAAAGCAAACCTCATTTAAGCTATTTTGTTTACAATGTACCTGCTGAATGAACAAATTGAAGTGACAAATCTAAATGAATTGGGCAACCACTCAGAGCCTTCCTTCGGTGTGAGCAAAGTCTTCCCTAGCAGATGTCCAAAACTCTGGGGAAAAGGAAATGGACTGGCTGGATTTCTGCACTTAGGAAATGAAATTGGAATCTATTAAAAAATCATCTAGCACAGTGAAATCTGAATTTAGAACCAGAGAACACTCATCTGGGTGTGGGGCCAAAAACGAGATACAGCCTGTGGTTTTTTTGCAGGGTTGTATTTCTTTCTAAATTTTGTAGAAGGAAAAAGGAAAACATAATATCTCATTAAGGCATTTCCACAAGCAAAAAAAATTGGGGATTGTTTCCTCTCAGTCTTCTCTGCTGGAGTTGTTCCAGGTTGTATAAATAACCACATTTTTATGGAAACAGAATCGAGGGCTCAGATTCTCCTGTAAATTATCCTCCTCCCCAAAAGGGTGTCCAAAGATGGCTGGGGAGGGAAGAGGGAAGGGGGAAGGGAGAGCTGCATTTTACAGTTTGGCCACTGCAAACTCCCAAGACAATTCACACACTGTGCCTTATTCTGCAAGCCAGGCAAATATACAAATTGCTCAGGATACAAACTTCAGCAAAAGCAAACACATTTATAGGGGCATGGAGCATGAAGTCTTAATACTCTTTAAATATAAAAGCAGAGTTGGAGGCAGCTGCAAAGCTGCCACAGTTGTCTGCAGAGCTCGCCAAAGCACCAGATGCTGCTGCAGCAAAATTTCTGAGCGGGTACAGTAGGACAGATGGCATGACATCACCTGACAACATTCTTAGGACAGAAATGTTTATTTTGATATTGCAATGTGTGATTATTTTCTCCTTATGTTGCTGCAATTCCTATGCTAAGTACAATCATTACTAAGCTAATTAGACATGGCATATTTCTGCAGACTAACAAATGATAATGCAGTACTGGAGCAGGGTGAATGGATACTGAAATGATCCCCATCGCTTTTAGACAAACACGCTCCACGACAGCAACTGATGCATGGATAAAGGCAAAGGAGCAAAGTTTTCTGCCTATATCTTTGAGCCCATTAGTGTCTGAAAAGCTTAAAAACATCCTTGTTATATTGAGAATTCACTGTTGATTTAGACTGAGTATTCCAGAGTCATTGAAGTACATTAGTTGCTGAGGAATTTAGTCACACTGAAGCATTTAAAGGATTTGCATCTGGCATAGGGGCAATAATGTGCTTTAGGTGCCATAAACCAGCACAAGTCAAATCCTGTATTTTCTAAGTACACAAGAATAGGAAGAACATTTCCAGCTCTGTCTCCTGTGTCTGCATTACACGACATGCCCTGGAGATGGCCGCCTCTTAAAGCTGAGCTCCTTCCCTTAGAAAAATTCTAACTATCCAAAGAATGCAGTAAAGCCATGAAATATGACTGTTGTCAAATAATACCACGAGAAAAATTATAATCCACTTAGGAATTTAAAAGAACCAAGACAAATTGCCAATGGCAGGGGATGCAAGCATTTAAGCTGGTGCAGAACAAAGGCAAACCACCTACATCTCCTTTATCAGCCAGCACGTGTATTTGCAAAAGCTCCTCACCAGTTTTGCCCTTATATTCTGGCACAACCATACAGATCAGCACGTGGTGGGGGGGGTGTGAGTGGCTCCCCATGCACAGGGTGATGTAGATGCTAAGCAAGGAGGAAGGCAGGTGGCAGCTGTTTCTGTGGGAATGACCTTGCTCATGGGCACAGCACCCCGAGTGCAAGGAGGGTGCTGCACTCTCCTGCTGTGATTTAACCCTCCCAAATCCCACTGGCACACCTGCCCTGGCAGTGACTGTGCCTCTGGGGGGAGCCAGGCGGGGTGGGCTGGCTGGAAGCCAGGCACTGGTGTATCAGCAGCCTGTGTGCAGCTCTAACCCAAACCCTGCCCAGCCTCAGCTCTGCTGCCGTATCTCA
>NW_005054402.1:2534449-2586562 GCF_000277835.1 Geospiza fortis | reverse complement strand
TCCTGCTGCTGTTGTTTTCCACTGAAGCAGATTGGGAGTTATAAACATGACATTTTAATGCTCTAACTGGAGTCTGTACCAAGTCCTGTTGTTAAGGTTTTTAACACATTCCTGTGAAATGTTAACTGAACTTTCTTGATGTATGCTACCATACAGCTGCATGGGCAACCTGGTTTTTCATGGACCTCCCTGCATTCAGACTCCTGCCTGGATCTGCTCAGGGATTGAATCAGAAATGTGAAGTAAAAGGGGGTTTTGGGTGACTTTATGGTTGCAGAAGTGGAGAGGCAGGTGATGAGGGAAGGCAGTTCCCTGACACCTCAATGTTGCCCAACACTTCCCAGCTACTGCCACAGCAGTCCCAGTGTGAAACTGGGACTGGCTGCTTGGGCAAGGTGCTTACACAACGTTTCCATCAGTTTTTCTGTAACAGTGAAGATGCATCTTTCACTTCTGGCCTGCCTGATTTAAGACCCTGCAGTCCCAGTTCCAGTAGTGCTGAGTGCTCAGATGGGAAAATTATGCCTGACTATAGGAAGCTCTCAATAATGTTAAGTATTCTGCAAAATCAAGCTCATGACAAATCAAAGGGGACCCTCAAAATCAGTGGCCCATTCATTCTTTTGCACCTGAACTTCTTGGTTTGTCAATTGTGAGTAATAATGCTCCTTCATCCAAAAAGACTGCACTAGGCACATCTGTGAAATGCAAATGGAGGGAATTATTAATTCCATTTGGAAGGGAGGTTAGACAGTGCACAGCGAGCAGGGCACGGGGCCACGCATTTCAACAGCAGAAGAAAACAAACTACTGAATAGTTGCTTATCAAAGAAGGGCCATCTACATCTCCACTGAATGCAGCAGAGGCACAAATGAGCACGTGAGCATGTCATTATCTGCTCTCTGCAGAGCAGAGCAGGGGATGTTTCCCAACTTCTGGGAGCCAGGCGGTTTTGGGGTGGGTGCAGGGGAAGCTGCAGGACGAGTTGGGGAGATGCAGGGCAGAGCACAGGCAGCTGCAAAGCCCTTGGGGCGAGCCAGGACAGCTGCTGGGGGCAGGCAGAGTGGGGAATTCACACACAAAGCCCATCCCAGCCACAGCCCACCCCACTGCAGTGCCAACCCACCCCACGGGTCCCCTGCACTGCCAGTTTTGCTGGGAGATCTCCCTGGCAGAGGATTTGAGGAAAGAAGAGAGACCCATGAAGGCAGCAGGGAGAGCACAGCCAGGTCCCAGCAGGCTTTCCAGCTGTGGGCCGGCTTTGGGGGATAAATGGTGCTGGGCTCCCAGCACACCTGACCCTGTTCTGGCCCCAGGACCCTCCCTGGAGAGTCCATGTCCTGCCACAGCTGGGCTGGGGAAGCTGCCCTGGCATTCCATCAGGTGCCCCAGGAATCCTGCAGGATGGGAAGTCTGCTGCCATGCCACAGCTTCACAACTGTGCCATGCTTCAACACTGGACCTCTTTGAAGTGCTTTCTTGGGACTTCTAACTATGGAGACCCAAAAATGAACATTTCACAGAGATGAACATTTGCATCCCACGGCCAACGAGCGGCTCTCCAGCACGGCAAAATAAATGAGCCTTGTGCTCAGCAAAACTTTTTCTGATTCCAGATTAAAATGACCTCCAGTCCTGAGTCTGCAGCTCTGAGACATTCATCCTAATGTGAGTTTGCTTTCCTGTCCTTTCACATCACAAAGACACTAAAGCAAGGACTTCCTTGTGACTGAAATGCTGGACTGCTTTTTATTCTGTTTACAGGGAGTACAGAAAGGATAAACAATCCTTGCAACAATGGATATTGTTCAAGGATGGAGGGCTTCTTTTGAAAAGATCTCATTTATTTTTCATCACTTAGGTGGTTTGATTAACTTTGGTGAGTTTTACTGCATTTGGCTAATGATGGCAGGCTGTTTTTATGGCCCTTGAGCAATTGCTTTCCCTTTCTGGTTCTCAGGCACAATTCTCCCCGGGCTCACAAAGTCTTTTTACAACAACAATAAAATCTGAATTAAAACATAAAGAATGTTTTATTTCTTCACCACTTTTTAAAATACATTTTGAAATTTGGACCTAACACAATCTGACAGTTTGGATGGGTGGACTAATATTGAAAATGTCCATCAGCCATGTTCTGTTTAGCCCTATAGAGATATTTTAAATGTAAAGCTCTCTAAAGTGCTCACAGTTTAAATAAATGTGACAGCATTTATTTTAAAAAATGCTCAAAAAAAAAAAAGAAAAGGCTTTTTTCTTTGGGTGGTGATAGGGTTTTTTTCTCTGATTGAAAATCAAGCTTGAGTATGTCAGTATATATATATATATATATATAAAAAGATATATTTTCAATATAAAGAATTATTTTCAATTCAATTACAGTCCTTGAATTTTATATCTGCTTGTGTAGCAGTCAGTTGCTTAGATCCTTTCTAACCTGCCTGCATGCTCAGCTTGTATTTGTTAGGAAACATGGGATTGCTTGGTTTAAGCATTTGTCCTGAACTTTCACAGAACCGCTAGAATAAAAATGGAAAGCCCCCATTAAGGAAAACCTGCCTTGGAAGCAACAGATGGGCACAAAACCTGCTCCATCTGCTGAGAACAGAGTTATACAGGGCAGGGAATGATCAAAGGTAGCTGAAATGCTGCTGCTTGGACCTGCAAGGGAAACTTCTATGCACCATTTAGGAATTGTACTTAAGCACAAAATGCCACAAAAAGAAAATACAGCTTGACATTTGAAAACTGAATTGATTTTCATGTAAAAGATGGAGCAATTTTACCCATCCTCAGCTGCAGAGTCAGTGTTCCAATATTTTGCGACTGTGCCATCTTGTGTTCCCCAGACTATCTTCTGCCATGCAGAGTTACAGTGAGGGTTCCTTATTGTTTCCTTTCTATATTTTTCTCTTTTGTAAATGGAACAATTTTGTGTCTAAACAAGGAAAAAGATCAACAGATCAACAGCTGTCCACAAGTGAGAGGACTCTGTGGAGCTGATTTCCAACCCTCCAGAATGCCCAATCTGAACTAACCTCTTAAACTGCCTGGCACTGAGCTTTTTAAAAATCTTTTATACACCTTTTGCCATTGGAAGAGCCACAGAAATGCTGCAGGCCCCACTCCTAGCAGGAATTATTCCCTGTGGTTGGACCTTTGTGCCCATGCACAGCCCCACTGCAGGCCATGGAAGTCACCACAGCTGACAAACCTAAATTTCTCATTTCTGGCCAGGAATAGGGACTGCAAGGGGTCTGCCAGGATCAAGTCCTGTCCCCAATTACACAGTTTTCAATAAACTTCCAGGCTACAGTTTGATGTGGAATTGGAATACTTGCCTCTAGTACTATGAGGCTTTCTGGTTTTGTGTTGGGGGAGAGAGGGAGGAAGGGTCACCTTTGTTTAATGAAATGTTGGAATTTGATGAAGATCCTAATTTATGTAATTTTCTGTGAAAAGTCAGCAATATAATGAATCTATAAGTGTCCCTTTTTCAGAAGACAGAGGAGAACTCCTGCACATGTCTCCTGTAGCAGCACACAAATACATTCATTTAAATACATTCATTTCTGAGGTCAGCAGAGGCACAAAGGAGATGCTGAAATCACAGCACATGCCTACAGGACTTCATGTGCACATTGTGGAAACACACTCAGGTCACTGATTTCACGTGGAAAGTAATAAAAGCCCATTTTTCCTCTGCTGTGCAAACTGTACCTGCAGTAAAACAGCCCCACCAAGAAAGGTGTGCAAAGCTGCAGGCAGAATTCACATTGTCTGCAGTGGCACTACAGGAGGCTGGGGGTGTGCTCTCACCAAGGAGAGCTCTTGTGGAGAGGTCTGAGCACTGGGCAGGGCAGGCTGGCAGGAGGCACAGAGCTGCCCCTGCACACCAGTGCCTCTGCCCAGAGCCTCTCCAGCAAACACCCTGGGAACTGCCCACGCTGCCCTGGGGGCTTTTCCCAATGCCCTCTCAATGCCAAATAATCAAATTTACCTAATTCAATGTAAGCAACCCTTCTCCTGCTCCTGACTGCCCTTTCCCAGGCAGTGATGCTCACTCAGTGCCACAGGGGCTCATCCTTGGGTGCCCATGGCACCTGCCTGGACGCTGCAGGCTGTCCCCATGCAGAGCACTGCCCCAGCTGGATGCAAGAATGAGCTAAATTGGGAACTGGCTTTGCCTAGAGTCTCATTTTTGCAGTGTTCAGTGTACAAGTAACTTCTTTTTTTTTAAAAACAAGTCTGGGTAGTTTGATGCTCCTGCCTGTCCTGTAAACCCTCCTGCATAAATGCATTTGAAGGGTGGGTTTCTCAGTCTTCTTGCAAGCTGGGACAAGACCCAGTGGGCCTCTGCACCCTCAGGAATTTCAAATAATATTAGTTTACTCCAAAGAAGGCTTCACAGTACTTGTGGGGCCATCCTGGGTAGCCATGCTTCTACTCACACCTCCACTGTATCCCTGCAGTGCCAAAGCTGCTCGGCTGCCCAGCCCCTGTTTGCTCCCTCTCACATAAAAACCCAGATACAGAGGCACCCCACCACATCAGCACAGGGGTTTTGTATATAGATTTATGTTATAAAAACCTCCAGAAAGAGGGATAATTAGGTGGCAAAACAGCCAATGAGACTGCAGAGAAGTAAGATTTCATTCAAACACAGACAGCAAGGCTGAGCATCACGTGGCCACATCCTGTTTTCCCAGTAACCTGGAGCACACACACACACACATCCTGGTGTGGGGCAGGCTGGGGATGGCAGAGCCCATAAACCAGCAGGACACATTCCATGGGGTCAGCAAGGGCTGGGGGATCTGTGCGTGGATAAGGGTGACTGCTGGGGAGACCTGGCTGTTGTACCCAGGCAGCAGAAATCCAAACTGCTGCCCAGAGGGACTCAGGGCTGGGGGTGGAGGAGGAGCTCCAGAGTGGCCTGGAGGACTCTGAGGTGAAGCCCACCAGAGGCAGGCTTGCCATGAGACCACGGGAAGGCAAAGGGATTCCAGGGAAAGCAGTAATGGCCGACAGCCAGGTGAGCACTGAGAGAACCGTACCTGCTGCCAAACATTTGCTGCACCTCAAAGCTCATTCAGGCTGGCAAAGCTGCCATTCAGCAAAGCAGCATCCTGCCACGTGGTGGGTGCATGGACAGCTGAGATATGGTGTATTTTCACAGGGATGTGTCCCTGCCAGGAGCATTCCTCTGTTGTAAGGTTTCTGGGCTATGTCTCCAATCCCCACAGTGCAGGGTAAACACTCCTAGGATAACACCCCTGGCCAGAGCCCATTCATGCTATGGTTTCCAGTGCTGGATTATAAAAAGAAAATGATAGCTTCTCTCTTCTCCAGGCTACTGTATTTTGCCAGGAATCTGAACAAAAATGGCCTGTCCACATCACCCATTCAGGACAGTATTTGCTTTGCAGAAATTATCTCGAAAAAAATTCTCAGGTTCCAGCTGAAAGAAGTTCTTTCAATTTATTTGCAATGCAGTAGAATCAGTGCTAGGCTACCTAGCTCTTGGTAAATATATGGTGATTAATGTCAAGGTTCAAGGCTTACTGGAGTAATGAAACATTACAGCCAACTTCAGGAACTACCCTTGCAGGTATAGTATACAGACTAAAAATTAAAAGAAAATTTAAAACTTCATTAAAAAAAAAATCCAGGATGCAATATGCACTCTTTCTGGGCAAGTCCTCAATTTTGTTTTGGTTAGGAAACAGATTAGGCTTTAACTTAGAGTTCAAGCACTGAATTCTTGCCAAGAACACAATGCAATTTGGTACACCTGCTAAACTAGGTCAGCAGCAAGACAGGCGCCAGAGCAAACCCTGCCTGCTCTCACAGAGGCCTCTGGCTGCTGCAAATGAGGAAAAAGAGGGCAAGAAAGGAAAACACAGTCCTGGGGTGAGAGGAATATTGCACAGAGCAGCAGTGAGCACAGAGACACCGGGAGTATTCCATCATACATGATGGAAGGTGTGCCCAGAGGGTGGGGAGCAAAGGAGAAAAGCTGAAGATCAGGAGTAGAGGAGCAAAGCTGAGGATCAGTGGACACAAGGGCAAGAAATACTTACTGATTCAGGGTCCCTCTGCTGCTCAAGGAAAGCTGAAAACTCCACCAGCCTGAGCTTGGTCGTACCGATCGATCGGCCCTGCCACGCAGGCACGGAGGGAGCAGGAGCTGATGTGGGCTCAAAGCCTGAAACACAGGAAACATCTTCATCAGGAAGCTTCCTCAGTTCATATTTTCTCCATTAAAAATAATTGGGAATTATGCATGGGGCCCTTGGATATGTATATTAATTTTAGCAAGTAATTAATTCAGGATGAGTTAAAATTGGAAAAACTCAGGGTGATGTGTAGAAAAAGAGGCGGCAGCCCAGCAATCTAACAGTGGCAGAAAGAAAACTACTACTACTACTACTACTACTACTACTACTACTACTACTACTACTACTACTACTTTGTTTCCTTGGGGCTGTAACTCACTGTAGAATTTTTGTTTAAATCATAGACTAGATTACAGAGATTTATTAAGACTTCACCTGGACCTACAGCTGCACCCTTCCTTGGAAACTGGCATCAAGGCTCACAGGAGACATGACTGCCTTGGGAGTCAAGAGAACTGACTCCATTTCTGGCTCCTAATGTGCCACATGTCACAGGTAAATCACCCCTCTTTTTGCCTGTTTCTGCTGCCACTCTCAATTCCCCTCTCCTATTTAGAGTACAAGCTCTCCAAGGCAGGGACTGTCTCTTACTACGTATTTGCACACTGGGTCTTGACTTCTTTTGGAGCTTTTAGGCATCATTATGATACAGCTAATAATAAATAATTACTGTAGAGAGCTGAATCATACCCTAAAAAGAAAAAAAAAATGTTTCAAATTGATTATAAAGAGAGAATGACATGATCTAGATAGAGAAGGGATGTTAACCATCCTCTCTAATTCACCTCAAGAGAAGGAATAAATGCTCTCTCTTGGTCCTCATTGTAGAAAATTGGACAAGAAGGAAAGAGAACTGTAAAGGAAGAGGAAAAGGCAGCAGCTCACAGGCAAAACTCATCTTGGGAGAGATACAGGAACAAGAAAAGCAGGGGAGAGGCACCAGAAGTACGAGAATAAAGATTATCCTGGACTAGGCTGAGAAGCAGGGAGAGGTCAGAGGCAGCATGTGAACATATCCCATAAAGGGAATGTGGCACCTGACCCCAACCCCAAAATTTAGGCAATGAAGATGTGAGGCTTGTGCAAAACAGGGAATTACAAAAGTCACTGGCTAGACATGAACAGGAATTCCAATGAAGCAAAAACTCATGTACGAGTTTTGTCAGATTTAGAAATACTGATGTTCCTATTCTGAGAGAAAACATGGATGGGTAAAAGAAGACAATAGAAAATACCTGTCTTAGAAAATAATGTTATAAATTACGGATGTCAAGAAAAGGGCATTCTCATGAATGCAGAAAAATAGCTTTAGTTCAAAGCATTAAACAGCAGTAAGTTAGAAAATCATAAAGAATTGGGTAAGAGTCAAAAACTTGCTACACAGAGTCAGAAGCATTGGGGTCATTTGGCAAGGGAGACATAACATGAGAAATCATCTGCAAAGAAATAATGAGCTTTCATGAAGTCAGGCATGGAAGGAACCTGGGAAAAGTAGCAGGGAAGTAGCCATGGGAAGGGCTTGATCAAGTTGAGCAATGAAATTCAGAATAAAATTAGGTACTTATCAAAGTGGTACCAGGCAAAGCAGGACCTCCAGGAGGGGATGAGTTATAAACAACCTGATACATAGAGAAGTTTTATACTTAAGGCTAAACATTTATGATGTTGGGAGGGGTTTTAGGCTCAGTTTAAAATAAATTAAGGTGTATTCTTATTACACAGCTATTCTAAATGAAACATTCATCCTATTACTCATTTTTTACAGTAATTCCTACAATACAGAGTGCTGACTAGAATTTACACATCACAACTCCTTGCATATGCATTAGTGCTTCCTACCTAAAAAAAGCCCAAACACAATGATTTTCCCTAAGATATAATATAGGATGATATATATATAATATATATATAGGACATTGGGATTGATGTTTCCTTTGGCTGGAGGACACATGAGATCCTGAGCAGTGGCTCTGCCCAGGGCAGAAGTTAATAAATCACATCCAGTACAAAATTCAAGTATTTTTAAGGCAGAGGATAAACAGGAGGATTACCTGAAGAGGTGCACAAAAATCACACATTGTGCCATCCACAGGAAATTCCATTAAGAGTCACACAGTATAGGAGAATAGGTGCCTGATGACCTTCACCCACAAACATATCTCTTCCTTGCAGAGCATATTTAACAGACAGACAGCACAGAGGGAATAGTGGGGGGGAGAATTACACCCAGAGGTGGGCACTGCTGGGACTCCCAGAGGACACTGAACTATGGGGACACAAAGGAGATTGCCCATCTGGTATTCAGCCTCAGTTTCGAGGTCTGGGATCCCTTATAACTTTTTGAAAGTGGGTTGACATCACTATAAAGGCTCTTTCTTTCCCTGAAACTGTCTTTACCTCCTTTTTGGAAAAATTTGCAAGTTCTTGCTTCGCTGATCTCCCAGAGTGCACAAGCCACCCTTCACACTGCATAGAGAAAAAACACTTTTGAATTTTCAGACTTACTCTTGCGAGGATCCAGGCTGCCCCGTTTGAATCATGCCCGGCCAAAACTGAAAGAGGAAAAACAAACAAACAGGCCCACAGTTGTTCTCTTTGTTGGAAGGACTTGGGGTATTTTTGAACAGGCACGATTCCTTTTGCAAACTCAAGTCAAAGCATTAATCCACTCATTCCATCTTAGTTTTCTACGGAACGTTGTTAGGGAATACAGGGATTTTTTTGGGACTTACCCCAGGTGCCCCAGGAAATGTAGGACGGGGAATTCCTGGCAGGCCCAGCTTGTTGTGAATAGCAGTAGCTGAGACTATCTGAGCTGATGACATTGCTGCCATGTGCTGGAGTGCTTTGTCCTTTGCTGTCTGATCCTTTAATATGACAATTACACGGAGTCTTAAAACATTTGGCACAACAAATGACATTAAATAACTGCAGCTACAAGCACGTAACTAAAAACTTAAAAAGCCACACAGAAAATGCAAAAATAGCAAACCATGCAGGGAAAAAAAAAATACAGCACGGAGGCTAACACTCAAACTACCTCAAGGCAAAACCTCCTCTCAGACATGCATGGTAGACCTGAATTCTCACAGTCTGCTCTGCCAACACACAGGAAGCTCTGGCACAGCAAACTACTGCCCAGTTGTTTATCTGGGCAAATTCTGATTTTAAATCAGGCTGGGCTAAACAAGGAGTGCTCCTGAGGCTCAGCTCTGCCTGCAGGACAGGGAGCACTGAGATTTGAGCTCTATCATTTCCATCTAAGAGAAGTCTGCCTTTCATATTGCCCTGTAAAATGAGAACACAGAACTGCGGCTGACTCGCAAACAGGGACAGTTTTCTTCATGCTTAGGGACATTTTGGATTCAGCTTTATGACAAGCATTTCCAAAGTTAGGTCACAAACATGTAAATGACATCTTAAATGTTCAGTTGTGGCATTTTACTGATTTACAGAGCTCCCACAGAGAGCTACCAGCCATAAAATCCCTGCTTTTTTCCAGCACACAGGAAGGAGTTTAGGAAAAGGTGGGCTGTTATCAGTTACTTGTGTTAGAGCAGCACTTGAGTCCCAGCCACTGCCAGTCAGGGATGGTCACAGGACAGAAAGGGAAGGCCTCTTAATGCAACAGAATTAACCGGGGGATGTCTTAGGTCAGGGAAGATGAGAAAACAACAGACTGCTACACACTGGTACAGCAGGGCTCCTCATCCAGAAGTACTGGATTAATAACTATCAATATGTAGGTGTGACACTTAGAATGAAGGAACACAAGCAGTATTAGGCAAGGATGTTTTGGGTTGGTTGGTTTTTTTTCTGCTTTTATTTTACAAGCAAAGTAGCAAGCATGCTGGCAAGAGGTGCATGCTCTTATGTGTGATATATGACTTTGCACATATGCTCCCTCCAAAGCTTGTATGTAGTAGTACTATAGGTGAGCAGTTTCTTCCTTTGAATAGCTCCTTTAGAAACAGCACAGGCTGAAAGTACAGGAAAAGCTAGCCAAAAAAATTCTGCCAAGCACAGCTAAGGTACATAATACTTGGTTTAGTCAAAATACTTACCATGCTTGTTACCTGGATACAACAACAAACAGTTTATTAAAATGCTTGTGTAGAATAGCAGACTCTTAGCAAAATATGAACAAAATAGTAAGAGACAAAGGAAGAGCAGCTTGCTCAACATTAAATATAAGCTTTAAACAAATGCATTATTTTCACCCAGGGTCTGATTCATTAAAAGGGGGGAAAAATGGTTTAAGAAGAAAAAAAAAAACCCAACAAAGCCCTGAGGAGAAACAACTCCCAGCTCCCTGTGTGAAAGCTGTGGATACTGAAGGAGAGGGATTGTTGCTGAGTGTGCTTCCCTGAGCTGTGCTAGGATCCCCTGTGGGACACAGCCTGGAGAGCAGCAGGTGGAGCAGGGCAGGAGCTGCTCCAGCACCATCCCCTGTGCACCTGCAGGACAGCCCTGTGCTCAGCACCATCCCCTGTGCACCCTGCAGGGTGTGAGCCTGCAGGACAGCCCTGTGCTCAGCACCATCCCCTGTGCACCCTGCAGGGTGTGAGCCTGCAGGACAGCCCTGTGCTCAGCTCCCTGAGCAGCTCTAACACCCCGGGCTCACCTGTGCTCGGGGGACACATCCCTCAGTGCAGGGACCAACTCAGTCCTTTCACAAAACTTGCAGCTTTCCAATAGAAGCACAAGCAGCTCTCTGGTGAAGAGCTGGAGGCCAGCCCTGGCTCTCAGCCCTGCCTGCCCCAGGGTGGGAGGGTGTGCACAGGAGGTTTGTGCATGGCATGTTTTACTGGCTGCCTTTGGATGTCTGCAGGCTACAGAGGTGTTTAGCTGGGTGCTAAGAAGTGGCAGAATCCTGAGGTTCATGCAGCTCCCCAGACCCCTCTACACTCTTGCACAGCAAGAAGGACCCTCCATCATGAAAAGATGAAAGTGAGATTTCCTGAAGCAATATGGAGATCTAGACCTGCCAGATTTTTCTGTTCCACCCTTTTTTTGTAAGCAGAGCTGGCTTGGAAATGCCAAACCATGAGAGTCTCACACAGCCTGCTGAATCCTACCAAAAACCAACTTTCAGGGGATCTGTGCCCTGTGTGTAAAATAAATGATACAGGACACATGTGCCTCTGGGTCCTAGCAATCTCCAAAACCCTGTGAGTGCTGCTTTTGTCACTACCTTGTTATTCTCCAGACCTGCTGGGGCACTACAGGCTCCCCTCCTGCCTGCCCCCAGCCATGCCTGTGCCACCACATCAAGATGTGCCTGTGCCTCTGCCAAGGGCACAGATTCTTCTGGATCCACTATCAGATGGAGCTAAACTAAAGGAGAATTTAAAAGTAAAAGCTTTGTCAGGGCTATTAAAGTCCATTCTTGGGAGTTGAGGTAGATTATGTCTATGAAACTGTTCTTCTTGACTTGCTTTATCCCTCTAAAGTCTCTGGCTATTCTCTGCTAGTGTTAGTGCAGCTCCAGGAGAAGCTGTATTTATTTCTGCCTTGTGAGGCACTGAAACCAACTGAAGTGCATTACTTTCTGTAATGTCATTGCCATCCAAGGACTAGAATAGGAGCCTGGACACCCAGCAACAGTTACAGCAGGCAAATCCCACCCTAACACATGAACTAAGAAAAATTTTTGAAGATTTACACTTCCTTCAAACTCTTCTGGGGAGCTCTTAGTCACCATTACAGTGAATCTGCTGATCCTGAATTTTAGGGACAGTGACTGGGATTTTTGGAGGGAGAAAACATTTTTTTCTTTTACGACACAAACTGGTATGTGCCTTCCTTCTTACCAATTGCTGCTTTTCACCCTAGAATGATCTGTGTTTTGTGGGGCCATTCCTCTCATCCTCTTTGGCTGATTACATTTTCAGGAGGGTGGAGAGAAAGGGAAAAACCTTTAGAATGACAGCTCACAAAGGCAATCTTTGCAACAGAGCTAGTTTTGAGGTGTTTCAACAACCCCCATAGAGCTTCCCCGTGGTGACAAATCTGGTCTGGTACATCAGGCCAACTCCAACGGGAAGTTTCACCTTTTGTAGGCTTGGGAATCTTTGCACAGTGGAAAGATCAGCTTTTCCCAAAGAAACTTTACATTCAAACATGACAGAAATCAAATTCAAAGTCAAATACAAACACTTTCGAGGTCCTGAGTTGCACTGGCAAAAAAGCACCTTCAGCTCCAGATCATCTTGGAGAGCTGCAAGCTGCCTGTGCTTGTATAATCAAGCAGACTTCATGGTCTTCAAAAATAAATGGGATAGCCACATTTTAAAGCTGATTATTTAGATTGCAATATTAGCTCGTCTGCCACTTAAAAACAAGTGTATGTTGGGGGTTTCTCATGCTGTAATAGAGAGCACTCGTAACCAGGAGGGAATGAGGCTCTCTACCCATCAATTCTGGGATGAAACCTGGTAACTGATTAATAACACACAATGGTATTACATCACACTTTAGGCAGCAAGAGAAGGAATATATCCAATTAAAACGGCAGGGGTAATTTACACAGGCAGATTACAGTAATTACCCGGGCTGGAATTTGGCCAGGACAAATGGGTTAACACCCCTACTCTAAAACAGGAACATTGTGGGATTTTTAATGACTGCAAATAGTTAAGATTTTGATTTCCTATCTTGTCCAAAACAGAAAGAGGTTGGTTTTGCTCTCACTTGTGCTGGTTTGTAAAGCTGGAATAATTTCTTTCAGCCCAATTGGTTTACACTGATGTAGTAAAATAAAAGTTTGGCCCAGCAAGCTGCAGCCCTGTGCTGAGATTCAGCAGAGGCTTGGGGGGACAGCATCTCCTACTGGATCATTAAATCCTGCTGGAGCTTAAGGTATTCCTTGGATAGGTCCCATCTGGCCCTGACCTGGTTTGACCCTACTTAATTGATGAGCTCAGATGGGATTGCTGCTGCCCAGGAATGACACTGGAGTGAGCAACAGGCTGCACTCACACCCCTAGCTTGCCCTCCGCTTGTAAAAGTCTTCTGCACTGTGGTACATAATTAGTAATGAATGTTACCAGGGTGTGTTTAGAGTCCAGGCAGTGGAAAACTGGTCTAGTTCCACTAAATCCCTAAAATATCATCTTTGCAGGGGAGATCAAGATGTGCCTCGTGTTCTAGCTGACTGCTTTTGGCTGCAGTTTCACACACTTTGTTTTTGGAAGATGCAAGCTCTAAGCATCTAATGCAAGAAGACTACAACTTTTAATGAATCAGGCCCTTGAGGTTTGCTTTTCACAATTCATTTTGGAATGCAAAATACATAGTTAAATTAGATAATAATAATTCCCCAGTATAATTCATTTATAAATCTTAATATCTATAAAAGCCCTGCATGAAACAAGAGTTTTACATGACAAGCACAAAAGGATTTGTGCTTGACTTTCTTTTAATCCAACATAAACAGAAGAATAATTCAATCAATCAGTTCAAACAAGTTCTTAAGCAAAAAAATAAAAACTGTTATCTTAGAATGACAAATGGGGCTTTGAATACCATGTTATCTATGACTTTGGGAGTAAAAAAAATCTTAAGACAGTATGAGGAGAAGTAAGCACAACAGAGCAGTATTAATTCAAGAAGCCCTAAAACCTGTACCAGTATTTCAAATGCAAAACTTTTCATGTAAGAAAAAAAAAAAAGACATAAGAAACAACAATTTGTTCACAAAATGGATGTTACAGTAACACTAGCATAAAATAGCTTCCTAATAAGCAATTTTGCAGATGTTATTTCTGCTCGGATCTCATATTGATTCAAATAACCTTTACAATAATTAGCTGTAGCTCAAAAAAGATAAACAAATCATGACAATATACAATTGTTCTGGACAAAAGATAGAGAGCACTTCAGTGTTTCTAGCCCTGATCTCCAATTTGCTTATTATTAGAGAAGACAGGAGTAAATACAAAAGCTGGCTATTTCAGCCAGGCAATAGCTAATGCCAAGAAGAGAATGCGCATTCAAAGCTGTCCCAACTTGCTGCCTAATGAGTAGCAATTAATCCATCTTATTGTATTTCAAAATGCTGAAGACTCCATTCACATCAAAGGGAATTTTTCAAGGCTTTTATCATTGTTCATTTAAAAAAGTATAGAGCTATCTTTAGCATTTTATAATTGACAACAATATTTTCTTTTTACCCCTAAATGCGGAATGTAGAATAATAGATTTAAAAACATGTAATAGATGTGAACTGTAGGCATTTTAATGTGTCATTTTAATTTTTTGTCTCTGACTAATTAGTCTTGCACTATGAAGAAAATCTGATATGAAAGCCTAAGATAGATGTACATCCTGCTGTGAACACCTTTACTCTCTGTTTATGTACAACTTCCAATCCATCTTTTGTCCTGAGTGGACAGAGGTGACTTTGGCTCCCTGTCAGTGCAAAGGTGGGAATGCTGTGACCTGACACTGTGGACTGGTGTATTTGACACAGAAGCACAGCACAGGAGTGTAAAACCTCTGCTTTGCCTCCTGCAGCCTCTGCCTGAGAGGAAATGCCATGAAGAGGAGCCGCCTTTCAGATCTGTCTCCAAGGGCAACTTTATCTCAGCCTCTCTTCCCGTTTTCATGAGATTAAATTTCTCTAACTTCAGGAAGATTCTAATGACCTCAGTATATATTAGGATTAAAATCTCTAAAATAGGTGTATTTTCCTGCTGCAAAGAGAATTAAAATGTGTGACATCCCTGGAAGGGCCAGGGGGAAATTCTTTACTGGTGGTCTTGAAAGGCAGCAATAACATTTATGGGTGAAACTTCACTTCCTTGCAGGCTAAGGATCCATCCTTCCATCCTTCCATCCTCAGTGATTGCAGGCACTTCTCATTGAAGAAAAGGGACTTTGCTGGACCAAGCTGAGTTCATGGCATGCAGGTGAGATTCCTGCCTCTTAGGATAGCTTCCAATGCCATGTGTGCAGATAGCTCTGAGATCCTTCCATCCTTGTGGATTTTTGCAGAAGATTAACACAAGATTTGCCCCAAGTCCTCTCCTCTCCAAGAGCAGGTTTCAGACCCAGGCAGGACAGTAAGATCTCTTGGTACAAAATAAACTCAGCAGCTACTTGGGGGAAAAGGGTTATTTGTATAAACACTGTCAAACTAAGAGGACAGGAGCCAATGGGACAGATTGGATCAGACACATCTCAAAAGAAAGTTGACATCAGATCCATAGGGGATTTTTTTTTAAAGTACTAACTGCTTCCCTGGATGCCACCAATCATAGATTTTACAAGTGGCAGCTCACTGTTGAAAGGGTGAGTTGGCCTGGGTGGGAAGCATAGGATCATAGAATGGTTTGGGTTGGAAGGGACCTGAAAAATCATCTCGTTCCAAGCCCACTGCTAGTGGGACTTTTTTAAAAGGTCACCTCCCACTAGACCAGGTGGCTTCAAGCACCATCCAGCCTGGCCTTGAAGACTGCCAGGGCTGAGATACCTACAGCTTCTCTGGGCAAGCTCTTGCAGAGCCTCACCACCCTCACAGTAATTTTTTTCTCCTCATATCTAATCTAAACCTATTCTCTTTCAGTTCGAAGCCATTTCTCCTTGTCCTGTCAGTACATGCTTTCATAAAAAATCACAGGTGTAAAAAACTGTGCATTTAATCTTCTCCTTGGTCACCCCTTCACCAGGGAATGCAGACAGCACCCACTCCAGGACAGCAAGAGCCCATCATCTTTCCAAGGACATTGATGGGGCTCTTCAGGCTGCTGCCAAAATTGGTCCCTGTTGAAACAATGACCACTCAGATGTGCTGGAATGTGTCCACCTTGTCTTCCTTTTGCACCAGTGATGTCCTTCTCAGGCAGCTTTTGAAACCCTCTGCAAACTGCTTTGGCATGGGGGAGTTGGACTAAATGATCTCCAGAGGTGCCTTTCAATCCTAAACAGTCCATGATTCCAGGTGAATCTGAGTGACAGTGGGCCATACAGATGGTTCAACACAGAAATCATAAGAGAAAGGGGCAGTAGCACTAACAAAATGTCTGAAGAAGTGAAGTTCCATCTCAGGTTCAAAACCAGCAGCTTCTGCCACCTCCAGGGAGCAATTGCAGCAGGCAAGAGGAACGAGAGCTCTCTTCTTCCTAAGGCAGCTCCCTTATGGCACCTTCCTACATCAAAGTTTCACCTCTTCCATGGCGGGAGGACAAGGCCTGTGGGAGGCTGTCCCTTCTCCAGGAGGGACCAGTGCAAGGGGACAGGGGCCATGCCATGGCTCCTGTTCACTGGGACCAACACTGGCAAGGCTGAGAAGAGGGAGGTGGGGAGGGCCTGGCTCCTTCACCCTTGCTGGGCACTCCTCAGCTGAGTGCAGGAGTAGCTGGGGAGGTGTCAGGGCTCTGAGGGAGCTCATCCCACGGGCAGCATGGAGACCCAGCAAGGACAGGCAGCTCGGCACCCATGGGCCAGCCAGCCCCGCTGGGGGAGGCCTGGAGTGGCTTTTGTCAGCAAGGACAGGGGCCAGCAAAGCTCTGTCACCTGTGTGCAGTCTGTCCCCACCGTGGTGTGGCAGAGAGGCGAAGCAAATGCCCCTGCAGAGTGTCGGGGCCTGGAGCTGGGGATCTTCCTGAGGCCATCAGCTCCCAGCAGTGACACGGCAGCTGCTCCTTTCCACTCAGCACCAAGGGAGCTGCAGCCCATGGGCAGGTGGGAAAAGGGCATCCAGGTATGAAGCCCTTCCAAAATATCTTGTTGTCCAAACAGATCTTCCCTTCTTCAGGCGACTCCTTAAAATGAAAATTCCTCCCAGATCTCTATTTACTGAAAATGCCATCTAGACTAGATGAAATATTCTTAAGAGTTGGCTACCTCTCTGTTCTATGGAAAGCTTCAATGAAAATACAGCAGGTGCAGTACTTTAAAATGTTTTTTTAATGCTTTGTAAGTGTCTTCAGATTTTAAGGTATTTTGGGCATTCAGAAAGGGAAACATTTTAGAGCAGTAAATCCAATAATTGTGTTTGACTCCTAGGCCTGTATTTGGTACCTACGTGGGCTTCCTGATTTTTGCAGCCCTGAGCATTCACCAGTCCTCTAAAACTCCAGGAGCTGCTGGTGCTGAGCACCTCTGAAAGTAGGGCCACCTACTTACATACTTAATTTTAGGCATCAAGGCTTGACAATTTGAGCTTAAAATGCTACATATCTCTGTATTATTGCACCCTGGGTTAAGAAGCAGTACGTTTAAGTTGTCTTAGTCGTTCTTTACGAACCCCAACTGCTCAGCCAGTGCAGCTAAAAAGCCAGCCACCAACAGCCAGACAAGCTTGCCAGCATGCTGCCCATGAAAAACCCAGTGCTTCTGTCAGGGAGGCCTGTTACAAAGGCAGGCTGTTATTCCTACTCTGCAGTTCCAGGATGGGGGTGAGCATCCGCAGCACTCACTGCTCAGGGTCAGGAAAGCACTGCCCGAAACGTTTTGCTTTCCAGCTAGAACAAAAACGTGATTTGTTCTCATATCTGGGTGAAGAAAAAAAAAATCCACTCACACCAAAAGGAGAAAAAAAAAAAAAAAAAGGAGGGAAGTAAGAGATTTACAAGTTCCTTCGCTTTTTATTTTAAAAAATCGGCAGCAAAAAAAACTGCAGAACTCCCTCTTCCACTTTTAAATGGTGTGGGAAGAAAAAAATCTCCAAAAAATCTCAAGATCTCTGCTGAAAAACTTGAAAAAACAAGCAATTCAAGAAACCCCTATTAAGCATTTCCAAGAGGTTCTTTTCAGCCTTAGAATATATTTTATGGAAGGCAGAGAAAACAGGGACATGTACAATTCATCATGTCAGATTAAGCAAACATACTTAATATTCCC
The DNA here is from genome assembly GCF_000277835.1 of Geospiza fortis. NCBI lineage: Eukaryota > Metazoa > Chordata > Aves > Passeriformes > Thraupidae > Geospiza > Geospiza fortis. The sequence continues at coordinate 2,568,535 of NW_005054402.1, read as the reverse complement.
TGAACAGGACCGACTGAGGTTTTCCAAAGATTAAATGTCAATAATTTACTTAAAAAAAAAAATTAAATTTCAGGGAATCTTGTAAATAGTGTGTAACTTGAGGTGATACTAGTTTGTAGTCTAGAAGCACCATAGAGCAATCTGGATAACCTGTGCTCTCTGGCACTTGGAATAAATGATCTGGTTTAAGTATTCCTGATATCAGTTCAGAAGCATGGACAAAAAACATTTGGGAATGGAAAACAATTACCCCAATTACTCCTCTGGAAAAAGCAAAAAAAAAAAAAAAAGCTAAAAAGCATCTACACAACTATGCAAAACTCCTGTGTACTTAAATACACTGCTAGGACTGTTAAAAAGCAAAACAAAAAAATGGACTAAGGGGTTAAAAATGAGGTTTAGGTGCCGAGCTGTTACAAAGAGGAGTTCACTTGGCATTTGGACAGTGTTAAAACAACGTTTTTAATGTGGATGCTAGTGCAGAACCCGGGGGTTAAACACAAAGAGACGCAGAGAGCTCCCACATGCAGGAGAAGGAGGTTAGGGCACAGCAGCCCCAGCGCTCGCCCATCACCGCGGGGAGGAGGAGGAGGGACAGGCATAGCAACCACAAGCCCAAAAGCAGAAAAGCGCATACCTTCAGCTTGGAATGAAAATCACGAGATTTCCTTCTGGCAAGAACCTGAATGTGACTAGACACCTGCAGGGTAGGGGAAGGGAGGAAACAAAGGAAAAGCCTGTAACCATGGAGATGAAAAGCCCCCTACAACTGGGCAAGCCAAACGTACCTTAATGGCGGCTTGAATTTCTCGAACTTTCTTTCTTGCTAAGACCTGTATGTGACTAGACACCTACATTGTTCAGGTTTATAGGGGGGAAAAAAACAACAAACAAAAGAAAAACAAAAAGCAAATCAAATTTTAAATGTCTATTTTTTTCTTAAAAAAAAAAAAGAAAGAAAAAAAAAAAGAAACTTTTCTGAGGGGAGGAAGTTATTTGCACCTTCAGTAAGCTCTGCTGTTAAAGATACCACATTCCCAGCCAGATACCAAGCTCTCAGCACCAAGGCTTAACAATACAGGTCAAGTCACTGCAGTGACTTGATTAAGGAAATAAAAAAAAAAAAAAAAGAGAAAGGAAAAAAAGAATTGTAACCCACCAGGTTGTGCATTCAGCTGCAAGATAGAAGACACAGTTCACAGCTGGACGCAGCAGCCCACGTGCTTTGGTACCGATCCCATCTACGCCCAGGCCCTGAGCTCTCATATGGGGAGCCCAAAGGATTTCCACCCCATCTGCTGGGGATGCAGAAGCCCACTCTGACCATTTGCCACTAGGCTTGAGATGTAACTTGGCACCAAGAAATTTTATCCATTATTTATTGCGATCTGCAGCTCCAGTGAGGAGATTCAGGCTGCATTTTGAGTCCACTGAAATGCTTTAAATTCTGGCACAAATGACAAAATACTGGCACAACACAGGTCCCTGAATCCCTGCTGGTTTCCTTGGTAATCTCAGCATCAAGTCTGCCCACAAAACATTTATGTAACTGGGGACCAGCAACTTGACATCAGCTTGAGTGATGCCCAGGCCTGGGCCATGGCTGCGTTGCTCAGAAATTTGTGCAAACCCAGTCCTACCCTACACCAGTTACTGGTCAGATGTTGCTGCCTGTGCTGTGAAGGGTCTGGGCCCAAATTCGCATTCCTGTTTACCCAGGGACATACTCAAATCCATGCTGCTGCTGGTAAGGGTTTAATGATGCTGCCCAGCAACACTTGGTAGCACTCAGCATCCTTCATCCTTCTGTGTGAAGGTTTAAAACCTGAAGTGATGGCAAAAACCACTAAAGGGAAATCTCTGATTCTCCTTTGACCCCGGACATACCATATCAGGTGGTGCACATTTTTCCTACATTAGTTACAATTCCTGTCTGGGAAAGAACAAAGCAAAAGAAAAGGAGAAACAATGATTTCCTCCTCTGTAAGACTATTCTGTGACAATAGTAGCAAAAAGCCTGTATTTTAGTAGGGAAGCAAACCATGATGCACCAGTGAGCACAGTCCCTGAAGGCCACCTTCGAGAAGCAGCTCAGGAACCAGTTTGCAGTAATTCAGAGTTATACTGCTGCTTACTGAGCAATTTTGCAGTCAAACACCTAGGCTGAGTATTCACACAGGTTCATTTGTTTTGCTTTCAGTGGAATATTAGTGGTGTTAAAGGTTCTACAAGAAGAACAACTGTTAACATTTAATCGCTCGGTTAAAACTCCAGAGCAGCCACAACCCAACTTTTGTAAGCAGTCAGTTTAAAGTGATTTATGCCTCACTACAGACGGATGTACAAGCATGGAGGGAGACACTGCCACACAACACAGCCCTCCTGCTTTCTTGGTACATGCTGGCCAAGGATCTAACCCCAAGCTCTGCATTTTGACTCCTGAGGCAACTTTATGATCCCAGCACAACTTCCAGTTCCTGGAGCTTGCACGGGCAAGGCAGGGCAGAAGTGGGGACTCTGCCTTTAGTTTGTGATTTCTGTGCCAGTCTTTGGTTTGCTCCTTTTCCACATGCTGCAGTTCTCCTCCTTTCTGATGCTTTTTTCATCCCTTGTGCACATGCTTTCTTCCTGGCTGACAAGGGCCACCACCCAGGGCAAAGCAGCACCCAAAGTGCTTCAAACCCGAGTGCTGGCAGCTCTGTGTGACCCAGTGCCACCTTTCTCTGCCCTGCAGGGCATGCACAGTGTGCCATGGGCCAGCCTCTGCCTGCCCTTTGTCACACACATGCAGGGCCACAAGGGGAATCTCACACCTGACCCTAAAGCCAAGGGACCTCTGCCATTTGTGGAGTGTTTTTAAACGCTGCAGTAACCACTGCACAAACTGCACACAAACTGTGCTTTCTGCAAGGCTGCTGATTGCTGTGAATACTATGAATTAAAGGATTTAGTAATAGGAGATAAATTAATGGTTATGTGGTAATCATGTAAAACAAACTTAAGGTAGTTTTAAGGTTTATTCAGACTCTTACATGAATGAAATCTTACCATGGTCAAAGACCAGGAGCCTGGAGGCTCTTAGGGAAATTTTAAAATTATTTTTATGTCCTGTAGCAACTACAGGTCATAACCTGAGAGCATGATTATGATTAGTTCATTTTTATATATTTACCTCTCATATCCAAGAATCATAATCTCTATTGTACAGCCAAATTCCTTTAACTTTTAAGAAGTTCCATTATTTACCATCTCAAAATAATAATTATATTATAATATTATATAGTTAAATAAGGCACAATGCTTTATGGTTTTGCTTCAACTTTTGAAAATTTTTTTATGAAATATGGGGGGATAATAGCTTCATTTACAGACAGGTTAATAAAAAATGAATCCTCACACCACCACAACATAAACCCCAGAGTTTTAAATATTCTCTAAACAGCATGTGTTTAATCTGAATAGTGAAGTCAATACATCATCCCATCAGAGCTGAAGCACAGACAGCCACTGCAGCCAAAAATGCCAGGTTTTGTCATTCATTGACATGCATACTTCCCCACTGGGTTATTTTACCTGCTTCCTGGTCCGTGTCTTCCCTGTCCTAAGTTTGATGTATCTGGCTATCAATTCATTCCTACCTGAAACAAAGAGAAATTCATGGTAAGGGACAAGCAGCATCACAGCCATCAAAAACCACATTTGAACACACGAGCTCCATGCATATCAGGTTTGTTATCTCACATGTACTCCACTTTTCTTTGCAAACAATTTGCCAGTATTTCTCATTTTTCACCAGTATTTCTCTCCCACCTCCTTATCCTTGCATCTCCTTTCTCTTCCTTACATTTGCCAGTATTTCTCATTGTTCACCAGTATTTCTCTTGCATCTTTCCACGGGCCACAGGACCTGTGCAGAGCACCACGAGTGCAGTGTCTGCCCACCCAAGCCCTGCAGCCCTTTACAGGCAGAGAGGCACCTCCTTGGCCAGCAGCAGTGCCCAACATGATCTCTCACTGGAGAACCTCCCATCCTGGGGCTGACACAAGGTCTGGGCTCCTCCAGGTGTTTTTTGTCCCCCTGGAGCCCTGTGGGGAGGAGTGGCTGCTCTTGAGAAGGTCGTGTGATACCTGAGCCTAAGTGCCAATCACCCAGATGTGCCAGCTCCTCTCCCAGTTTTAATTCTGCAAGGAGGACAGCAAAACCTGTCCTTCCTGCCAGAAATCCTCCTCCAGAGATGGAAATCACTGTCCCAGTCCAGCAGGTTATCAATCAATAACTCACAAGAGTGGCTGCCCTGCAGTGCTGATGCTCCTGTGGGAGCAGGGCCATGAACACAGTGGTTTGTTATTCAGAGCTCTGTTTCTCTTGGAAATGTGAAATACTTCCAAGTCTCTAAAATGGCTATTTGACTCTTCTTCAGTCACACACTGTGCTACCTAATGCAAACTAACATCTTCTATCCAAATAATTTCCTTCCCAAGTATTGCTGACATGGAAGATAACACGAGTTTTATGTTGTGTCCTGTTTATTTTCACTGCATATTATGTTTCTTCTCTATGGGTTGTAGTAACTTAAATATACTTGTTCAACAAGTTCTAAGTTACAGAGCTATTTGCATTCAGCACAGGGGAAAAGCAGCCCGTGTGTGGAAAATGAGAAAACTGATTTAGCAGTGAGCTGAAAATGGGGAGGTTAAGAAAATAACTTGTCACCCACCAAGCTATTTTGAAGTGGATGAGTACATAGCTGGGGAATGCAGAAAATTATTTTATCAGCCAGGGCTTCAAACCCTTACAGCTTTAATGTTGTGGGGGAGAGACGGGGACGTTTTGAAGTAGCCTGAATATGTTTGAAATGTATTTTGTCGACTGAAAGATTGAACACATTTAGTCAAACTAGACTTTTTCTTCTGCCTCCCCCTGTAAGCCTCATTGTATCAAATGCCTCACGGTTCCTGTCTCTTTCATGTTTGCTAAATGGGTAGCAGAACATGAAATATCAGCTCAGAGCAGAGCTGCGTTTTTGTTTTGGTCTGGACTGCGTGCCACGTTTCCCACAACATGCCACTGGGTTTGGAGCTCTCCAGCAGGTCTCTTCAGGACAAACTTCAAGAGGTAAATTCTGCGTGAGCAAACAGTTACACAAACCAGCCACATTTCTGCACACAAATGAGGGATTTCCGTACGCAAACAGACGAGCAGGTAGTTACCTAATTTCATGCGAAGGCCTTGTCTTTAGGCTGAACATGAGTTCTGCAGCCTGCTGTGCTCACAAAATACTTGCCATTTGAAGTGAACATGTGCCTTTGTGTTCATGGGGTGAAACCAGGGCACGCTCCACCTCTGTATCTCCCTGGTCTCATGCTCTTTCTCATAACCCAAACAGAAGCCTGCCTGCAAGGGCAGCCCTCTGCAGCCTGCTGAGATGCAGAGATCACCACAAATTCCTGCAATCACCAGTGTGATAGGTGATATGGATATTTTCCTATTTCTAAGTGCACATTTTGATTTAATTGGGGAATGTCCCCCTTCCAGAAAGTACCTGCTTTGCATATGCTTAAGTATGCGCACACATTAATACCCAGAATGGGCTTTTTGTGCTGCAACAATATTGTCAGGTTGTTCTGATCAGCAGCAGGTGACTGTGCCAGGTCAGTGATGCTGTAAGGTGAGGTAAAGGATGCAATGCCATCTCTTGTCCCTCTGCCTGTGCTGCAGATGTTTCAAATATCTGGGCACAGCACAGGTCACTCCAGCCACCCCGTGCCCATCAAGGCAGCCCTATGCCCTATGCAATCCCTGGCCACAGCTGAGGTTTCACAGCTCTCCTCCCAGACAAGAGAGCTAAAAAGCTACTTTTAAAGTAAAGCTCAGGTTCCCAGGCAGCCATTTGACAGGAAAAGCATCTTTATTCAAAACACCAAGCACTGAAAGTCTAGACTGTATTATCTGAGTGCTTCTCTGGTTGAGCCCCAGTCCACCCATGAAATACTCACAGGGGGTTTCTGTAGCCATTATCTGGCTGGCCAGGGCTATGACTAACAGGACTGCAGTTTTGGCATGTGCCTGCTTCCCTTTAAGCTGAAGGCTACTCAGAGCCTAACTCCAGAAGACTCAACAGGGTGGAATAATTTGCCTGAACTTGCAGGGAGGGGGAACTCCACCAGCAGCCATAAAAAGTGGCAGAGGTGAAACTCAAGCCATGTTTTCCTTACCATCATGTTTTCAACACAGCAAAGACACAAGCATCAGGTTTAGCCAGAGCAGGAGATACTGAAGGCTCACTAAATACCTTCTCCCTGCCCACAGCAATCTGAAAAGACACAAATTCCTTCTTGGGCTACCAAAAGCCATAAACACAAACAGAAGCACTGCCTGATATTAGATGCCCCCAACTAAAAGTTTACAGCCTCAATGCTATCTACCAAACACTGTTGCTCTTCTTTACCAGCTCTGACAGATAGGGACAGGAATGATCTTATCTCCAGATCAACTGAAGTCCAAAGAGGATTTTAAAGAAAGGAAAGCTTAATAATCCTAAAAACACCCTTTCCTGTTCTTGGGAATGAGAAGAGTCTGAAACAAAAGGAGGCTCATGGAACTTCTTTAACTGGCCATTAGAAACCTTAGGGTGAAAAATGCTCATTAATAAATAGATCTGTTTTCTCTAGAAGAGCTCAGCTGTGGAAATACTTTCCATATACACCCTCCCTCTGTCTCCTTGTCATATAGATCTGGGAAATTGCCTGGCAGAAGAGAAGAGGTCAGATTTATGAACTGTAAATTTTCAGCTCTTTTTTTCCTGTCATTTGCTGTGACAGTCTCCTGCTTTGAATGTTTTGGTTCAGGTATCAAAGAGAGGCATGGGGAGGTGCCTGGTTAGATAAAACATCTTCACAGCACAGGAATCTTTTCCAAGGATCTTGAAAAGATCAAGAGAGGACCACAACAAATATTTTACATAGGCTGCTGCTTAGAGTTTGCTTTTTTCCCCCTTAATTCAGGCTTTATCTGTCACGTCTTTCTGTGTCGTCAGTGCATTGCAAACTATAATTCTCCCTGGACTGATGCTGTGGAAGAGGCATTTTGTGCAAAGGAACATCTTTTTTAATCATGGCATGGAGTAAAAAGCGAGTTCAGCTAGAAAACAGCGCAGATGCTAAAAACCTGTGAGGCTTTGTGGACAGCCAAAGCTCTCAAAGCTCCACTGTGGCCCCTCCAAGGGCTCAGCTGAGTCCCCAGGGCAGCCCTGCTCCAGCCAAGCCTTGGCACACAGGCTCCCTCCACCTTCCCCATCCACTGCCCCATCCCTGAGCACCCTCAGCAGGGGAGCGTGCGGAGATCCTGGACACCTCTCAGGCAGCAGAGAGCTGACACTTCTGCTCCTCTTGCTCTAAACAAGCAGGAGCAGCTGCAGAGTGGGGCAGCTCCCCTCCCACCGCCTCTGCCCGGGGGAGGCAGTTGTTGCTCCAACAGAGGGCCCTTGTGCAGGGAGCCTCCCCCACCAACGCTGTCTGCAAGAACAGCCTAAAGCAGCCAAGCATCAGCCCCCACAAAGGTCTGTGTGAGGCTCCTGGCTTCGCCCTTGATGCCAATGGTGTGTTTGTCCCCCTCACCCAGCACCAGCAAGGCCCTAAAGGTGAAAACCCACCCTTGCCTGAGGAAGGCATAACTGGCATCCCCTCCACGGGCCAGAAACAGCACCAGCACCACAGCATCACAGGCAGCTCTACCAGCACCTGCACAGCTGTGGACAAGCTCCAGGCCATGCTGTGTCCCTTTCCTGTGTCCCTCCTGTCTGAGCATCAGTGCTCAAAGCCAGGCAACAGGGCAGGGAGCTGGTGCATCACGTCTGAGCAGCGGCGGGCGTCTTTATTTAGAACATTAATGACACAAATTAAACCTCTGCCCTCCCAGCTCCCACTAATAGGCACTATCCAATTGGGATAAAAATAGGCAAGTGTGGGAAGTAAAGCCAGCTAGCAACTTGAAAATGGACAGCAAATTTTAAAAAGTTTCCATACTCAGCCACATAATTCAAGTTACAACCAAGTAGAAAAGCCTACTTTTTTCAGATAATGAAACAGTCTTAATCTCTTCAAATTCGACAAGACTGGGGCTCAGAACAGGTATGTCCCATCCTGACTGAGAAGTCTGGGGACAGACCTGCACAATTTCATCTCCCAAATCATTCTCACAGCCATGTTGACACCATAACAAAGGTTTGTTCAGCCAGTTTTGGTCAACTCCACTTCTGCTTGGCCTGCAGAAAGCACAGTGCTGTCCATGTGCCTGGGGGCCAAATTTGGAGAGCTGGTGGGACTTTTTCTCCATGAGGAAGCAGCTGTGAGTGCTCTCCTGGGAACAGCACCCAGCTCTTTGTCTGGCTACCGAGCAGGAGCTGGATGCAGATCCCAGCCCAGGCATGGACACCGTCAGCGGGAATGTGCTGCTTTGAACCCTCTCCCCATCAGAAAGGGGGCACAGAGCCCTTGGGCAGCAGAGCTCACAGCCTGTGGGGGGAAAGCTGCTCTTCGTGGTGCTCAGCCCAAGCAGTTTTCCACTCTGTTTTGCCAGAGGAACATCCGGCTTTGGGAGACCTCGCCTCAAATTCGGCAGCACCGCTTCCCGAAGGCGCCTCACGGCTAAACGGGCTAACAAAAAGCCTCTTGTAGATAAAAGAGTTCTGCGAGTCAACAACTGGCTAAGCAGTTTAAACCTCTAAGTAAGGCATCCTCTATTTAAACGTTATAGGCAAATCTAATTTAAGCTTTTAAAAATATTACGGGCAGGTGTTTAAGTGGCGGGCACACTGGGCTGGGCTGGGCGCCGCTTCCCAGGCGGGCAGCATTTTGTTCAGCCAGGCTTTCTGCAGAAGGGCCACGTGACAGAGGCCAAATAAACAGCATCTGGGGATTTTCAATTACAGACCTTCACCCAGCATGCCTGCACTGTAATCTCTACCAGATGAGGCTCAGGCCTCACTATTTTCAATAATTCACACACTGTGTACACATAACATGACAATAAGGGCATTCATGCAACCGCCTGATTCGCACATCAAAGCTCCCAAATGGCCAGCTGTAAGCATGCTTACTGCTGAATAATTCATTCTTTTCACAGGCTTGAAAAAACGCTCAGCGGGAGTTGGCAAGCTTGTGTTCTTTCCTGTGTGGTATGCTAAACTCAAATTTTGAAAGAGGTACAGCCCCACTAAAAAGAGTCAGAGATACAACTATTTAAATGTGCATATGCGAGCTTTCGGATGGCTGCTCACAGGAGCAAAAAAAAAAAAGGAGAAAAAAAAGCAGTTCTACATTTCTAAGTGGATAGCAGAGATAAGAGGAAATAACCTACACCTCCTCTGAGGCAGGTGGTTAATAGAAATAAAATGATAAAGCTGTTTTCTGGCTGGTAAAGTATCTTTACACATATTATTCCTGGCTAAAAATCTTGAATATACCAGGCACATAATAGTCAACAAGTTCAGCAGACTTGAAATTTCCTCATACTTAGCATAAATTTTCTAGTAGATGGCAAAGAGCAGTTTTGTTAAGACTGACACATGTGAAAAAGGCAAACACAGAAACACCAGAGCTAATTCTGTAACTTCTATTTACTGTTCTCACCGATATGGGTTGAATACTAATTCCTACATGATATTTTAACAACTTCAAACTTGCAGCTGTGTCTCTGAACATTTAGCTTGCAACAAGTGAGAGCGTTCCAGATTTTGTAATACTCTGACTTAACACAACAGAACCATCTTTTCTTTAGGAGATTAAAAAAAAAAAGGGAGAAAACAGAAGGGTCTGCTTCATAATATCAAGTTTTCTTGACTGTCAATCAGTGCCTGAACCAGCAGGATCAACTAGTCATGACCTCTCCTTATAGCAAACACATGCTGCTTACCAGCTGTGGGCTGTGTTTTTTACATCCTTTTCTCTATCATTCAGAATGGCTTCCTCCTAATCACAATAATCCCAAAAGTGCTAAAACATATCAATCGTCCTCTAAGCCCTGCCTACAAAAGGCCAGCCGTCCGACCTTTATGGGCTTGTCCAACAGCAGCTGATACTTCATTCAACTACAAATCCAATTTAGCAGTTACAAGAGGTTTAGCATCACTGGAAAAATATTGGTGTTGATCCTGCACTCTTAAGTCAGCAAATATTCCTTTGCCATATTGTTTAGCTTTTTCTGCCATATTTACACTTCTGCTGGATTTCCCTGAGTGCCTTTAACAACAGCATTTAACCTCTGAACTGGTAATATTTATAGTTGACCAAACAGCGATTTTTAAAATATGTTTACCACAAATACAGAAACATAAGCCTATTTGAATTCCAACTGTTATAATTCTGAAAAAATCCCCAGCCAACAACCCTAAAAACAAACACAGTCATTTCACTCAAAACCATTGAGCACCCTTTACGTACCAGTTATGCAGGATGTTATTTATTATAGCCCTTCGGGCAAGTTCATGGCAATTCTCTCACTTATGTATTTTTAATTGTCAAGTGAGCCAAGGCAAACACTCCCTTGATCTCCCCCCCTACACCTTTGCTTTTTCTTTTATTTTTCCCCCCTATTTTTCTGAGGTTTTTTGGTTTTTTTTTTCCTCTTTCTTTTTCTCCTCTTTAAGCAGCAGTAAGTGTCAGAGGGCTGGGGCCCAGGACACAGGCAGGTCTCACAGTGCCCACGGAATGGGATAGCAGCAAAAAAAAAATTAACTGTGTGTCTTCGACTTGTTGGAGCTTGTTGGTGCTCTGAATCCTTTGGGATCCAAGGGTCTGGCTCAGAATTTGGGTAAGGACCATGTACAGAAGTGGCTGCACAAGGACAGGACCAGGAGGGGACAAAGACCTCAGGGTTCCTAAAACAGGTTTTAAGGGCTGCCCCAGTGTAAGGGCTGTGTGTATGCACACACACAAAAAACTACAATCACCCACTTAAATATTATTATACACAAATTAACTGCTTGCCAGGCACACCCTAACTGGGCTGCCCAGGACGAGAGGGGAAAGCAAAGATCCCAGAAACAAAATAACCGAAATAATCCCTTCAGATGCTAATGAGCGAACAATTACAATGAGTCATTTAAGTTATATCATAATCATACTTCCAAAGAAAAGAACTTTTTGTGTATTGTATTAAAACCAACAACAATAAAATGATCCCAGATTGAATCAAGACCACAATTTAATTTACACAGCAAAAGGGAAATGACCTAATAGTAGCACAGAAAGATATTCTCCTCATGTCAAGTCTTAATCTTTGGGTTTTATCCCAGCTTCAGTTTTAGAGAAAACAATGAAAAAGACCCATAGACACATCTGGTTCAAAAGTGTTCATTGACATTAATGCAATGCATTAGATTCTGTTTGGCAGGTCTTCATACTGGGAAATATTCCACATAAGAAATGTTTATTAATTTTCTTCTGATTTTTTAAAAACAGAGGCAGAACATATTTCAAAAAGAGAGGAGTGATCCAGAGAGCTCTCTGAATATTCATTAATTAATATTTTGTCAGTGTCAGTTGTCTCAACAAAAGAAGGTTTTACAATTTACTCTAAGACCCATTTAATTAAAATTTAAATGCTACAAAAATGCATGGGGGTTTTTTTGTTGGTTTTTTTTTTGCCCCTAGTAATAATTTTCCACTTACAATAAACTGTATTTTACTGCAACCAAAAATGCATTTCAAAACAAATAGCAATTTTTAGGCTTCAGAATATACAAAGAAATCCCCACAGGAGAAAAAAAAAATCCCCAAACTTTGACCTTTGCCATATCTCTGGATCAGCTACAGATGTTTAGCAGATTATACAAAAACCTAGATGTCCTTAATCTGACATTGTGGGGGTTTTTTCCCTTGCTCTGATAGGAATTGTCAGCAACCCCTCTGCAAGAGCCCTGTTCGAATTCCACGTGCAATTCCCGGGCTGTTTTCCGAGGTGGCTGCAGGGACATTCAGATTTCTCAGGGACAGGAGCAGCCCAAGAAAGGAGCAGACTCTTGCCCAGCAGAAAGTCTGATCTGGACAGGAATCCTTCAAACACACAGACAATGGGCTGGCTGACCTGTCATGCATGATGGATGAGTTAAGGGGATTAAAACCACTATTTGCATTCGAATAGATAAAAATTAGCAAAATAGAATTTCTCAGTAGGTGGCTTCAGTTCTGTTTGTTCTCATAGGCAAAATGAAGTTCATTTTTAAAGGAATTGTGGCTGTTTAAATAACGCTTGTTTGCAGAGAAGAAGTTCTGGGTGCTGGTTTGCTTCCTATTGTTTATTCTTTAAGAAAGACACTTTAACTATCACAAAAGTATCCTTTTCTTTTCTCCCTATGTTTATTATTAGAGCATTACACAACCACAGTGTTCTAACCACTTTAAATTCTATGTATTCCTTAATGCTTACGTGTTTCTAAGCTGCATATACCCCCAAAAAAGTGGTTTGAGTTCGGGGAGAGATAATCAAAAAGACCAAAAAACTACATTAAATTGTGTATTGATGCTTCAGTGAGGTCCTGAGTATGAGGCTGTGACTCAGGAACCGTAAAAGGCAGATGCTTGAATCAGTACATCACAAAAACTCCTTTTGACCAGATTCATATTGCACACACTGATGGTACTTGAAAGACTCAGAGATGGCTGCACAAAGTGGCCTAATGAAAGGCTGGCCTGGCAGAACAGCATTATATTGTTTATACAACATATCCACCAGAGAAATCCATACAGACAAACGGGCACACACAGGCAGGCAAGCGGATGTAGGAACAGCAGAAACACCCACGGAGAGCAACCAAGACCTGTCTGTCTGTCTGTCAGACCAGAGCTGTGGACATCCTGCTCCTTGCAAGGCTCTCAGAGCCAGGAGCCCCCAGAAAATCCAGCACTTTCTAAACCACACATCTGTGTAGTGCCAAATACGTTGCTGAGCTCTGCCTGCTGCACCAGTGAGCTGCAGCCAGACCAGTGAGACATTGCACCCTGCCCTACAGCAGCACCAACAGACAGCAAAGCTGAGCACCAAGGAGGCACATCTATTTCACAAAAGAATGAATTATTCAGCAGATTGCTTCCAGAGATGGCAGCAACCAGCAGGAAAAGCTGTGACACCGTTTCTCAGCTCAGCATTGGATGTAAGGAGATTTTAAGAGAGCAGTGTACTTCTCCCACCCAGTGATGGGGTTCTGGCCACATCCAGAGGCTGTCTAAAACAGGGCAGTGCCAGAGCCTGCAGCCACACAGCTCCATGCATCCACAGGCAAGAGAACACCTGCTGAGCTGCCTTCATTTTCAGCCCTGCACTGGGATTTCGTGCAACTCTCTGCAAAAACTGTTTGTTTAGCTTACGACTTACTTACGTGGTGTCTGCATGCGTCTCATGCAGTTAAGATGCTTTATTTTCACAGCAGGTGCAAAGAGGTATTTAAATTTTCATTATGTCCAGGGTATTTGGCCTTGGTTTCTGTTAGATGACAGCTTCTGACACCAGATGGGCCAAGTGGAGAAACGGCATATGAAAGAGCTTGGGACACATCCAACACCAACCTTGGTTTCCAAGTTATTTCACAGGCACAAAGTAGCATTTTGTGGAGATTTTATAGCTAACAATGTCATTCTAGCTACAGTACAATAAACATTTTGCACCAGTTACAAACCCACAAGAGAGACCTACAACATACTTGAGTTACAGGGTAAGTAATTTCTTACAAACTCAGTCTCAAAACACATTTAAAATTGAGACTCCTTTCGCTCTTTTTTTTCCAGCTGAAAGAAAGACCTGTCCATAGCTCCTTTCCATTGGATCAGCTGCTCATTCCCACCTTCCTGCAGAACCCAATTGGGTCACTGATGTTCCAGCTAAAGTGGAGGAGAACAACATTGCTGCACTTCTGAAGGATTCCCAAGACACCAGCTCAAGGGGAGAAAAAGAAACCTTAATGTCATGATAAACTCGGGTGTCAGAACGCCACAAGCTGTCAAAGAACAGAAGACATCACTGCTTATTTTGAAGTCCAGCTAAGAGATACAATAATGAAAAGCTGAGTAATCAAATAATCCTGCACCATAATGCATTTTGTTTGGAAGTGTTCCTCGTAACCTACCCATTTGTCAGAGATAAAAATGCCTGCCTGGCTCTCCCTGCCTCTCTGCCCCAGGCTCCAGCATCCCACTGTACATCCCAGGCAGGGTAAATACCATGCTGCTGATTTCATTATCACTGAAAACCCCCATTCATGCCTTTCAAAATCTCCAGGCTTATCTTGGAGAATCACAAGAAAATTGTGCTTTGTGTAGCCACCAAATGTTTTAGAACCCTAATATTTGTAATCTTTGTGACATTTTGTTTTTAGTCAAAGTGGTTGCTTTGGTTGATGGGAGGGCTCTTTAAAGAAAAATAATTTAAGGGGTAGGACAAGCCAGAGAACAGAAAGAAAATCACAGTTATTTGTCATCTTTTTACCATTTATTTGTTTCGGTGGTAAATCACTGCTTTCTTTTGCTTCTCAGCTCATGGCTTTACTTTACATAACATTTATTCAAAACATGTATATTTGGAAACCTTTTCTTTGTTTGTTTTGGATAAATGAGTAATGAAGTGCAAACACAGTTCCACACGCAATTCCTAATCCCACTTTCTTTAGGCCTGATGCAGTGGGAGAGAAACTTTACAGGTCCTTTTGTGCCATGGACATGGGGCTGGAAGAGGAGACTGGGCTTCATGTGCCCAGTGCCTGGGCTCCCCTCACAGTTTTGCCTGTTGCAGATGTTAGCTCTCTACATATGGTGGTGAAAAGGTCCCTGAAAGCTGCCTGCCCTCCACCCACACCCATGGTTATCCCAGACACCAGTGGTTTCTGATCCTGACAGCAACAATGGACACTTCAAAATGAGCAGAAGGGCTTTCCTCCTCAGCTCCATCACAGACTCACAGATTCATTAAGGCTGGAAAAGATCTCTGGGACCCCTGAGTCCATTAACCCAGCGCTGCCGTGCTCACCACCAAACCTTGTCCCCAGGTGCCACATCCCCAGATGCCTTTAGGACACTTCCAGGAGCTCAGGGCTGGCATTAGGACCAGGATGGGGGCACATGTCCCAGCCCAGCCCCACTGCTGGCATCTCCAGATACACTGGCAGGGGCCATGAGCAGGGGCAGCTTCACACAGCAGAGGAGCAATGTTTAAATACACAGACACACAGACACACACACACACACACACACACACACACACATCTGGAACCGAAGTCAACATTTATTAATGTAGCTTAGAGATTTCTGCCCCTACCAAGCTCACAGTTTGCTCCTAAGACTTTATCATCTGTTTAGTCTAACCTGCTGGTATGGTAATCAGCAATCTCCGGTGCATAAAATTATTTCATTTTTCTTCTAATTGTTGGCACTTTATGCATTCTTCCCTCCCCTCTTTCAATGTGCTGTCTCTCCTACTATCTCCCTCCCTCCCTCTTCTCCCCCAGCCCTTCTTCAACAGTGAGGACAAGTAACACCAGTCCTTCCCCTTTCCTGGCTCTTTCCAGGATAACCCTCCATTCCATATGGGTTCATGTTGGAAGAGCCCTTCCCTTCTGCTTGGCCCATAGTGTGCAGCCTCCACACCACAGCAAGGTTTAGGGGTGTTACTGCCTGCTGGGCAAAGCCCTGACCAAGACTCCTGCACCTGACCTCTACCTTGGCCAAGGCTGCCTGGATGCATCTTGACACATGGAGAAGAGTTCCCAGTGAGGAAAAGGGCCTGAGCTTCATTGACAGTAACAAACAAAAAACGGTTTTAAAGTGTTAAATACTCTACATTTGGATTCAGCCAAATATTGCCAAAACACAGGCAGTGTACAGACTACTACACTGTATCTTAGCTTCTGCCAACTCCACAGGGCACCCAATTCCTTACTTTTACAAACTTTGAAGCACTGCACTGTATTTTAAACTTTATATGTTTTGGTTGTAAAGGCATTTTCCCTGAGGCAGCTGGCAAATCCATCCCAAACCTGGCTATGACACCAGTATCAACATTTTAGGACACACGAGGTTGTTGCTACTAAAAGACCAAGAAATGGGCATTGGGTCAGCCAAAGGAACTCCATCTGACACCAGGCTTAGCTATCACATGTGCACAAAGAGAATAAATTAGTGCTGCAGAGGCTTATCAAGAGTGCTTGCAAGAGTGACACCCCTTTCATCGTTGTGAGATGCATATGAATACGTCAGGACTCACCACTCCAGACACTAAATTGAGCTATAGCCTGATTTTCCATAAGGACTGGTGGACATGGTAGTGTTAGGTTAACAGCTGGACTTGATGACCTTAGGGATCTTTTCTAACCTAATTGATTTGTTGAGTCTCTATGACATAAGAACAAGAAGTAAAAATATACTTACTTACCTCAGAGGCTCACAAATGTTTATATGAAGCTATTAAAAAGCTGAGATTTAAAACAACACATCCATTTAAAAGAAAATGAAAGGTTGTTTCTGGTACAGCTGATGCAGTTATATGTTTTCTGCTGGGGGAAATTTACAGCCACATTATTGCTGTCAAGGAGGGTAGTGAGCCACAAGGATTTCCAGATGCCATGTGTGAAGTTTCTCATTTCCCCTACCATACTGAAGTACATTATCACCCAATGCAAACAAGCTTTAAAAAGTGTCCGTCACTAAAACATGTGTGGCCCCCTTTCCTGGACTTCTGAGATTTGGGGTTTTTTCTTCTCCTTTCCTTTCTTTTTAAGCCAGATGGGAGAGGGCAGTGCAGCACTGCCTGGGCCCAGGGCTGATCACACTGATGCTGACAGCAACGCTTTGGGCTGCACCCAGAGTGAGAGGCACTCTGTCAGAGAGTAAAAAGTGTCCGTCACTAAAACATGTGTGGCCCCCTTTCCTGGACTTCTGAGATTTGGGGTTTTTTCTTCTCCTTTCCTTTCTTTTTAAGCCAGATGGGAGAGGGCAGTGCAGCACTGCCTGGGCCCAGGGCTGATCACACTGATGCTGACAGCAACGCTTTGGGCTGCACCCAGAGTGAGAGGCACTTTCTCAGAGAGAAACCTGCCTCTGCCAAACACCAGCGTTTCACTTGCTGAAAGTCAGGCAAAGGAGGGGCAGAAATGCTGCCACAACATTGCTCAGAGCAGCCATGAACATGCAAACATTTAGGAGGAACACAGGAGTGCACTGGGCTGGCGTGGCCAGGCTTTGGCAGCGTGGGGGCTACAGGGGTGGCTGCCAGCAGGTTCCTCGTGTCCAGCAGTGCCAGTGCCAGCCAGCTGTGAGATGGACACACCTCTGGCCAAGGCTGGGCCAAGCAGAAATGGTGGCAGCACCTCTGTGGTAACAGATTTAAGAAGAAAAAGAAAAAAGGAAGTTATTGCACTGATGTAAGTGCAGTCAGTGAAGAGCAGAGCGAGGTGTGTGAGAGGAGCAGCCCTGCAGACAGCCAGGTCAGTGCAGGAGGGGCAGGAGGTGCTCCAGGGGCTCCCCTGAGGCTCCCCTGCAGCCCTGGGGAGGCAGCTGAGCCCCTGCAGCCCACACTGGGTCATTTTGGGGAGAGCTGTTGGCTGTGAGATGCACTTACCCTGGAGAAGTTCCTGGAGAACTGTCTCCTGTGGGAAGGAGCCCATGCTGGAGCAGGGGAAGAACTCTTCTCCCTGAGCAGCTGCAAAAACACCGTGTGGTGAAATGACCACAACTCCCATTGCCTGTCTCCCTGCCCCGCTGGGGGAGGAGGGAGAGCTGGGAAGGAAGGAGGGAGCGGTGTGGGGAAAGTGTTTTTAGAATCTTACTTTCCTTCTCAGTATTCTGCTCTGGTTTTGTTAGCAATAAATTCAAGTAATATCTCTAATTAGAGCCTGCTTTGCCCGTGACAGAAATTGGTAAGCAATCCCTCCCAGCCCTTATGTCAACTCATTAACCCTTTGTTATATTTTCTCTCCTCTGTCCAGATGCAGAGGTGGGTGATAGATTTGGGTAGGTGCCTGGAATCCAGCCAGGTTCAAGCCACCACAAGAAGATAAAAGGGAAAACACGTTCAAGTTTCTCCTGTACCTACAAACCAAACTTACCACAGCAGCAGGCAGCTGAAGGACCTGTCCCATTGTACGGACACCAGTGGGCAGCTGGGACAGCTGCCTGCACAGGAGACCACCCTCACACCTACAGAGAAGGGAATCCCCTGCCAAAAGGACTTCCAAAGGCTTCTGCAAGCCTGGACAGAAGGACCTCTCCCAGGGCTGTCTGGGACTGCTGCACACAGGCGTGAGGCTTTCAAGGGGCAATAGGTGCAAACAAATGCCTTGCAGTCAATCACCTTTCCAGCTCTTAGCAGAATGGTAGGAGAATTAAAGGTAGAAAAACTTGTCAGTGACGTTTTGCTGCCAACTGGAATTGTTTTTAAAAAAGGAACCACAGAATTCGTGCAAAGGTCCCACACAATGGTGCTGAAAAGAGGATAGAGGGAGAAATATCAGAAGGCTGATGCTATATAGTCCCCACTGATTTCTTCTTTGTTACATGATGTTAACTTGAATCTTTTGCTGAAAATGAAAACTAAACAGGAGATATTGAATTAAAAGCAGAGCTGACCCTTCTGTCACATCTGGGAACACACCACCAACGGTTTGGAATGGTTTTGCTCAAAACAATGAAAAAAGTTAGAAAGAAATGTGCGTGCTAAAGAATGAAGCAAAGTTAAGGAAAGAGGGCATGCTGGAATCCCTCACTGCAGCTGGAGAACTTCCCCTCTGCCACAGGCCATGGGCACCAAGTGGCACCTGATTCTGACATAGGCTCAGCAGAGCAGCCCCGTGCCAGTGCCAACCAGACTGATTGGAAGCCTCTTTTATGACACAACCTTTTGTCCATCACTGCCAGAACCATCTCCCATGCCTTCACAATCCTTTCTTATGGTCCTCCCAAAGAGGGTATTTACAACATAAGCCTCAGCTATCAAAAGGACGCTCTTAGAAACAGTAAACAAGTCCCTGAAGCCACACTGATCACATCAAATGCTTGGCTTGAAGTTGTAACATAGCATTCTCTGAAAGAAATATAGATCTGAGTAACAAAAAGAGAGTTCCCTCAGGAACTCACACACTCCACACTAGTACTGCAGAAAAACTGAATTTCTGCAACAGCAACTGCTGATGAAGGCTCCAGTGCAGGGTGTGCATGTTTGATGGAACAGAAACAGCCAACGCAATTATTTCAGGAAACGTAGGACAATCCAATATGGACAAATCCCTTTTCAAACCTACACAGGGTGAATCATTGCCTTGCTGATCTGCCTGAGACTTCATGGCACTCACTCACAGAGAAAGAAACTCATCCACAGTCTCTTCTGCACCTGTCAGTGCTTGATACTCCAACCTTGTTAAAAAAACAAGTTCATAGATTGAAAACAAAAGTGTATTACAGTGCTTTTGAAACAATCACCCTGGCCTCTCCTTCATCTTTTCATTTCCACTAGATTAATGAAAGACTTCAATTAAAATGTAAGCCAATTTATAAAAGATTTTAAAATTCAGTAACTCAGATCTAGCATTTATTTTCTATTGTAACATCTGCCATTCCAGCAGGCTTTTGTTTGCATCTTGTCCCATTCTTACCTGGACAAAAGGCTCTTTTTTATTCTCCAGAATTAAAAAAAAAAAAATAAGTGAAGATGACAGACATTTCTGTGTGCATAAGTAAGCTCATTCAAGAGTGAACATGAGCTAAATACTCTTAGCAGCTATAAAGTTAGACCACAAACTTTTATGCCTGAATTATTTGCTGATTCTCCGAGCACTGGAAATACTCTGACTCGTGCATCTGAGAAAGTGAATCTCCACAGAAATCAGATCTCAGTCAGTTTTCTTTCTGTATATTCTTAAGCAAGACCCCCAGAAGAAGACCTCTGGGTCAACTCCTTGTTGGGTTTCTCCTCCATCTGCCTGCCTGTTTTCAAGAGGCGTTTCCTAAAGAACATCACCCCTCCGGTCAATGTTTAAAAGGGATTTGCAGGAGTGACTGGGGGGAACAGGCAGGCAGACACTTGTGGACCACTTTGGAGCTGTAGGCAGAAGAAAAATCCAAGCAAGGGAGTCTTGTGTCACTGTTGCATTCAGATTTGAATCTGAAGCCCAGCTGCTCATGGCATTTGAACGTGAATGCAAACAGCGGGCTCAGAAAATTAATCTCAGCCCTCTAGATCCTCTATCCCTGTGGTAAGCAGTAAAGATCAGAGGAAAAGAACAACAGGGACCAAAGTGGATCAAGAAGTTTTCCTCTTCTAAGCTTGTTGTTTCATGGTTGTGCTTGAACAGAAGAGGTAACAGAAACCTGCAATAAAGCTCTTTATGCTAGAGACATTAGAGGGCAAAAATAAAAAATTCTGTCCCACTTCCTACCTCTGTTCTTTTATATAGCTGATGGCTCATACTCAATCCATACATTTTACTACACTTGGGTTTAAAATAGTTCGGGATTAAGTAGAAATTATTAGTATTTTACCATGGCAAAATCTTTATGGGTTAAAAGATTTGAGTTGGTAAAATTATTGACTTTTGAGGCTAAATAAATATTTACCTGGCTTTAGGAATTAGTAAATTGCATTAAGCTAAATTAGTAAATTGCATTAACTATTATAACTTATTCTAATTTGAGAAGCTTTAAGCTAGTGCAAATTATACAAATTAGGCAAACTTAATCCCTGTTCTTAAGCTTCCTTAAAGTCAATTGCATTCCTTGGTATTTGAAAAGCTAAATTGAAGTTGTCATCATTGACATCTTAAGGTGTATGTAAAATGAAAACCTTGATTTTAGATGTAGGTTAATTTTCACTGCTGTCATAAAATAAAGTACACTTTTTAAAAAGTTCTGTTTTCTTTCACATAAATGTCTTGTCTTTTTCCTAAAATGTGGGAAATAAAACCAGCTAGCATTCAATACTGGGCTCAGTAGAAATCATTGGCCTGAAAGTTCAGCATTGCTTTCTTCAACATAAAATCCAATACCTCCAATAGCAGATCACATTAAATTTGACCTAACCTGTGGGCAGGGTTCTTTACCCAGAAATAACATCCCTTTGCACAAAATCAGTGTTCTGAAGGATCATAATCTTAATGTGACCTGTGGGAAATACAACACCGCCTGTCTGCCCGAGAAGATTTCACTTCCAAAGGATGCTTACATCCAAGAGGGCAGACACACCCTCTGAGCCATGCAGGACTGCTCTCATGTATAAACACCCAGGGGTTTTTTCAGGAACAAAGAAACCACACCACTTCATCTAGGAACAGCCTCATCTGAATGTAGCTTAGTCTGTAAAAACAGAGAAATGGAGCCATTTCGCAAGAAAAAGGATCAATTCCCAGAAGACTTTCTTCAGTCAAGATTTTCCCACTTTTCCCGTATCAACCCACTCAACCTGCAACACAAATGCAGGTATCAATTCCAAAAATAAAAAAAACCCATACCAGCATGCTGAAGGCATCTGGGAGAGCAGTAAATTACTAGCAGATTGGAAAGATTGATTTGTGAAGAAGTTACAAGGAAGTGCAGACATTGCAATCAGCATGTACATGGTGTAAAGGCCGAGTTTCCCAGCAATCCCCGAATGCCCTCAATTCCCACTAGAAGGCTGAAATCAGTGGGAGCTCAGGACATTCAACAATTCATAAAAATTAAAGCAGGGCAACGACTGGTTTTATTGTTTGTTCTTGGCAGTCCCCACCAAGAGCGCGACGCCCAAGGAATGCATGATCGATGTTGTGACAACTTTGCAATTTGGAAAGATTTAAGCAAAAGGGATAGGGCAGTGAAAAGGGGTGTAGCAGTGAATGAAGTGATCCAAGCTGATGGTGGCTGGCATTCTTTACTAATCCAGCAATCTCTGCATTTTGGGTAGAGATTGTTCCCACAGCAGCTCAGCCTACCTGTTATTGGCATCCTCAGTCCCTACAAATCCCCAGAGAAGCCTCTGCCGTGCTTCAGAGAGCTGTAAGCCACAGGGGGATGTGGGGAGGCTTGTGGGCAGCTCTGGCAGGGTACTGCACTCATGCACATGCTGCAGGTGGAATGAAAGGGGCTGATAAATGGGCTGGGAGAGCAGCACAGGGGGCCAGGGGCTGCCTCGTGGGCATAGGGAAAAGTGCTGCAGTCTGCAGGGGCAGGAAAGACATCTGAGCTGCATAAAGACAGGAGAGGAACTGATTTTTAATTGGGGTTTTTTTGGTGAGAATAAACACAGAGGAATGATCTTGACAAAACGAAGTTTAAACTTTAAGCAAGAAAACACCTTCCAGATTTAAAACAAGCTCCAAAGAACATCCCAGGTTAAGGCACTAAAAACTAAATTGGCAATATACTGATAGAAACAGAAAATATACTGATAGGAGGAACCTTTGACCAATTCTTT
Organism: Geospiza fortis; assembly: GCF_000277835.1. Lineage (NCBI taxonomy): Eukaryota > Metazoa > Chordata > Aves > Passeriformes > Thraupidae > Geospiza > Geospiza fortis. The sequence goes on along the minus strand of NW_005054402.1, from coordinate 2,546,112 downwards.
TTTTTCCCCCACTAGATGTATGTTTGATATTTTCTTTCTGTATGACCTAAAAACCTGCAAACACAGCCCCAGGTGATAGGTACACCATGAACTGTGTGATAGGCCTGCAAGACAAATACCCCTGAACCAGTCCAAACAGAACCCCCCACGACACCAGCACTGTTCTTTGCTTCAGCTCAGGTGGTTCAGTTTTGGGTCATCCTGTGATGAGCAGGGAGTTCAGCTCCACCATCCTTATGGGTCCCTTTCAACTCAGAACAGCCCCTGACTCTGTGTCTCTTCTCAGTCACATTCCTCTAAACCCGAGCCACGCCCAGCAGGCCCTCCTGGCTTATCTTTATGGTTTTCTTACACAAAACAGAGAGTTAGAAAAGCAGGAGATAAATCACTGAATGATTATTCTTCAAGAGGAGCTGTGGCTAGCTAGTATTGTTTTGACGTCACTTTTCTTGTTTATCTCACTTTTTCTAACAAATTACACTTTTTATTTGAGCACAGGCTTTGCATTTCTTGGACACCTGGAATATGTAAAAATAATCCCACAAGTTATCTCCTTTTCTGGGAGGGAAAAATAAAATAAAATAAGAGCTTTCTGTAAATGCAACCTTTAACTTCCTTGGAACACTTAACACCAGGCTGAAAATTGTACCATATCAGCACAGAGGAGCTGAAATACCACGAGCAGCCCTTCCACCTACTTTGCTTTACACATTAAACCACGATTCAAGCAGAGCCCATTAAGGCATCTAAATGTGACTTACCACATGTGTTAATTGGGTGGGGAGGAAAAAAAAAGAAAACACAACCCTTGAATGTGGACATTTATGTACTCTCATTATTCAGACCCTCCTGATGCCACAATCTCCCACTTCTATAGTTTATAAATGTTTGATTTAAAATATAGCCATTTTATCATTTGTACCACATTTACCTCATCTTACCACTGTTCTGACTGGATGAGAAGCTAATGTAGCCTACACTGTCTGGTCAATTATTGCATGGACACCAGGGACCAATTAATGCCATCCATAAAAGCCTGAATCATTCTGTCAATTAACTAGAACTAACTATGTCATCAGATATATTACTGGTGAGCAAGTCTATTTGGTTGCAATATGTCTTGAAGGAGAGCAGTATCAAATGAATCACAATTGACTTGGACAACTGCTAGCATAATTTCAGAAGATGAAAAGACAAATGTGGTAGTTATTAGTGGTCCCCTGAGGAATTACGGCCAAGCAATTGTAATGTGCTAAGACTGTACTAGCAGGTGCCCACAGCACAAACCAGGCAGAGGGTTAAATCAATATTTTCAATTTCTTGGGATCAATTCAGTGTTTGAACAAGATGGAAACTTGTTAGCAATTGGCAGAATGTGTAAATGAAAAGCCAAACTTCTTATTATTTGTTAAAAAGGAATCAGTGCTCTGCATCATGCCCTTGGCACAAGGTAATGCTTTCATGATCCAGTTGCTTGGGCATTCACTAAAAATCTAGCAGTTCTTAAATTTTAATAGAGTGCAAAAGGTTACTTTAATACATGCTGAACATTCAGGATCTTTAAAAATGATTGAAGTGTCAATAGGAAAGTTTTTGAGCTGTGACAACAGCATAGCTATTAACGATTAGTGCAAGAAGCAGAAGCAACCTTGATTGCTTTAGAAAAGTCTCACCAGGAATGCAGCTTGACACCCTTGGTACAACTTCACATTTATTCTGTTTCATGCAGGAGAACATTTGGATCATCAAGTCATCCTTTACCAATTAAAGAAAAAGAAAAAGCCACCTTACACAAATTGATTTCATTTATCACTGCTGGGTTTAAGGATGCCTGCAGCAGGACCTAAAGCACTGGCATCATATTCTTTAATTTTAACACAAAGGTGTAAAAACGAACTGCTACATCTTAGTATTGGTTTACAAATAGGCACCTCCAGCCACCCTGACAATCAGGGTTTGAAAAATGCACCTTATTTTGAGTGAGGGAGGCACACCCTTGAAATGACACCTTAGACAGGGCAGAGTAAATTCTCTGGGATGTGGAAGCAGAAAATTGGCAAGTAATGCTATTGTACCTGGGGAAAAAACATGTGATCTCAGGGAAAGCTATTTCCATGGTGCTCACCCAGTGCTTTAAGTCAATTATTTCAAACAGATCAAAAACATGAACCATTTTTCATGCTACAAAACTACAGCAATATTTATTAGGAAAACAAAAAGAATGCCCTGATGGTTAATTAGAAAGGGGAAACTTGACAAAACACTTCTGAAAAATGCCTGAAGAAGGCACCTATGCTTCAAACATGAATACATTTCTCTCTGTGTTGGGCTGGCATAGGAATTCTTTGAATTGTCTCCAGTGTTTGGACTTCCCCTCATGGGCATAGACAAGTGAAGAGGTAGGTGAAGCTCCTCTTTCACAATTGCTTGGCACAGAGACATTCCTTTTAATATACTTTGTTCTTTAATTGTGGAGATAACAATGTTTACAACATTGGAGAAACGGTTCAACTGTCTGAAGCATCTTCATCCAAAGGACCTCAAAGCACTCTAAACACAAAGCAGGGCAATGACCCCTTGCCCAGCATATGGCCAGCCTGGGAGCTCACTGTGACAGAAAGTTATCACCAGCAACTCCCTAGCTGCTGTTTTTAAATAACAGTAGCAGCCTTCACTGATACGAGCCAAAATAAAGAGCACTTGAACGTCCAGAAACTGCAAACCCTCTTAAATCTTTACATTAGGTGCTGCAGATGAAGTAGGAGATACTTCTCATTTCTCAGCCTTTGCACAGGAAAAGAATGGTGCCAAGTCAAATGAAATAATGACAAAAAATAAAATAAAATCAAAATGGATTTCCCTGTTTCAGGGTTGGCCCAGATAATCTATTGTCAGTGTCTAACTCACTGCAGCTTTGTCTGATTTGTGCAATACATTTGTCAAGAAGACCTTTCTCTTGAAATGCATTTAGCACAACATGGGGGATATGCTCCACACCACAGGAGAGCAGGTCCAGAGCAGGCAGACACACCATCAGTGCCAGACCAGAAAACACAGGGAACACAAAGCATCCTACTGAATTGGCCCACATTAACTGCAAAAATAAATAAGAGAAAGAACTCATTAGAGTAATGTTACAGTCAATGTTTTGAAGAATAACCCAGGGAAAAATAAACCTTTTCATCCAAGACTCACAGCCAATAGATTTTCCCTTGCCCAGCCCCTCTACCTATGCACTGTGGGTCAGTAACAAGATGTTTTTGGCTCCCTGTACACACCCTCGGGTGAAACCACTCCCGGGCTTTGAGGAGGACACAGAGAACATGCAGTTCCTTGTGCAGGCTGGGGAGCAGAACCTGTGCCTTTAAGAAGCACAGAGAACCAGCACAATGATTTGAAACCCAGCTTCAGCAAACAGAAGACAATGAAATATGGAGTAACTTGAAACCAGCCCACGAGCTGCCCAAGAGAAACCTGCAGCTTGTCTGGCTCTGAGACACACCCCTGCAGCTCTTCTGCAAAGCTGGGCCCTCTCTGGAACACAAGGAGCTAATTAATGGCATCATCTTCTGTGGGTGCAAGGACAAACTGATTGCAGGGAGGACAGAGGGACACACAGACCCACTGACAGTACTGACAGACTCTCCTGACAGCAAGGACAAACTGAAGTGCAGGGAGGACAGAGGGACACACAGCCTCACTGACCATGCTGACACTCTGCTGTGTGACAGCAAGGACAAACTGAAGTGCAGGGAGGACAGAGGGACACACAGCCTCACTGACCATGCTGACACTCTGCTGTGTGACAGCAAGGACAAACTGAAGTGCAGGGAGGACAGAGGGACACACAGCCCTGCTGACAGACAGACAGACAGACAGACTGCTGTCTGACAGCGTGCTGGGCGCGGAACAAGCGCCGCGATTGTTCCCGCCAGACGCCACGGGATCCATGATGCATAATTGCAGTGGCTGCATGTCCAAGTGCAGGATGTGCTGGCAGCGGGACAGCAAACTGGATTTCAGTACTGGTGACATTTTTCCCTGCCATCCCTGGAGCTGCTGAGACATTGCAGAAGCGGGGCTGGTTCATCCTCTGTCACCAGCTCGCACACCTGCCGGAACGTCTCCCCTCCCTGTGCACTGAAACAGACCTTCCTCTCCACAAAGTGGCTTTTTTTTATTCCCCATCTAGGAATTATCTTCATTAACTTCCTCTGTAAGAGCCCCTGAGTTGTGGTTTCCACAGAACCAGAGTAAACAAAGTCAGTCTTTGCAGACTGAAACCGATACGCCGCTCAGTGCGTCCCTTTGGTTTCTCTTACCGCGCGATTTATCTCAGAGTCCTTCTGCTTCTGACTCAGTAAATCTCACCAGGCTGGAGGAAACTCTGGTGCTGGGTCTGTATGAAAGCTCCTGGCGAGTCATGTGCCAGAGGAACACAAGGAGAACACCTCTGCAGTGCTCAGCCCGAGGTGATGGATGCAGGGGCTTTCCCATTTCATCACTTCTGAGCCATGTGCTTAAAAGCAAAATGGCATGACATGCACTTCAAGCAGAGCAAGAAACGTGCTGTCTTTGTATCCACGTGGCAATCTTTCTGCTAAGCAAAGACATCAATCAATTCCACTAATGATAAAAGGGAGAAATTTTATGTCAGAGCCCATTCTGCAAACACAGAAGTCAAACACTGCTCTTAGATCTCAAACACAACAGAAGTCACTGTTAATTAAGAATAAACTATATAAAGCTATGTACTAAATAAGCCTAAAAACACAAGGCTCATGATATCTTTGAAATGTTTTTTTTTCTCCAGAAATAATAATACAAAAAAAAAATGTAGTGTGTATTTATTTTGTGTACAAAAAAACCATATTTAAAATTCTGAAAATCTAAGGAAAAAACATACAGCAGGAAAATAACTCCAAGCCACTTCACACACAGTCATTGAGCTTCCCATATGATTATTTCTGATTTAAATATGGAGCAATTTCATCAAACACTGTAACAAAGTCATACTGATGTAAAACTGCAGTCTGTCTGTATTTATCTATCAGATCTCACAGTATTTATAGATTTCACAGATTTTGGACACATAATTTATAAACCCCATGAATACAATTTAGTAGGGAATCAGCAGTTCTCTAGCAGATAAATAGGAGCTATGGTTTTGGTCAAGCTAGAATTGAATTTTCAGGTGTTGGCTGAATAAATTCAGCAAATCCTCAAGACAACAGTAGCCTATGAATGTCACACCCAACAAGAAGCAATATCTGGCCAGAAGTCCCCATGGACTTTATGAGAGGATTTTACCTCTGGCTCTCAGTTATCCCTGTCCCAGAAATGAGTGACTTCTCCTCAAGTCAGCAGCAATGTAACAATCTGATTCACTGAGTTCTGGCACACAGTTAAAATCAGACAAATTCTGCAATAAAGGCAGGGCTTGAGGATCACATCACAGGCAGAAATATTTACATGTTGCACCTGATCTCACATTAGTCTGAGCTCACTGAATTCAAAGGACTTGGTGACAGTTTGATCACAAAAGAGGGAACCTGTGTTTTTCCTTCCCTTGCCTCTTTGCTCAAGCCCCAGGCCCTACAGCAGCCAAAGGCTCCCCTCATAACAACAACCAGCAAATAGGTCTCCACATCCACACCCAAAAGAACATCTGCAAAGAAAATAAAGGCAAGATTCTCAAGCTTGCTGCTGCACATAATCTATTATTTCTCATACTTACTATTATTATTACTATAGTTTTCATTGTGTTACCAATACATTTCTGCCGTGTAAAGAAATACACTCAAGTAAAAGGATTTAAATATTTTGTTTCTAACATTACTTGTTTGAAAAGCAGAATCCCAACTCTGTACACTTGTCTTCAACTAGAATTTCCCTCCCATAGTGCTGCAAAGCAGAAACTGGCATTTTACCATGATCTCTTAATTTTGCTTGGATGTGGTGCTGCTGTTAGCTAAAATGAAGCACCTCAGTGGTCCTGATCATCACTCAGAAAAGACACCAGAACCAGGAAAACCACTGTAGCTATATAACAATAAAGAACTAAACACAACCATCTTGTGATCAATTTTATCTCTAACATTTAATTAGAACAGTCACAAAAATGTATCTGATTATTTACAATTAAAAGCTAGCATGCAAGGTAAAAGTGGAACCTCCTGTGTCCAAAATGCTGTAGCTTTGAAATCAGCTGGGAAGTTACTCATGCTTCTACACGGCTGATCCTGAACCCTCTACACTTTAGATCATGCCCTCAGTCTACAAATGCTGGTTAATTCTTATTTTATTCACAAGGCAGTGCCAGATTTAAACAAATGAGTTGCAAATGATTTTGATGAGGATGTTGAATTGCTGCATGGTGTTTATGATGTACTGCAAGACAGTTGTGCACGGCCTGAGTGATTCAGGCTTAGCATAATAAATATTATATTGTTATGTTAGATAGGAGTACATCAGTGAAACCTATGCTAACTCTATCTAAGGCAATGAAATCATCTGCCTGGGTTATTCATGGAAATATGAGTCCAGCCACTTTTGGACTCATGCAGATTTTATGCTTATGCAGAAGAGGTGACTTCCACAATCCATAATTATAGGTGCAATACCATTTGCTGAGCAACACAGCTTTTCAAATTTAATTATAAACCCCAAACGTACTTGGCTAATCGGATCAATTGCAAGTCACAGCAAAGCACATTCTAATTTTCAAGACAGATGAAATTTTGCCACCTCTCAGCTGCTGTGAGAGCCAATGTCAGGTGAAAAGTAAGAGAAAACAGACAAGCATGTTTTCCAAGAACCATTACAGCAAATTTTATGACTGTGTTTGCAGACATGTTCCCTGCAGATCTTTGATTTGCTAAGGCTGCTTTTATCTTGCTGAGCCTCTGCTGAGCAGCAACCACCATTTCGAGGAGGCAACAATGCCTTTTCTGACAGGTCCCATTATCCTTTCTTGCCACACAAATGCAACAGGCCAGCCCTCAAAAGCTTCTTTATGAATTTATGGGGATGAAACGGAACTTCTACATAGAGAAACATAGGTTCAATCCCAAAATAGCCCCTGAAAGGCCACAATTGCTGCTCTTACTCTGACAGACCTGCAGCAGAGACTGAAGTCAGGGACTTGCTCCAGCACCCTGACTTTGTCCCCGTTCTCCTCGAGGTGCTGAGCTGAGGCTGTGTTGCCAGCCCAGCTCTGTGGGATCTCTGCTGGGTTCAGGTGTTGTGGCCCCAGATCATCCAACCCTTCTGCCTTCCCTTATTTTTTCTGTCAGACAAACCCTCTCTCTTTTTTGCAGCAGTGAGCTCTTTCAGTGAGCACCATCTCCTCCCCGTGAGGTGCAGTGATCAGTATAATAAAAAACAGAGCTTAGACTACTGCAAAACAGTCACATTTTCAGTGCTCCAGCTACCTAAGGAGCCACCAGAACGTGGGATACACAGCACCTCCTTCAGAGGCCTGAGGTAATTCTGCTTTGGTTGCACATACTATCGGTCATGTGAATATATTCTGAGCAAAAAAGGCAAACCTCAGCCCAAAAGAACAGGTTTGGAAAGGCTCAGATCAATACTGCAGTCAGTACACTGGAAATAGAAGGCATAAATTAGAATATAGAATAATCACCAGTTTGTTCTAGGGTTGTGTTTCCCTTTGCTGTAAACATAATCACAAAAGCTCCTGATGACATAGCAGCTGCAAAATGAACTGCTCGGGTCACAGCCACAGCACATTCTCAGGCTGCCCCTTATAAGGAATTAAGTATCATGTTATAATTGCACAGCTATAATATTATTTATTATTTGCAGCATTTGCAGTTACTTTGAAGTGTCAGTTCCACCGTACAGGCTGTTTAAAAGCACAGCTTCTCAAAGAGCTTGCTTAGCACAGAAAATCAGAGACTACAGGTAGGTGTAATGGGCTGGTGAAAGGCACAGCAGAGAGGCAAGAGCAACCCAGCAGCTGTGCCACATAAAGTAACTGGTATTTCCCTCTCTTCAAATAAATTTTGGCACACGTAGGGGCAGGCAAATCAAAGCAATTCAAACACTGCCAGAGCCCCATTGACATCTATACAGTGTGCTGCTTTTCTGTGAAAAAACTGAATTTCCTCTAAAACACTCCACAGCCTCCAAGGACAGGGAACGTGCCCTGCCACCTTCCCCCCTCATCTCTGACAAACAGAGGATGGGAGAAAGAAGCTAAGAAAGGAGAGGATCCTGAGGGAACACAAAACAGGTGGATGACCAGGAGCAGAACAGCTCCTGATGTACAGGAGCACTGAAGAGCAAAGTGGTCCCAGAGAGAGAAGAGGTGCCAGGCCTGAGCAAAGCCCAGCGAGGGCAGCATCTCACCCCGCACCAAAGGAGGGTAAATGCAGGGACAGCTCAAGAAAGTTCTCCTGAATTCAAATAAGTTGCAGCTCAGTTGAGTCAGAAACCTCTGGATATAACAGGGAATTTTTGCTTTCTACATAAATATACAGCTTCCACTGTATTTTTCAAAGGGATTCACAGCTGCACCAGAGCTTGTCCCCAGAGCTCGTGCCTTTTGTTTGCTTTGAGCCTCTCACCTAAACCTTCAACTTGCTGCAGAAGAAGCAGTGAGCAGCTGCTCCTCCTTCACCTTCTCTGTGCAACTCAGTTCTACAGCTTTCAGGCCTGTCTGCCCTGAGTCACCACTCCTGCACAAGGAGCTGCAGTCCACTGAGTCACTGCTTGTGCTGAAGCTGTTCTCAGGAAAATTCTTTGATCCTCCTTGTTATACTCTTTGAATCTTATCCAGGTCTGCTGCTCTCCTTTTTGAGGGAACGAATTGAAGTGCACAGAGCATGCAGGGCTGCCCTGGCTCCCACACACCACCAGCCCTCACTCCTGCAGCACCAAGGAAAAGCCAGGCTTCTCAAAAAAAAAAATAATTCTGCAGTCCTGCCACAAAGATTCTAATTTCTATCACCTAATAAAACTTAAGGCTAAAAATCAAATAATCACTCGCCACTTTTATTTCTTCTCTTTTTTTTGTTTTGTTTTGGTTTTTTTTTGTTTTGTTTTGTTTTGTTTATTTACTTGCAAGTATGGGAACGTTAGCATGGACTGGAGCGTTTCAAGTTTTGAAATGTGAAATCCTCTCACAACATCTTTTGAAGTTTTATGGACTGCCAGACATGCACAGACCACATGCTGAGTAACACCGCTGTTCAGTGCTGCAGCAAACAGCCAAACAGGAGTTGAGGGGACAAAACAAGTTTGACTCAAAGTGCCCTCCTCAGTGCGAGTAACTGCTCAGGAATTCCCTGTGCACATCCAAAACCACTTGCACACAAGCTGACGCTCATTTCCCATGCTGCAGCTCACACGTGTGTGCCCAAGAGGGGTTCAGTGCTTTAGACCTTGCAGAGGATGGGAGGCAAACCCAAGAGCCACGGGGCTGGTGGCTGAACTGGCTCTGACCCCCCAGACACAGCATGAAGGATATGGCCAAGCCCCTGAGAGACCTCGTGCCTGGGCTTTTAGGGCAAATACCAACAAACATCAACTATTTTCTCACAGTAGCTGACCTATGTGCAATATTTTATGACTCATGGAAAACTTGGAACAGCTGTAAGGAACAGTCAGTAAATTTAAGCAAGACCAGAGTGGGTCAGCAATTGTACTGAAACAAAAAGCTACAAACCTGGGTGATAAATTGCATGACATGCCCATAATGGAAGGCTTGAGGCTGCTGCTGCAAAGGATCACCCGTGAAGACAGAACCACATATATTCCTATGCATTTAACTATTTTACTGCTTCTAACTAGTCCTGCCTTTCCGTATCATAAACTGCAACCATTTCAGTTGCATCCTTCTTTATGACTGAAAGAATGAAAATTGAGCATTTGCTTGAATTTATTACTAACTGACATCACAATCTCAACAATTCATAAATTTCCACGCTGGTCAGCAAACTGTGACCCACAGAGAAAATGTCATGCTGATCTCACTGCAACAGCAGTGCTAAAACTAAAAAGACTCAGAGTTATCAGTATTTTAGCAAAGGCTTTTAGATGGATTCTACTAGTTGAAAAGCTAGTATGATACTCATAAGTAAATGCTGAGGGTATGGAAAATATTAAAAAAATTAAGATTGAGTCTCTACATTGTGGACAAATACACAGGATACCAGCTCCTTGCGAGAAAGGCTGCAGAGACTAAATAAGACACAATCTATGTATCTAGAGTTTATAAATATTAATTTTACATTATTTAGACTGTTTGTAGATCTAAGGAAGCTGCAGAAAATAAATTTATACTGAGAGAAAGTTGTGTGAAAGAAAACAATCCAAACAATATCCCCAAACTCTGCAATGGAGGAACATGGTAAGAATTTTAGCATTTGACTTCACCAGTACCTTGAAAACTTAAGAACTCCTATTCAAGTGGCAGCTCCCCACGTTTAATGCCCTGTTTTCGTTAGTTATGAGTCAGTTTTACTGCAGGGAGGGGGAAGGAGATCTCAAGGCTTCCCAGCCCAGGAAGCCACTGCAGGCACTTTATTCTGAGCGCACACCGACACTCACCCAGCCTTAACTAGGGGTGGCACTTCCAAGCAGCGAGAACACCGATGCACCCCCTAACAAAGCAGCCATCCAAAATAGCAAATAATTACACAGAACTGTCTCTGGGGGCTGGGGGCCAGAGCCATCCCCACGAGCTCCTGGCTGTGTGTGCAGCTGTGTCCCAGCCGCTCCCAGCGAGCCAAAGCCTGGCGGTGCAGGGACAGGGAGCACCCAGCCGCACCCCAGCTGTGCTGGGATGTCCAGTGGCAGCCCTGTCCCCAGGGCTGAGCACCCCACTGCCCTTTCAGAAGGGTTTGTACCCATTTCATTACAGGCACGTGCTGGGGAGAGCTCAGCACTGCGTTTTCCCCTTTCTTGCCTTGTTTTATTTTGCGATACTTAATGCTCCGTAATTGATTAGATGCAATTTGTCCCAGCTGTAGCTGCAAGGTTCTGCAGGTCCACTTTGGGTGAAGAGGCAGTGAAATCAGAAATGCTCAGACCACCAGAGCAATTCAGTGAACACGTCTGCCAAGAAGGAACCAAAGAATGAATGCACTGGAGACTAACCTTTCAGGAACAGGGCAGGTTTACTCTGAGCATTAATTCTGAAAGTAATGAGGTTGTGGTTTTTGGTTCAGTCTTTAATAGTCTTCATCGTAAAAGCACTACAGTTAATATCCCATAATCAGTGCTTTCTGATCAGGAGAGTCCAATAAGCAATTTTCCATCACATACTGGAACTCAGCTACTGCTGCAATCTGAACAAAACAAACAAAACAATGCTCCAGTCTACATCTAGCAACAGGAAACACAGACAAAGCAATTTAAATATTTCGGCTGTGGAGCCATTTGAGGGTCTAGCCACATCTTCCATTAAATTTAGCAGCCAAAATCTCCAGTTCTGCTTGGGAGTCTTCCTCATTTAGAGTTTTTAGTATGTACAAACATTATCTTTTATTGTTGCTTAGCAGTGGTGACTCCCTTGCCACCACTCTTGGTTCAGAAAAGTAAAAGTATTCCAATTTAACGTAAATTAGTTTTTTATCTGTTTTCCTGGAAAAACCGTTGGAAAAAAAAACCAGTTTGAATTAAAATCAGTTCAGCAG
>NW_005054402.1:2508427-2534396 GCF_000277835.1 Geospiza fortis | reverse complement strand
CAGGAAAGCTCAATTTTATATCCCCTGCTTAAAATTAGTGTATATGGTTATTATTAATTTCTGAATCACACCATGTGCTCCTTCCTACAGTAATTGCTAACTGAAGTCAACAGCAGTACTGTCATCCATTTTAATGGGCTGGGATCACGCCACAAGACACAAAATAAAGACACTTCTTGTTTCAAAATGCTCAGGATCAAAACAAGAAAAACACAAGAGACACGCTGGGAAACCCAAAGGGATGAATTACTAGGAATTTAATTTCTCATTTATTGCTAATATTATTGTTGACTCGCTTGTTAATGTAATGTAGCACTTACATTAAGGGATCTGTGTCAGAGTGACCCACTAATGATGATTTGTATCTGCTGCCAGGGTAGGCAGACATAGAATTCGGTGGTGTTCAGGGGCTATTTCCCTGTCATTTAGGGGATTTAAGGCTCTTAAGCAGTTACAGGCTTGTTTATTTTTTAATAATTAGAGCTGGTTGAATTGTAAGTCAAAGAAGACAGGCAGGATAAGGGGCCTCTGCTCTCTGTAGTGCAATTGCTGCACAAAAGAGGAGGCAGGAGAGACAGGGCTGCTTTTCCTCCCCTCCTCACCAGCTGGGGAGGCTGGAAGAGCCTCCCAAGTCCTTTGCACAACGCCCCAGCCAGCCCAGCTCCATCCCTCTGCAGGTACAGCAGCCCCTCACCACCAAAGCACAATGAAAACCAGGATTTCCTGAGCCTCAGCTCTCTCAGGGTGTGTGGGACTGGTATTTTCTCCTCACACAGGAGCCACCAGAGCTCCCTGCTGCACGTTCCCTGCACTGCTGTGCCACGCTCTCTCACCAATGATGCTCTTGGCCTTGTGCTCACAGAGCTGCTGGAACTGGGCTGCCACAGGAGCACATCCCAGAGCATGGAGCTCCCTGCTTGCAGATTTCACACCTTTTGTGCCATGCTGACACATCCTCCCAGCTTCCAGGGTAGCTGGGCCAGTCACTGGGAAGCCCTGGCAGAGGATCAAGGGCGACTGGGGAAGGGACCACGGGGGAGACGGAGAAACCTCAACTTTGCATAACTGAACTACACTCAAAATGGGATCTAATGAGGCCACAAATACTGGCAAAAAGGGACTTTCAAAAAAAAGCCCTACAGCAGATCTATCTTTCCTGAAGTACAAGCATCAGGTACAAGCAAATGCCCTGCTCTGCCAGAACAAGCTGCATTCCCTGTGGAGGGCTTACCAGCACAGCTGTCCCAGCAGACCTCTCCTGGTGTGCATGGACCTCCAGCCAGGCTGCTCAACACCTCTTCCACCACATTTATTCTGTGTTAGGGGTCAGTGATCCTGACTGCACAACAAAGAGCACACATTTAGAAACATCAGTTTGTAAGATGAGGCAAAAACAGCTGCTTGTAATGGCAGGCCTGGCTGGATGCACAGGGAAGACAGTCCTAATTCCAGTTTGGATTGGTTTTGTCTGGTTGCTTTTCCAAACAGTTTCCACCTAAGAAACTGGTATTGCTTCCTGATGGCATCTGTAACCCTTTCCTGCGCCCAGCATTCGTGGACAGCAGCCTCCAAGCAGAGCAGGCTGATCGAAATATGCACAACTAAAAATATTTGAGTGGCAAATAAACAACTGCTGCTTTTAATCACGGGTGATGTTTCTATCTGTGCAAGTGGGAGTAAAATTCTTCTGTTGTAAGGCAAAGCAGTGAGGAACCAAGCCTGTGGCTCACTCACGTTATCCTGTCTCCCATCCCTGGCCTCTGCTACGTCTGTGAGAGCCAAGACCAGCAACACATCAATAACTCCCTACCCCTCACATCTGGCTGTTTGTTTGTTTGTTTCCCAGTCAGGATCATACAGAAGCCCTCACATATCTATAGCAAACACTGGAAAGAGAACTGGGCAAGAGATATTATCCAGGCCCTTGCAGGGCAGATGCAAAGCCACAGCATTTCTTGCTGCTCTCTCCTCAGCTGGGCTGGGGCTTTATCCTCTCCATCTCTGACTATTTAGACTGCAGGGCCAGGGACCACCTACTGTGTGCATGTTTCTGCAGTCTCCGGAACAAGACTTCCATTTTTGCTGGTTCTCCCTAGGCTAGACCATAATAAATATGATTGCTTTAACAATAACACACATTAATAATCGTTAATGCACTGCTTGGATTTTCCTTTGAAATGCAATCTGTGCTCTCCTCCGTCTCAGCAGTCTAATCGCTGGCTGAACTTTCTGAGCTAACTGAAAGTGCCATAGGTAAGATATTTTCCCCACTATCAGCACTTTCAATCTTTGTGCAATTTAAAGCAAATACATCTTTCTTTGTGAATGCAAACGAGCCCAACTGTTGGGGGTTTTCTTTGTGGCTTTTGTTTTTGTTTTGGGGTTTGGGTTTTTTTTCACTTTTCTGAACTATTAAGTTATTTTCTAACAGCAACCTGGCCTGGCAGCAGTAAGGCAGACATGACATAATGCTGGCTGTTAATGGCTTCCTAACCCTGGCTGTCAGCTCTCCCAGTCAGTGAGTGCTCTCAGAGCCTCTCATGCCTCCCAAACTCACTGTGCTCCTGTGCTGGGCCTAAGTCCCAGCTCTGCATAAGAATCAGAGAGTGGTTTAGGCTGGAGAGGATCTTCAAAGCCCATCTAGTCAAACCCCTCTGCAATAAGGGATGTCTTACGCTAGATGAGATTGCTCTGTCCAACCTGGCCTTCCATATTTGCAGGTATGGAGCCATCCCTGCTTTTCCAACCAGCTCCTTTTGAAGCCTGCATGCTCCTGGGCTCAGGAATGGGGCTCTGCCTTGTTTCAGTGCTCCAGGCTGGCTGCTCTTTGCTAGGCATCCTCCAGTTCCTGGGGCTGTGGGAGGCCACATGGAGCTGCAGCTCCATGCCGGGGTGTCGGGGGCACGGGTGGGCAGCTGCCTGCCCCGAGTGATCACATTTGGGGCAGCCACAAAAATCTGCCTTGCTCCCAGCCTGGCTGCTGTGCTGGGGAGAGGAGGAGAGTCAAGCAAACCTCACTGGCCCTGGAAACAGCCCCACTGCTGGTGCTGCTGTCCGTGCCCTCCGTGCCCGCTGGACGGTGTTGCCACATTTCTCCTCACAGGGAAAAGCAAGGTACAATTCTTCCCAAGAATATTTCTGAGATTTGCATTCTCTGAACCTCAGAGAAAGGAAAAACAATTCTTATTTGCTGTGCCCGTGTTTGTGCCACAGCAGAATGCAATATGGAGATTGTTTACCCACAGTGATGGGGTTTTGTTCCCTTGGCCTGTCAGAACCAGGTGTGTGTGTGTGGGGACTGTGGGTGACAGCCACGAGATTCTGGGCAGTGTGAGCAGGGTGAGTGCTTGGCAGATTCAGTTTAGATGTAATGTGATATAATATAATGTAGTATAGAATAATATAGTATAAGAAAGTAATTAATTAGCCTTCTGATAAGATGGAGTCCTCCTCATCGTTCCTCTCTGCCACAGCGGTCATCCTGTTTCAATAGGACACCAGCAGGAAAATGGCCAGTCCCTTCCAGGTGGAAAAAACCCAGCATTGGAGCTGCCTGTCTGGCCTTTAGAGAATGATCTACACCACACAAAGCATTCCCCTCACCTTGCTTCACATCACTGTGATTATTCCTCAGATGGGATGGAGAGGAGGGAGCAGAGCCCCACTGTGCCAGCACAAAGCACAGAGATGATCCTCTCCCCAAAGAGCTTACAACTAAGCATAACACCGAAAAAATCTCATTATTGACAGATTAATGGCAATCTGTCAGGGCATCCGCTCCTATTAGGAGTTTCTTGAGCAGAAAAGAATTACAGGGCCCTTATAATTAGCTAAGGATACCTAAACTGATCCAAAAATTCAACAGTTAAAATTAAGGACTCACCTCCACAGAAACAGTACATTAAAATTGTGAGTGTGGGATGAGTACACAGGGGGAACATTTTAAACAGAACATACAGATGGGTAAACCCCCAGGGAAGAGGTCAATGCATAGATTTCTTTTGTGTACTTCATAAAAAAATGCAGCATCTATGATCTTAGAATGGCTGTTTTTAAATAACATCTGGGAATTTTCTTCTTTCAATCCAGTTCACAGAGCTAGTTTTAATATTAATGCTAGAAAAACAATTAAATCACTGACAGGCTGTGAGTTGGGTTTGGGTTTATTTTTTCGTATTAATACCACCTTACATACATTTGTGAAAAGAAGTTTTTCCTCAAATTAATTCCACTTTTGCTTGATCATCTATAATTCATTCATAATTATTAAATATTGGCCATCCACAGTGCTTAACTTCCTGAGTCAGAGAGCTTTCCTAATTGCAAGAAGTTAGCACAGGAAAGGTCATAAGTATTTGCTCTGCACATACAAATCACATCCACACATGGGTCTCACCACAGCCCAGCCACCCTGGTTCACTCTCCCAGCTGCCACCTGAGATGGAGGAGCCTTTTGACATGCAATACAATATCTGACAGGGCCAGCACTTAGATGGTATCTCAGTACATGGCAAGAAACACAACCAGAGGGAGCTTCAGAAAAAAAAACCAAAACAACAACAACTTCCATCCTCCTGTGGTGTAAATGGGCATGCACTCATGCATGCCAGTGAAAATCACACTGATTTACATGATGTGAGCATCTGGCTCTTTTCCAAGGGTAAGGACTTAGTGCCCAAGGGCAAGAAGCAGCCCATGACGTTATTGCACATGGACAGATGATTTCCCCTGCATTATTACTGGGTAGCTCCCACGTGCCTTCTCCCACCCCCAGGAAGGAATTATTCCGACCTCACCTTCAAATGGAATTACTCAGATCAAAATGAGCTTGTCCATGAAATGTTCAGGCCCCAGTCAGGGCCCAGAGAACTACAGTTGTACCATCAATTCCTGCCCTTGAGCATTAAGAGTTCTGAATTCTCACACATTTATTGTGACCAGATTTGCTCCTTGTCCTGTTACACAAACACCAGGATACACAGGGTGTTTAGGTCTAATGCTGCAACCCTGACATAAAAAAAACCTACCCCAAGCACTCAAAATTCTATTTCAATACTGCATTTAGCCATCCATTCCAGACTTGGGAAAAGTGGCCAAAACCAAACACAGAATCAAGAAAAATCTTTTTGGACAGAAATGCAAAATAAATGCATTTTCAGTAGTTTAATAAAACCAAGACAATCACTACAAACTACTTCCTGACCAATAGGGTGAAATTAGTTTTTAATATGAGAAGAAGCTTGGAATTAACTGAAAGCATATGACAGAACACAAATAGAGCAAATCCTACTTCTGAAAAAGTTAAGATCTGTAAATTCTGGAAATGACAGCCATTGGTACTTATAGAAATCTACTTATGGCTTATGCACTGCTTGAAGAAACTTCCAAAGCTGGATAAACTGTTCCAGATTTCATAGAGTTAATGTATTCCACCAGTAAATGTCTATTTCTGATGTTTTTCACTGACACACACTGATATACATTATGCCATTTGAAAAAATGGCAGCTTTGTCTGTACTTAATAACTACAAGGCGTGGGTACAAAACAACTAAAGCCCAAAACCCTAAGGACAAGGCTTCATTGTAAGCATTAAATAATTATTACAATGCAAAATTAGTCAGAGTAATATCTCTGCTTTACTTCAAGCCATATGAAGTTCAATCCAGAGCTGAATTTACTGTCAACTCCTGTCACAATGGCATTTCACACTGCACTTTTTGCTTATCATTTAAGGGACAAAATCCATTTTGATTTTTAACCATCCCTTTTCACTTACTAAATCCAGGTTCTGATGTATTTTTAGACTTCAGACTTACCATGGCTTTATTTGTAAGTGTATTCAAATTTGTTTCTTCTTATGTGGAAAGCTCTTTACCATAAGAAATTGACTGCACAAGGGAGAAACCGTGGGGTTTCTGTCTGACTTCCCCCAGAAGTGACAAATAAATACTATTAGGTGTTCTAAAATTAATAATTTTGAGAGGAAAATAATGTTCTTTTAACTACCCATTATAATTCTTACACAATAGGGTCTTGCAGCTGGCACTGTACTTTCATATAATGCCTACATTTAAATTCAGTCAGCCTCTATATTTGCCAAAAGAAACCTGCTACGTAAATTCTCCTTGGCAGAGGAGCTGCGGAAACGATTCATGAAAAACGCTGCATTAAGCAGAATGTTAGCACTGAGAAACCTGTTACATACCTATCTGATTATTATTTACTTTAAATAGCACACCCATTTCAAACCCAGGAGCAGAACCTCACTGTGCTAGATTAAAAAAAATGAATAAATAAATGAATAAATACACCAATTGTCAGGGCCTCCTACTCCTGCCACAGCTATAGAATAGAAAAGCCCACAGTGAAAACAAGGCAGAAAAATCCTGTCAGGATCTGCCATGAGTGGCCCAGCACCCAAACCCTACAGTGGAGGGTCTTGCCATCCTGCAGCCTTTTCCTGGAGGAGAGGAAAAGCTCCCTTTTCCTGGAGTGTACAGATCCAAAGGGGCGACAGCTGAAATGTGTGTCATTCTAATGGGCTCTGCCACAGCTGGGCAAAACACAGCAATGTTAGAAAGCATTTATCAAAGATATGACAGGGCTTCCTAATGATGCTGCCTTTCAACCCAGTGCTTAATAAAAATGTGCAAAGTGATAGAACACTTTGCCTCACCAACATCACAGGCAGCCGCAGACTTTCTTCAGGGAGCAACTATTCCAAAGTAACTCCGCTGAACTGCAGAGCCACAATTACAGAAAGTGCAGGGATTCAAAGGAAAAACCCACCTGTGCAACAAAATAATTCTGTAAACTAATTTGTCTTTAAAGCGAACATTTCAGCTCTAATGAAGTTGCTTGCTTTCCTTTCCAAGATGGGCAGGTTTGCTCTGTGTCAGTCCTTCTGCAGCTCCCAGGCAAGAAAAGGGGAGCCTGGCCTGAGCAGGGGCTGGAGCAAGGCAATTCAGCTGGATTTCCCACCCACACTTGGATGGCAAACTCTGCTGAGCTTTCAGCTCCACTCAGTGTTTCTTACACGAGGCCTCAGCACAAATTACAGAATACATTTCTGTAAGTTTTCAGAAGCTTGCCATGAGGAGCACCCTTCAGAGCCTCTGCAGTGCAGAGTTTTTGCACTGATTTGAGCAGGGTAAGGAGGAGCTGCAGAAACTCATGTGCCACCAAAGACACTGCCAAGTTTCCACTAAACTCAGCTAACAGAAACAAGCCCCCTTCTTGAGCCACACACCAAACATCACTCAGCTTTCTCACACACACAATAAATCTCCAAAGTCTGCAGATTTCAGTGAAACCAGGAGCTCATCAACAGTGCTTTGTTTTGATAGGCTGCAGGTCAGCAAAGTATGCAAGAACATGTCCAGCATTGGTTGCTTGGAGGTTTTCTGGCTGGCTTTTGGGATGTGGAATGACCTCAGCTACAACCTTCTATGAGGCAGTTGTTTGTAAAGCTCAGGTTACTGAGGTGGCACAGCAACGTGCTGTGAGCATCTTTGCCAGGCAGGTCCTTTTTACTCATTGCCTGTTAATGGATTTCGAGGTCTAAATTTAAGCAATTTTGTATGGATATTTTGCCTTTTGGGTCTGAATCTAGCTGTTATTGCAAATATTCACTGTGATTTAAAGGGTTAAGGAATACAGCTCATGAAAAATCTGATTATTACCTTATTTTTTATATAAGAACTCCACTGCTTACAAATACTCATGTGTTTCCTTACCTAGCAACTCTGTGTGTTATGGACATCCTCCCTCTGTCTGTTTAGTTTCATCCTGGATAACCAAACACCAAATTTCCATTGTTTAAGCTCCAAATGCTTTGCATTTCCCTCGTGACCATTTCATGCTCTCTCTTCTACTTCCAGCACAAAAATAAAGTCAAACTCCACGAAATTTCCTCCTCCACTCCCCTATTTCTTTATTTCTCTGTTACTACACACAGAGTTGCATTTGCCTCTAAGTGACAAATCAGTGCAGGAAACTTGGACAAAAAAAAATACATCTCTCCCTGGGCTTTCATGTTTTTTACCCTGGGTACCACTCCTCTCGTGCCAAGCTCAGCAGATCCAAGGGTCCACTTTTTGTCCCGGCACACCACAGCACTTCAGCCTCCACCACAGCCTTGGTATCTGAAGTTTCTGAACCAGGAGGGCGATGCTGTAAAATAAACTCACCAGCCACGTGTCTCTTCCTGGCTGATTCCTCCCAGAGCTCCCAATAAATGTTCAAACACACACAGAGCGCTCAGGCACACACCCCCCTTTATTAGGCACAGTGGCTTTGTTTTTAAGGCAGCATCTCAGAGCCCTGCACAGAATTTTGAACTCCTGAATCAAACAGTTACTTCTTTGGCAAGAAAAATGGATTTGAGCCTCCCTTTTCAACAGACTGTTGATTTTGTGTGGGTTTTCCAGGGGTATTTCAGCTAAACCACGTGTGGCAGAGGTGTTCAGTCCCAGCTGCCTGAAGGGACCTCCAGCAGAGCAGCAGCTACCCAGACACAGGATCACTGTGTCAAAAATCAAATTCAAATTCTGATTTGAATTGCACAGAGCGGGCTCGTGCATAGAGCACCCTCATACCCACAAACCTAATTTGGATGGAATGCCATTGCAAATAACCCATCACCTCGGTTCAGCCTTCCATGGCCACACAGCCTTGCCTCAGAGTGGTCTTTTTCTAATATTCTACACGTGAAATGAAATAAACCACCCTCACAGTTTTCAGGACAAGGTGAAATCCTGGCTTGTGACTTGCCAAAACAGAACAGGAAGAATATATGCAAAAAATCCTTGTCAGCACTCTCCTGACTGCAGTGGCTACAAGCCAGATTTTTCATGATGCAATTCCCCAGAGGAGCTGCTTTTCTGGCCAGGGCCTCACCTCATCTGTGCTGAAGAAACTCTGGGGAGCTGCACAGGTGAATCTGGCTTTTCATGTGTAACCTGCTATTACGTTTTTGTCCAGAGAATTTTGTTCTGTATTTCAGCACCACTCTTCTTAACAGCCTGTAAGGACAATTTTCTACAAGGAAAGCTCTTATTAGGCTTTATATCGATGACCTTAGGTTATCTTTTGTAGTTTAATCTACACAACCTCAGAAATCAAGCTTTGCCTGTGGTAGCCAGCCCATCAAGTCATTCGATTGTCCAGCACAACTTTCAGTTCTCACAAGCAATTTGACAATTGCAAGTATTTTGCACTGCATATTATGAAATCTAGTGCTGCAAAAATAATAAGACCTGAAATTACACACAGCACCAAAAGTCTACTCATTTAACCATGAATTCTCAGGTCATTTAGATGTTTCAATAACAGACATGCTATAGGCCAAGCTGTCATATTACTCTTATCACAGAAATGTCATGTGCCTGTTCCCTAGCTTGCACACATGCCAGCTCTCAGGCTCCCATCAAACCTTCCCTAACTCCAAGGATACACAAGCAAAATACATTATTTTAATGGATGGTTTCATAAACAGCAGAGCCCTAGAGAGCCACTAAATAGTGCTCTCAAGTCATTTACTATGGTTTGTAATTTATTAATAGGGATATATGAATCTTCCTTGAGGGGAAAAATGGAAGAAGCCAGCTTAGCCTGCTGGAGGCACAGGGCTGGATTCTGCTCCTGCTGGCTTCTGCCTCCAGCAGGTGAGAAGAGGGGTGCCCCACCTTTCCCTCCCAAGGCCTTGCTTGGCTGTCCTGGGGTGAAATGCCAGCACAGGCTGGAAAGTTACCACTGTGCTCATCCACGTCAACCCCCTGCCCGAGGTGTGGACACTTGTCACAGTGACAGATGTCACTGCTGATGATCAGGCTGGCCACAGCACACCTTGTGCACATCCACTGCAGAGGAAATGACTTAAAGGTGACCCAGGAGGTGGCAGGAATGGCTGGGGCCTCAGTCATCACTGCAGGGCAGCAAGGCCCTGTTGCTGCAGGGACCAGGGCAGGAGGTGGCAGGATGGGACCAGGGCAGGAGGAGGTGGCAGGAAGGGAGCAGGGCAGGAGGAGGTGGGAGGAGAGGGTGCCCAGGTGCCCCTGGTGAGACCCAGGCTCCCAGCAGCAACCACAGCTGCAGGTGGCAGCATCACAAGGAGCAGAAAGCGTAACTGACCGTAAATCACACGATTTATGGAATGTGAAGAATTTGTGAAATGCCACGTGGTTATAGGAAATCATAAAATAAACCCTAACGAAATAGAAAACAATGAAGAAGGCAGCACTGGCCGCACCCAGGCAGGGGTGCTGGCTGTGCCCCACCACCAGCCACAATTCCTCTCCCACTTTCTCCTCCTCCACCTCTGCCCCAGTTGCCACATGCCCAGTGGGTGGGAGCAGGACAGGCTGGCTCAGCACAGCTCCAGAAATGTGACTTCACAACAGTCTGCAGGGCCCAAGTTTAGCAACCTGTAACAATATCTCAAATCCCTCTCACTGCTGTATTTAAAGTTAGCTTTCCTTCTTGCTGCTTTTATTTCTGCACCTAATCTGCAGCTTGGAGCCAGCGTACTCTGAAGCCTCACAAGATTCTATAGTGTGGGGTTAACCTGCAGTAGCTCCTTAAATTACACAGATGGTTTAATACAAAGAGAAGTGAGCAGGTACAGAAAAGCCAGTCTGAAAGCAGATTGTGAACATTGCATTGCTTTCAGCAAGTTCAGTTCACTTCCAATTCTGACCTGATTCTTTTATAGATTTAATGAATCTGTCAGGTTGATACCATGAAATGGGGCAAGTGAGCAGTCAGCTTTGTTGTAAGGCTTTGTTTTCATGTTTCCAATTAAAAACAAAACAAAACAGAATACACGCAATTAATGGGAAACTTTAGGATGTAAGAATGCAACAGCTTTTAAACATATGGGAGATTTCATCTGAGCAAGAATTTTTGCTGGAAAAGATTGAGGTGAGCTCACAACTTTCAATCAAAGTTCTGTGCATCGAAAAAACTTAGTTAAGGCTGGACAGGGTTGTCACGTAATAGATGAATTTACACAACTCTAGAGACTGGCTTTACTAGAATGAATTATTGATGTCTCACTTTCATAAGTGAATGACTTGCAGAAACCAGCACAGAGTACGTCACACTGCTGCAAGATCTGCAGACTTAGTGCAGCTTTGGCAAAGCCAGCCAAATTCTTTCTCTGAATTGCACATCAACAAATACAAGACTGTAAAAGATACAGTTGCTTTGGAAGTGGATCAGTCTTTAAAGCATTAAAAACAACTCTGTACCTGAATTCCACTGATATATCTGTGGTCTTACAGCTGTTTTTCCTGTTTTCAGAAGTTTTTCTTTTCCCTGCTAATTGCCAGAAGCTGAACATCTATTTCAGTGGAGCTCTGCCAGTTTATACAAGCTGAGGATGTGGCCCATATTTTTATAAAGGGAGGTCCTTTCCACTGTTTTGCCATCTGCCAAGCTCTACTTTCAGCTAATTAAATAACGTCAAGTTCTAGCAGGCTTTTTCAGGCCATTAGAGTTTTCCATTTCTGGACCCCTAAGCGTACCTAGCAAGTCTGGCTTCAGGAGAACTGAGATGTGGATTCAAAGGTGCTGACAGTGCTAAGAGCATTTCTAAAAGCTGGAAAACACCCTGACAGTTTGGACACTCTTTGTGGTTTCCACACAAAGAGAGTTTGTGGAGGATCTGTGAATGTGAGCAAACAACCTTACACACTCAGAGGAAGTGGGGATTGACTCCAAGCATCTGTTGTTTCAACCATGTCAGTGACCAAAGCCCCTGAAGGTACAAAAATGAGCAGTTGCTGGTGTAACCAAGGGTGTCCTGTCGTTTGCAGCATTTCTCTCCCTCATTGCTACCCCTATGATAACCATGACTGGTCTTGAAACAGATTGTCACCAGCCAGAGCAGAGATTGTCTCATCTTGTGAGCACAAGACCTGCTACAATGGAGCCTTTATCCTGCCTGCAGACTTCCAGCACTGCTATAATTCTAACACTACTAACAACCATGGGGAATGTGCAATAGCATGAGCAGGACGTGAACACGAGCAGGGAATAAACCTCTATCAACCAGAAGCTCCACAGAATAATTTTTTTTTTATTATATATAATATTTAAACATTTGGAGGTGCCTGGTGTGGCCCGAGCACAGTGTGTGTGAGCCCTTGCCCACCCCACAGGCTGAGCAGGAACACACTCTGTGAGCTGGAGATAATAAAAAATAAATAATAAATAAAATCTATTCTAAATAATGATAATAATAACAATAATAATAATAAGAATAACTATTAGGGAAGGGAAGGGAGGCCATGCATGGTGGTGTGGCTGAAGGACAAGTTCTGCTTTCTGCTCTGGCTAGGATAAAATGAGAATTACCTCAGTCTAGATCAGCCTCTCATCCACTCCACTGCCAACTTAGGGAAAAAAAAAAAAGACAACAAACAAAGCACAACAAATCAAGCATTAATGAGCAAGAAAACAGTTCTTCTCACATGGCCTCTCGTGCAGTACCATCCTGGTGTGAGGCCAGACACAAATACTGGATTGAGACACCAGTTAAATTTCACTGCCATTTCAATGACACATCACACCTTCCAGGCAGCCTCTTCAGAGGTGTGTGAATATGTGGGCACACCTCTGTCTAAAGTTCAAACATGATTTAAACACGTCATCCTACACCAACAAAGTGGTATTAGTACAAATCTGAGCCCATTGTAGCTGCCTGAGTCATAGCAGTACACAGCAGGGATTTTAACACCATTGTGATGGCTGGCATGAATAAATCTCAATCTCCAGCACATTATATGACCACCACAGATCTTCCTCTTCCCTTCCTAACTAATTTATCATGTGGAACCAGCACTCACAGATTTCCCTTGAATTGTTACTAACATAAAGGAAAATGGATGGACACAGCTGACCAGGGTAGAGCAGCATCCTCCTAAAGAACAAGCTGCCTGAAAGGGCCCAGGTTTGGAGGGAGACAAGTTTCCTGATGGCCCTGGATGAAGGTCTGTGCCTCTGAGGGTTTGAGAGGATGTTACAGGCAAGGGAACACCACGTAGGGCAGTCTGTGAAACAGGCCCACAAGTACAGCAGTATTTTAAAATGCACTGTATTCCTGGCAAGTCACGTGCCTTAAAACTGGACATAAATCATTGCAAACTTCAACTTTTGTTTCCACAGAACTTATTCAGTGTTTTCAGCTCCACACAGAGGGCCCTGTTCAGCATCTTGCTGCCATGGTGTTTTTCTGTCTTGACAATTCACTTCCATGAGCAGGCACGTAGCCAACTCAAATGAGACTCAACGCAGTGAAAACCCCTTCAGGTAAACAGTGTGATAAGCTAAACTGCAAAAACGAGACAATGTTTTTGTACTATGAGGCAGTTGCTATGGAGACTGTTGCTAATTAACTGCATTCAGCCAAGAGAACAAAGGGTTTAAGGGCAGGCAGGACTCTGTATCTTAGAGAGAGCAATGCATAATGTCTTATGCAATCTGCACATCTATCATATCTGGAATACCTGAGCCTTTGCTTAGGCTGCAAAATACCTCAGTGACAACAAGGGGGGTTTATTCCTTTAAATTTCAACTTATTTTTAGGTAGTTAATGACTTGCCAGTATTTAAAAAACAAACAAAACCCATACTTAAAAGTAACAGGTACCATGAATCAATGCATCAAGTCAGGGCTGCACTAAACACTGAACTGTTTTATGTTCATTCAGAGCTACTGTTTTCACAGGGTCTGCATGGCCAGGTTGGGCACTGAGGGGCTGCAGGGGTGGCTGCTGTGAGAAGCTGCCAGGAGCTGCCCTCAGGCCTCACAGAGCCAATGCCAGCTGTGAGACTGGCACTGCTGGACCACCAGTGACAGTGCTACTGCTGCTGAGGGAACAGATTTAGGAGGGAGGGAAAAACCCCTGGGCAGCTGCAGCCAAAGAGAGGAGCGAGGTGTGTGAGAGGAGCAGCACTGCAGACAGCCAGGCCAGAGCAGGAGGGGCAGGAGGTGCTCCAGGGGCTGGGGCTGACACTGCCCTGCAGCCCTGGGGCAGCCCTGAGCACAGGGAGGGCACAGGGATGCTGAGACTGCCCTGCAGCCCTGGTGTGACCGTGTTCACAGGGGTCCTAGGATGAGGGAAGAGACGAGGATCTGACTCCATGTTTTAGAAGGCTTGATTTATTATTTTATGATATATATTATATTAAACTATGCTAAAAGAATAGAAGAAAGGATTTCATCAGAAGGCTAGCTAAGAATAGAAAGGAATGATAACAAAGGGTTGTGTCTCGGACAGAGAGTCTGAGCCAGCTGAGTGTGACTGGCCATTAATTAGAAACAACCACATGAGACCAATCACAGACCCACCTGTTGCATTCCACAGCAGCAGATAACCATTGTTTACATTTTGTTCCTGAGGCCTCTCAGCTTCTCAGGAGGAAAAATCCTAAGGAAAGGATTTTTCATAAAAGACGTCTGTGACACCCTGGGGACAGGGAGGGCACAGGGAGGGCACAGGGATGCTGAGACCCACCATGAGGATGGACATCGAGCAGGTGGATGCCTGAAGGAGGCTGTGACCCCAGGAGAAGCCCACACTGGAGCAGGTTTGTGGGCAGGACTTGTGACCCCCCTCATGCTGGAGCAGCCCATCCTGAAGGACTGAACCCTTTGGAAGGGATAGGCTGGAGAAGTTCAGGAAGAACTGCTGCCTGTGGGAAGGAATCACTTTGGAGAAGTTGTGTCCCATGGGAGGGACCCTCCAATGGAGCAGGGGAAGAGTATGAGGAGCCCTCCCCCTCAGGTGGAAGGAGCAGAAGCAAAGGTGTGTGATGAACTGATCACAGCCCTCATGCCCCATCCTCCTGCACCACTGAGGAAGAGGAAGTGGAGAAGCTGGGGGCAAAGTTCCAATAATTAACTCTTCAATCCATTCCTAAATAAAGCTCCTAAAAATGTACCTTGGACCTAAATACTGTGTTTAAATTAAAACTGGCAATTCTGAACAGACAGTGAATAACATCATTTTCAAGGGATCATATTTTGGTTTTGTTTTCTATTATAACTCCTTTCGATGCCTACAATGCGCTGCAGGCCTACAGCCCTCTAGAAAAAGCACAAACTCATCAGAAGTGCTGCAAATCCCAGAGCAGCACACCTGCAGCTCACAGAGTGTGTTCCTGGGGAAGCTGCCCGTGCTCTCAGCATCCCCTGCAGCCCCCGGGAGGGACCAGGGCTCCCAGGGCTGCTCAGCCTGTGGGGTGGGCAAGGGTTTGCTCACACACACTGTGCCACACCAGGCACCTCCAAACAGGATAGAGGCACAGCCTAACTCACCTCTGAAATCCCCCACAGTTCAGCTCTTTTCCTAAGTGGAAGCTGAGGAAAACAATCCCATTAGAAAGACCCTTCCTTTAGAGATGACAAGCCAGTGGCTAAAACAGACCTGCACTAACACAAGATTTCTTTAGGTCTGGATAAATAAGGCAGTATTTTTCCTTTTTAAGTCATTATACACATGATTTAAATAAAACCAAAACTGGGATTTTTTTTTTTAAAAATGGAGTTAGATGCTGTCAGGTTGTAAAGAGTCACAATCAAATTTGAATTTAAGTCCTTACTAAGGGGAATGGGATGAGTTCACACCTCATATGAGGGTATTACTTCAGCAAAGCCTGCTGCACACTGAACACACAGTATATTAATTTACTACATGAAGGCCTAAGGTTTGGTGTTTTTTTGACATTTTGAATTATGAGGCATCTGCAAACAGATCCTAAATCTGAATTGCACATGGATTTTCCACACCAGCCAACTCCGATTGCCCCTAGACATCCCCTCCAGCATTAATCACTCACCCACACTACTGTAGTTCATATTTCTTTTACAGAAACAGAGGTCTGCAAAATTCTTAAACTCTTGCCTAGAAAACAGGAATTATTACTTCTGTGGCAAACTAAGTTTTAAACATAAGGGACCCAATTCTGCCTTCAGTTATACTGCCATAAATCTTCAACAATTCCATTAGATTTATAACAGTGCAACTGAGGAGGAAATTGAGCCCAAGATATTTTCTAAATCGGTAATTGAATAGCAGAATTTTAGTTTGGCACAGAGTAAAGACGTCTTAGATTACTTCTTTGGATAAGGCTACATACTTTTTTGTTCTTTGAATAATAATGTTATGAACAAATTAAATCATCCTATTTTCAGCAGCCTCTCTCTTTTTCTGTACAAGGACCACATCCTCATGGAGCATCAATATGGGGCTAAATATTGCTCAGTTTCCCATCCACTTCCTCTCTCTCTTCTCCACATTTTGACTCCTTGTGGCTCTCTGTTATGTGTACGTGGCATACAGCACCTTGAAGACCTTTTCTTGTTTGGTTTCAAAGAACTACTGTATTAAGCAAATGTCTAATAATAATAAAATGGCATTTAGTCAACTCCCTTATTACAGGAGCAAGGCAGCCTGTGGTCACATTATGCAGAGATTGCACTCTCAGGGAGATGCAGCTCTCCCCCCACACAGGATGTGGAGCAGGAACATGGATTTGCCACAGTTGCCCTAAACTCCCCAAGGGTCACTGGATAAGCTGTGAAAGGACCCCCTTCAGCATTAAAGCTTAGATGGCACTGGGGGAAAAGAGGGCTCAATTCCCAGCTCTGCTATAAAACCCCTGATGACATCAGACAAGTTATTTAGTCCCTCTAGGCTGCTTTTCTTCATTGGGCAAGGGCAGCTTGTAAAATTTCCTGTCTCATAATTTTAACAGAAGTGGGTTTTTAATGGCTATTTTACCTCATTTTAATTTTTGCTCAGTATTTCCAGCCCTAATGCATCTTCCCCATTACTGACCACTTTGCTAACCTCCCGTGCCAGGCTCCAGGCCGTGCCCTGCGTGTGTCAGCTCACGGGGCTCAGTGGGAGGCTGGAACCTGGGACAACTGCTCCCAAATGGGGGCTGAGGGCGATCAAGAGCCAGGCCAAAGGGCTTTCTGAGCTGTCCCACCTGTTAATGGCACTCCTCTGGCCACCCAGCTATGCAGCTCCAGTGGCCTTTGCTTGCTGCCTGGCAGGATGGAAAATTCTGCGGGCGGCTCCTCCGAGCGCTATCCCTTACAGCAATTCTCCTCAGCACGCTGCTGATTGGGCCTCCTGCAGCTAAAAATACCCCTGCAGCCTAAATATGCAGCACACAATGTATGCCTGCATACCTCACCTATCTAAATATATGCCCACATGCCTACCTAATAACAGCTACAAATATGAATCACACTATTTCTTCGCAGAGCGCTCTCATGGGAGGCTGCTTTCAGTTGCCAAAGCAAAGGAAGGTCCCAGCTGAGAGGTAGCCAATTCCTTGTGTATACACCTCCTGCTTGAGGACTCCTAAATACATTTTAATTGGCTGGAACACATTTTATTCACACACACAAACCTATTTGCACATATAGGTGTGTGCATATATTTATGTACAGCTATTAGGAAACACTTCTTTCACCATTAATTGTACTGAAAGGTTTATTGTTGACAGTCCATCCAAGGAAGAACTAAAGAAATGAAAATGCAATTCTTGTTCAAAGAATTAAATGCTGAAGTTACCAGGCCACATGAAGGCACCTGCTAAAATGATCCAAAGACTACTTTCACTGTGGAAAATTATTAGTTGTCAACTGTACCCAGCCTGCTGTCCCCAAGTCCATGAAATTGGGACCCAGCTGGGCTAACACTTTCCTGTTCTCGATGTCTAAGGGAGCAGTGTTACCTGCTAGTTTAGGGGCAAAAGTGCTGCTGAATCCAAACAGCTGAAGCTGCATTTCTCATCTGTGTTCCCAACTCACTTGCATTGCAAGCACGACAAAAAACACAAT
This sequence comes from Geospiza fortis, assembly GCF_000277835.1. Taxonomy (NCBI): domain Eukaryota; kingdom Metazoa; phylum Chordata; class Aves; order Passeriformes; family Thraupidae; genus Geospiza; species Geospiza fortis. Next base: position 2,516,536 of record NW_005054402.1, on the reverse strand, counting down.
TTAAACTGTGATTTTTATTTCATTAATCCTTTTCTTTTCCATGTTAACCAAACACCAGTTGATGTTAAGGTAGAACTAAGAAAAAGCAAAGCAGCTTCAGGCAAATGAGCTTCAGATGTTTTAGCTCTGCTGCAATGATTAGGCAAACTGAAAAAGCATTTTCTTTGTTATATGCAAACTTGGCATACTCTACCTCACCTACTTCCACTCAGATTACTGGAATATGCTCCCTAACACCTCCAGGCATGTTTTTTGTGCTGCTCTCCCCAAAACTGTCAGGCATCAAGGATGATATGGGTGCCTACAGAGAAACCAAGACCCAACCCAAGCCAAATCCATCCCTGCCAGTTGGGTCCCCCTCCTCCAAGGAGGGCAACCAAGCAAGGAGTTGGGCTGATGACCTGATCTTTCTTGAAGGCCTAAACACCTGGAAACCTCTGGCAAGCTGACTGCCCCCTTCAAGGCAGAAAGGAGATCTCAATAAAAGCATGAAATCCAGAAAATCCTCGGGAGGCCTGACCCAGCTGGGGAGGCTGCTGGGGGAGGCTGGAATTGTGCAGTTGCAAAAGTGACACTGACTTCTCACACCAGACAAGGTGTGTGTTGATCACAGTTCCTACTCACAGTGCCATAAAACTGTGCTGGTGTTTGACTGACATCCCAGTAACTCCCACAGTGTGCAGTGCCCTCTCAGGGCTCCAATTCCCTCCTTAATTTGGGATGTATTGCTGTCCCTTTTACATTAGCTTGAACAAGCCATCCCACTTCTGTGTGCTTAAAAGAGCATTCATGAAATGGAATTATCATATTCATATCCCAAATTTGTATTATTTTTGCTTACAAAAACATGCTCCTTAGTCAAACAGTGCAAACACTTTTTATGCCTAGAACAAAACCAGAAAAATTGCAGAGCAGTCTTTTTCTACTAACCAAACCATTACTTCTACTGAAAGTCTGTAAACTCTTAATCCATTAGTGTCTAATTTCTTAAACTCAAATTCCAGACTTGAATCATCTGGAAGCCCAGAGCCTGAAGTGTTTCTGTCTGATGTTCCAGACCAAGTGCCCCACATGAAACTGTTTGTAGGATAGGAAAATATTCATACAATGGTATTAATGCAAGTTCTCAAGGGCACCACAAAAAAAAAAAAAAAAAAAAAAAAAAAAAAAAAAAAAAAAAAAAAAAAAAAAAAATACTTCATGCATCTGTTAGGAAATCCCCATAAGACTCAGATAAGATACATATTAATTCTGAGTAGCAGGCCCTTGGGGAATTGTGTAAGACTCATGTCACAACTACCACAGCATTTACTCTCCAAGAATTAGCCCAGGATCTCCCTGTGAGGTGTGGGGTGGGACACAAACCCACTTCTCAGGAGACTGCATGTCCCCAGAAAACCAAAGATGCAGTAAAATTTCTTTGTGTCCCCACTGCTCCTGGTTCCCCACAGTATTATTTGTCATTACACCTCCATGGAGCAAACCCCCTGAGGAACCAGTGGGAACATTAGGATGAAATTTCCCTTCCAGCATGGCTCAGATGTGTGGTTTCCACCACTCATCTCACTGGCCCCTAGTCCATCCTGAACAGCCATCTAGGACTTCCCAAATCCAGCACTCTTAGGTGCAGATGCAAACCACGGTGATGGTGCTGGCAGCTAAGGAGTCAAATTTTGATCAATATTTTTTTCTGTTGCTGGTCGTGTGAGATGCTCCCTGCACTGTCCAAGTCTCTCTCTTCACAAAAAAAAAAGTATTTAAGTTTTTCACCCTCTTCTGCTTCCATAAGGGTGCCCAGAACAAGATATAACTTATCCTCCCCATGCCCATGTCAGGTGTTGGGGAAGGTGAAACAGGAAAGCCTTATAGATATGATTGCCTGGCAAAAGATTTTGAGAATATGGAAACTATAAATGATATTGAAATGAAAGCAAGCTTTGAGATACCTCAATTACTGAACAACTGCAAAACAATGGTGTGGCCAGCTGAAGGTAATCCCCTTTTGATGAAACAACACCCTCTGCTTGCAGACAGGTCCAAGGGTCAGAGCTGACCCTACTAGCTTCGCAGAAGGGGCCCAAAGAGGAGTTTTTAGGGTTTAAAATGTAACACAGTATGGTAATGTAGTGATTCTTATAGGCTGTATGTAAATGCTACAGGATTTGTATCTTGTACTAGATTGGTTTGTGAGAATCAGAATATTCAACACAGAAGAAGATTTATTGTATTGTAATGGGAACCTCGCTCTCTTACCCTCTTATTCTCTTATCCTCTCATCCTCTCTCTCTCTCTCATCCTCTTTACCACTGTCCTCTCTTCTCTTGGGCTGCTCTGAGCTGTGGCTGGCAGCTCCCAGCAGGGCCCTGCACCCAGGCCCTTTGCAATAAACCCCAAATCCCAGCAGGGCCCTGCACCCAGGCCCTTTGCAATAAATCCCAAGTTCCACTACCTGGCTTCAGAGATCTCTCGTGTCCGTCTGTCCCGACTGTCCCACCCCCTGCCTCTCCTACAGTCCGGCCTTGCTGGGGATGTGGGTCACTGCTCTGCTCCAGGACTGAGTGACATAACTCAGCTGGTGTTTGAAGTGCAGACACTTCTACCACAGTCTCACACTGGCCCCATGAAGAGGAATTCAAACCTTGCAGCCCATCATTAATGCCCAGGTGGGCCTTACTTGTCCAACCCAAGCTGTCCCCAGGTTGTCTGAGTGAGAAGGTGTTTGCCCCAGGAGCGAACCCAGTTCTACAAGGAATGAGATCAAATCAACAAGTCAATTTTCTTTCATGCTATCTACGTGCAGGCTTTTCAATTATCTTGATCTCTCAGTACTGTGCAACCAACTAACTACTTCATCAGCCTGATCAAGGCTGTCTGAACTACCTCCTAGCACGACAGCAATTTCTTAAAGCTGCAAAACTCTTGCCTTCTGCAATGACAGGATCACAAGTTCACCTTGAGAAACCAGTGCTGGGGGAAAAATGAGCTAATACAAATGACACTAGACAACCACCTAAATGTATCCTGGATGTTCCAGTGAGGTTGCATCACTTCAGTGCTCTCATGTTAACGTGTGTCAGTTCTAAACAAGGGTATTACCAAAGGAACAATGTCATAAAGGAAAGGCACAGCCTTATGCTGCTTTGTATGGCTGTTTAAATAGGATTAGCCACTAAATGACTCTGAAGTGGACAAATGCTTGATCTGAACCTGCCCTGGTAGCTTCTACTCAGTTTCAGGAACTCCATGCAGTGCCTACTGAGCACTGGGAGGCTGGGGCAGCAGCCACACTTTTGTCTTTCCCATGAACAGGCTACACACAACTTTCTGTCATTAAGTTCCCTTTAAAATGAGTGACTGAAGTGAACATGTTTAGTAGAGAGAGGACAAAGCCCAAGTGCTAAAAAAAAAGGATGTCCTGCTCTTTCTGATGCACAATTTTTCAGCAAAACTTTTTAGTATACTTTCCCATTTCCTTTGGAATACATCATCCTCCCAGCTCAACACAGCCAATGGAATACTCAATCCATGGCTGTGCCATGTACCTTCCACAACATTACTGACACTTTCAGCTGTGGTGCTTACCACAGCCTGCTCCCCAGGTAGGAGTTGAGACCCTCATCACACACAGCTCTCACTGTCCCACCTCGATTTTCTCTTTCAGATAGCAGGTTATGGCAGAGAGGAAAAAAAAAAGAGAAAAAAATTCTCTGTCTTATGAAGACTCTGCCTCTTTATCTCAAAGCACTGACAATTTACTCTTGAAAGCCCAAGGAGAAAGATTAAACCCTGTTCCCCCACATTTCAGACATCCTCGAGATCGAGCAACAACCCCTCCTTTGCACGGGCTGGGCTCACAAAACCAGACCTTGGCCTCTTGCAAGCACGGCCTGCTGATGTTGCAAGAACATCAGCACGTTGCAGAAACGATCTCAGGCAGATTTGCTCCCAACCCAAGCAATTTCCGTGGTGACTTCTCCAGCAGACACCTCTCTGTGGCCCTTCCTGCCCTTCCCTGCTGGCGCGGGGCTCAGCACGGGCGCCACGCGTGCGCCGTGACGCGGCACCGAGCAAGCCCAGAGTGCTTCTGGACACTTTTGTTTACAACCTAAAACACCCAAAGAGTGGCTTTCAGAATAGGAGTCCCATCTCCACCGCGTTCATTTGGTGCGTGTTGCTGAGAGAACAAAAAAAAGGCGGGGGGGGGGGGGGGGGAAATACAAGAGCGTATCTTTGTACAATGATTGCAGGAACAGATGAATAAACATGAAACCTGATACTTCACATCTGGTATTTCATCACTCCAAATACCTTATTCACATTCAAATATATTTAACACTGTGGAAACTTTATAAGGTAACAATGTCTTTATGGAGGCAGCGACTTGCATGGAACTTTTAAAATTAAAAGTAACAGTAAAAATAATTTGTAACATGTTACTGTACTCTTCATAAAGCTATTTACCTCGCAGTTTCCTAATAAAAACCCAGAAAAACACCAAATAATGGCAGTTAGATACAGAATCAGGCAAGCCCACAGAATAGGATTTCTTTTGTCAATGTTCTAGTTCAAAGTTCAATTTTAATACCCAATTTGCAGAAGGTGCTTTGGAAATAAGACTATTATTACTCATCATACAAAAATTCTATTACCTGAGCAGAAATTTTTATGAAAGTATCCTTTTCCCTTAACAGTGCATGCCAAGAGATTTTATACCTAATAAACATACACAGTCCTGAAAGGCTGCTATGTAATTTCTCACATTAATTAGCATTCATTCTTCTCTGTAAAACTACTAAACATGCTAAAAAACTTCCTTTTAATAATCACTACATACTCATAAGCACTTTTGTTGTAGACATGAATACCTTCAATGCAAACTTGCAACTGAAAGGCTGTTTACAGGTCTCAAAATTTTTTATGAAATTATTTTCTTGTCTTAAAGGCAAAAGCCACCTTTAGTATATTTAGGCTAATTTAGCAGTGCTGACAACAAAATGTCCGGGGGCATATTCCACTTGTTAGCACTTATGGCACTTTGGCATTGTCCCTAGAGCTGCACTAAAGCCACATCTTGCTCTATCTAAATTTTAAAAAAAATTTAAAAAAAAGAAAAGAAAAAAGGAAAATGTGCAGACAGAGCCAAATCCAATCCCGTGGTAACTCCAGTGACTTCAGTGTTACACCAGGGATAAAAGTAGGGCTGCATTTCACAGCAGCTTTCATTCTTGTAATCTTTTCCAAAACACTCTCTCAGGAGCAAAGACAAGCACAGGCAAATATCTTGCCAATAAGCGAGTTCACAGGGATTGCTACAAGTTACTAAACTGTCAGCAGTGAAAGACGAACAACGGGAACAAAGTACAAACACAGGACAGCCAATGCCCTCTAATGGGCTGGAGTTTCACCATGAGCTGCATAAACAAGGACATGGAAATTCATCAGAATGGATCTCTGAGGCACAAGGCAAATCATAGGGTGCCCTACCTGCACCATAGGATGATTTTTGTGTTTGGTCAATACTTCTCTTGAGAAAGTGCAGATGAAAAAAGCCTTACCAATGCCTTGGCATGGCAGAAGAAAATGTGTCTAAGGACTCAGTCTTTCCTCCGTGGCCTACTGCTTCCACAAAGAGTGTGAGCATCAATTTATAGATGTGCTCCTCTATCCTCCTTTAAGCCTCCACATTTATATCCTCCTCACCTTTTTTTAATTGTCCTTACTTTTAGCTAGGAGCAAAACCAACACTATGAGACCTTCACAACCTCCCTCACAAAGGAAAGGGAAAAGGAGTGATGGATAGAGCTTTCCCACAGGAAACTTATCACATGTCCCTTGGCTTTACCATGTACTCCCTTTCTCTCTCAAGAATTTCAAAACTAATTTCTGGAATTTGTCCATCCAAACCAAAAGAAGCGTCTTTGCTTCTTACCCAATCATTTCCTATAAATTTAAAACCAAGAGTTTCCTTAAGCTTTCATTTTGTTTTCTGAGGGTTCCTTCAAGGAGCCATAACCCTGGACCAGCCTGAAACGCTGGTCTTGCACAGGTCACAGTTTTGTCTTTGCAGCCTGAGGATGCCCCAAGGCAAGAACAAAAATGTTAGGACATCCCCTTTTCTCTCCCCAGACAGGGGCCCCTGCAACCCTTTTCTGTGGGGATAGGATCAAAAGTCTTTTGTTCTTGTCATCCCCTTGTGTCTTAAGTTACATTTTTGGGAAGGCAAGGGGAGAGGGAAACATCCTTCCCTCCTTCATCTGAGGTCTCAGCTGTAGGGGAGCAGCTGAAGTGACTCGGGCTGTTTGGAGAAGTCACAGATGTCCCCCAGTGCCACTGGGGCAGCTCTCCCATCACATCCCTGCTCTCTCACCCAGGTGGCACTGCAGGCAGGAGCCCCTTGGCCACCCCTCACCCACGGATCCCAGTGCTCTCAGTCCTCCTTGAGCAATCCCCTGCGTGCCCTGGAGCCAGCTGGACACAAACCTCTTAGAAAGGCCAATTTAAGGATGATTTTTAGACCACCACAAAGAGCAGTGAAAAAACTCTGGCTGCTTGCTTACATGAATGTTGCAAAGCCCTCATTAAATCAAAGGCAGAGACTTAAAATATTTCTTCAAGCAAAATCTCTACCCTTCTCAAAGTCTCCCTCCAAAGATCAAAAACTACAATTGCTTAACTTAATCCACACAGAGTGATCATTATATTTGCTTCCATAAAGATCAGATTTGTTCTGGTGCCCATACCTAAAGGTAATTTCAGTTAGAAAATGAAATGGTGCTCTCTTGACCTTTTGTCTTACGTGGCCCATGAATTACTGACACATTACAATATCCCCCACCACTATGGAAGCTTGGCCATATTGCAATGTCTCTCTTGTAAGTGAAATAAACTTGGTATGCCACTAAAAGGCATTAAATTATTTTCATTATGCCACACAGAATGTAAAACACTTACACTGTTTTGATTTCAAAATCCTTGGAGAACAATTATGCTCTCAGGGCCATAAGACTCTATTAGGAAGTCCTCAGAAACCTAGCATGGTTTCAATAAATCCTCAAGCACTACAAAGCAGTCACTCAGTTTGAAGAATGAAAACATGAGTTCATCCACTGCAAAGTCAGGATGTAAATTCTGCTCATACAGTACCCCTGCACTTCCTAACACATTTCTTCCTGCTCGGTCAGGGCAACACTTTAAGCGAAGTTTTCTGCATCAAGCATGCATAGCTCCTTTTTTGATTGAAAATTAACTATATTTGATTTAGGATTAGCATAAATAGGAGATGTGCCTATGCTTATGGTGTTACTAGCTAGTATTAATCAGCAATTAGATATGCACAAATAGTTTTATACATATATAATTCAAAAAATGTTAACATTCAGGATTAGGAACCATTAAACTAAATCAGAGATTGTCACAATGAATAGATAAATATGTTAATTTCTTTAATTTATACAGTGGCACCAAAAAATGCTTCAAAACACCAAAATGTAGATTTCAGGGGTGACTAGTGTGGTTGTAGGGATTTTAATCCCGATTAAAAAAATAAAATAAAATACAACCACCCCTATTTTGGCTGATGGGCTGTTCCAGCCTAAGTAAGGCTTTCGAGCATAAATACACCACGAGTGTGTTTGTATATACATGCTTATGTACTCCTAGAAGAAGCACAACCTCCTAATTAGGCAAATCATCTGCCCTTTCCATAGGGGAATAGCCAAAAAATAGCCGCTTTTCCATAGGAAAGCACCAAGAAGCAATCCCAACGGGGGGAAAGGGGCGAGCAGGGAGCACCGCAGAGACTCCATCCCCTCGTGCAGGGGGCGAAGGGGCGAGCGGGAGAAGGAGGAGGGGGAAAAGCGAACAGCCAGGCAGGAAACCTGGCCCGGGAACTTTCTGCCGAGAGCAGCTGAGACGCTTCATCCCGACCCTTTTTATCCTGCACAGGACGTGCGGTGTGGCCGCGGGGGTGACACGGCAGCTGCGGAGGGACCTGGCAGTGCCCGTGACCTCGGCCGGGCACAGCTGTGGCAGATGTGGCAACATCTGTCCAGGGCCAGGGCCCTCTGCCCCGCCAAGTAGCGGCGAGCGCCGGGGGGGTGTCAATGGGGC
>NW_005054402.1:2501175-2507898 GCF_000277835.1 Geospiza fortis | reverse complement strand
CCTTGGGGCACGGCCACGCATCACAGGGCACTGCCACCCATCCTCAGGGCACTGCCACCCATCCTCGGGGCACTGCCACCCACCCCCTGGGCACTGCCACCCATCCTCGGGGCACTGCCACCCATCCTTGGGGCACTGCACCCACCCCTGGGCATGGCCACCCATCCCTGGGAATGGGTACACGGGCAAGGGCTCTGCTGGCCCCAAGGAGGAGATTGGAAAATGGAAACGAAGAATGGACAAGGCAAGAGAGAGCTCGGAGCAGCTGTCACACGGAGAGGTCAGCATCCCTCCACGGAGCAGCGCGTATTTACGGAGTGTTGGCATCTGATTGAGAGCAGTTTGCACGCAGGGAAGGGGGAAAAACAGTGAGAAAAGACACAAAAGCACCCCTAACTTGCCTCATTCATGGGGAGGGGAGGCTCCTGGACACAACTTTGCCACTTTGCAGTTCAGGACTGCATAATCTGCCACATCACCACGAAGACTGCACTTGCCATTTCCCTGTCTTTGCTATTCAGTGAAAAACAGAGAAAAATGCCTGATTTTTTTGTGTACCCGAGGAGCGACACAATTAAATGCTTCTTTTAAATATTCACATTAGGCCATACCACTATATGAGGTAACTAATAAGACAATTCTGTATCAACACTGCTTTCCTAGTGCCAGTGGAGAAAGAAATGGCTTGGACAGTCCTGAACACAGCACCAGCTCAGCTGAGCTCTCTCAGCTTTACAGATTTCTTCATAATTTACTCCAAAAGCACCAAAATCAGAACCAGGAACATTGTGTAGAAACAAGCTGGGCTTTACAGTTCTCATGTTGGAACAATTATTTCCAAAGGCTAAATGTGTACCACTTACCATACATTTTGCCTTCATCTGATAAGATGATTTTCCTCCTCCCACATGGTGGATAGATAGCTAGAGCCTCCTGAAAGCTCTGTTCAATGTCAGGGCTCCAGACACCTTCTGCATCGTTGTCAATAGGTTTATCTGCAGAATCACTCATTCTTTCAATGTCCTCGGCAGGACTCTCGCTGCCGCTCCAGCTGCTGGGCTCAATGGTGATGGCTGGGGTCTCCAAGCCTAAGCCTGGAGTCTTCAAGGGAATAAACCTGCAACACAAACAACCAACCCAAAGAGGCATTAAAGGCATGGAACTCCAGGCAAACATTCCTGCCTGCTTCTGATGCTAAGTGAGCAGCAGCTGAGCAGTAACGGCAGCAAGGCGAGCACGGGATGCACGCAGGAAAAGTGAAAAATTAATAACCATTCCACCTCAAACGAGCTGAGGTGGAGCAATAAGGCTGTCAGAAGGGCAACTCTACTGCATTTTCTGTTGCAATCACATGAGGGCATAGAGAATCAGATTAATTTTCACAAGTAGTCGAAGTGGGGGAAAACTCTCCAGCCACATTGCATCTGGCTGAAGACTGGCACCCTTAAAATAAAAAGCCAGATCCTCAGGTAGGGGGACATCAGAATACTGACACTGGCTGGAAGGGGAGCACATTGATTTATGCCAGGGGGAAATCAGAACACTGCCACTGGCTGGAAGGGAAGCACACTGATTTATGCCAGAGTGACCACCAGAGCTTAAAACCATTTGAACCTAAAAACAAAAGCAAAAACTATTGTTCACTTTCATCCGGATGTCAGTGATTAAATGGAATTATAGCAGTGATGCCACAGCTCAATGTAATTAACTGGAAAAAGCTTTAATTTTCAGATGTTACCCAAATAAATAATACAATCAGAATCCGAGATACATACAAAAAGAAATCTTTAAAATGATAACACCACAGAAAGGAATTACAAAGAGAAGATATATGCTTTGCCTGATTTAAAAGGTCTCTGTCACAGAACCATAGCAAAACAAAAATTACAAGCTTCAAGTTGCTGAATCAATTTAATAAGAAATAATTTAATATAGCTGCACCTGCCCACACCAGCAGAGCTGCAGATCTGTCAGTGTTCCTTTTATATTTTTGAGAGAAATACAACTCTGCTGTAAAGACTTGCTCCAGGCAAAAAAGCTGCTATACCAGACCACGTTCACCTCTGGTGTAATTCTTCGGGAAGTCAGTGAAATAACACCAGGAACAGATTTGGCTCAACATGTCTAGGCATAATGCAGTTTTATTGTGAAAAAAAGAAGAAGTTTGGTGACTCTAACTGATCTAAATGGATGGGAGTGTTCAAACATGCATGCACGAGCTGCAAACACAGTTAAAAATCCAGTTCCCTGGCTAAACACTCAAAACCCCTGAACCATAAGATTTTTATTCTGCTAGGGCAGAAGAGAGGGGCTTTGCCTTGCACAGACCTCCATCCTCCATGCCTCTCACTGGGGTCTCAGGACAGGTGAAAAGCAGCAGAACAGCGTTTACCCCACAGAGGAAGAAGGGGAAGGTGTACATGGAAGGCCATGGCACCTCTGACTAAACACCTTTGGGCTGGAGAACTGCCTGAAAGGGGAAATATTTACAGCAGCCCTCACCAGCCAACCAATCACTAGAGATAACCAAAACCTGATGGTCCGGTCCCTCCGAGGCCAAGGTGTCTTGCAAAAAAACCGAGCTGCAGCTGGGGAACCTGGGAGCAGGCTCTCACAAACCAACATGACCAGTTTGACATCCAAAGCACGGGGTATTTCCACTTCTCCAGGCTCTAACCGGAGCTCAGAGGGATCAGCAGGTGTGAAATGGGCTCCCATGAACTCGATTTTCCCTGCTTGCCTGTCTCTACAGAGAGGCATTGCTTGACTTTGCATTGGTTGGAACATTTCAGCACAGCTTAGGAAAATGTTAGTGCCTCCCCACCCTAATAGCCAGGCTAATCACTGTCTCAAACGCCTTTTAATAGCTGATAATGAGGGAGCAGATGGATTCACAGGGAACCACACACGTGTATTGGGTGAGAGCTCTGGCCAAATGCACCACTTATTGTCCGGGAAATCCAAAGGGCACAAAATTTTTAAGTTGTCATCACACAAAGGGAGATGTAAACCTTGGTAAAATAGTGAAACCCCATCCTTCATAATCCTCAGAAGGCTGAAGGGTTGATTCAACCCCTGGAAGAGTTGAATTTTGTATGCAAGATTTACCCAAGCATGAGCACAGCTATACTGGGAAACTACTGACAAAAACAATCACGTCCACTTAAGCCTTCACAGAGAAGGGGAATCTTTGGTAAATGAGAGGTAATTGAATGTTGATGGGGATAATTAGGGGGAGGGGTCAGTTTTATTGCAATAGTGCAGGGGAAAATGGCTTTTGGAGGATTTATTGGCCTCACATGACCGAACCACAAGAAGCATTTCAGCAGAAGACAGCAGAGGGTGGGACACATCACTAGCTCTGTTTTCCAAAGGTGACTCCAGTAGGAAATCCTTCCCCTCCCCGAGCCTGCGGCTTGCATTGCACAGCACAGCCACGGGCAGCTTCTGCTCAGCTCAACCACCCTCTGCTTACAAAACCTGCCACAGTCATAGCCTCGAGTCCCATTATCATCTCACAAACCAGCCCTTGTTATTACATTATGCTGAAATAATAATTAAAATGCACAAGGAACACAGTGAGGCTCTAAAGTAATTAATGTTACTTGATAGTCATGTCATATCTTGCGTTGTGTTTACAGGTGAATTTTCACTTATGTGCTATCTCCCTTCCCATTCCTCTTTACCTACTTGGATATCATCTTGAGGCACTCATAGCTACTATTCCAGCCTCTAAAATGTAAGATAACCAAGTGTTCCTTGCAGAACATCTCTGCAATAGGGGTGTGGAGCAGCCTGCTGGAAGAAAACCTCTCGTATTAAAGGTTATTTGGAGCGATTTCCATTTTGGTGAATGCTGACACTGCAGATCAAGCCAGAGGGCCAAGGAGGAAAAAGCCTTCTATTACAACTGCTAAATGGCTCCCTCTTACTTCAGGAAAAAAATGAGCTACCTCAGTTAATCATTTCCAGCTCAGCTCTATGTATCAAAAGGCAATTCCACCTCCTCCTCAGCTTGAATTCTGAGGACTCAGCTGTGATGAAAAATTTCAGACCTGTTATGCTGGAGTTCAACACGATTATCAAAAATAATACAAGCTGTCAACAGATGAGCTTTTTTGCATGTTTCTAATGAGCTCTAAATCTCACATGAAAAAATGTCAATTTACAATCCAATTTAAAATTATAAAAAACTTTTAAAAGTGAGCCTACTTTATATTAGTAAACTCCAAATCTTGCAATGCCAGCTTTCAGCAGAGGAAGAGCTGAGCTCCTGGGGCCAATTAGCCCCACCTCCCCTGGCCAAAATCAGAGATTGTACACATGACTGATCAAGTTGAAGAGATCTGTATTTGCTTTTTATCATGTTAACTTTCAGAGATCCAATTCCCTGTTTGCACTTTCTGTTGACAAAATTAAAACACATCAACACTACCTAGAAAACCAACCCCCAAAAAAAGCCCCAAACCCACAAAAAATAGAGAAGAAAAAAAAAACCCAAAAAAACCGAACAGCAACCCAAACCCAAAATATTTTGGCTCACCTTTTTGTACATTCTAAGATTAAAGCACACTGCTGCAGTTTAGGTGGTCTCTCTTCAGAGTTTTCCTTTTAACACCAGCCTTACACATTTCAAGACAGCTTCTTCCCCTGTGCATAAAACTTTTTGAACTGCAAACCAAATGCATCTGTCTTGCAGTTGCTTTCTACTCTGTGCAGTTAAGTCAGTTCTAAATATATCTGTTTTCCTCATGCAGTCATGAAGACACTTTTTCTCTGTGTGATGGAGATATATCCCCCCCTGTCAAACAGCACAATGTCACAGAGAAACCATTAGGGGCAACAGAGGATTTTATAAACATGTTTTATAGCCAGGTCATCCAAGACAGCTTGGTGAGCTACAAGATATGACTTACTGTCATTATGTTCACTCACTGCAGCAACTTGAAAAATTACTTTAAAAACTCAGAGAAATCAGGCTAGCTGTTGTCAGAGCCCATCAAACCAAAGTGTTTAACTCAAACCAAATGGTAGCCTGCAACTGCTTCTCAAGGGAATGGGCTTCTTTACCTACACAAAACATTCTCCTATGCCTTTCACTTTATGAGCAATGCAAACCTGGACTTGCCCAGAAAGCTGCTGCTCAGAGACCAACACCTGAGATCACAGGAGCGTACAACAAGTGCAGAAGTGCAGATCTACAGCCTTGATACTCTCATATCCTTCAATATTTGCACAATGAACTAACATGGAAATGCTCTCTTTCAAAAGTCACTAGAGCTGAGTCTTATTTTACAGTGTCTTCCAAAAGTTAATTTGTTTTCTGTTTGTTTGATTAATTTACTTCCTTGAATTTCAGTGTGCAGGTGCCTTCTGTGTACCATCAGACAACTTCTGCCTGGAAAAGGATGAATGCTCTGCAGATATTACAGCAGGAACACAAGAATGACTGAAAACACGCCTTGATTCTGTGAGCTGTCTGAGGAAAAAGCCCATTATGTCTCCAAGTCTTCTAAACTGTGTGTGCTTAAAGGGGATCAAGTGCAGGTGTTTCTGAGACTGAAAACCAGTGTTGTTATCCACACTGATCTTCTCACTATAAATAGATGCAGATTGCTACCAAATCATTCTTACAGCCAGATCTATCCTTCTAAAAAATGTCTTTCAGAAAAAAAAATCTTAATTCTTGAGGTAGAGATTTCAAGTATTGAAGGGGTAAATTACACTTTTAAGACTACATTATATTTTTAGTTCATGAACAACCTCATCTTAGCCTCAGTTATGTAAAAACAATGGAACGAGGAATCCAACAAGCTTTTTATAAACATTAAGATGGCAATGAGCAGATGAATGCAAACCAACTGATTCTAAATTTGCAGACGGCAGATTTTCTCTGAAGGCTTGAAAATTTGCAGGCCCATGGGATTTTCCTTCTGCTTTGTTCAGCAGTGCAAATCCACAGCTGGAGCGCCAAAGCTCTGGAGAGGATCCAGAGGAAGAAAGTTATCAGATCTAGAAAACATGACCTACCAGGAAAGGAATTGGGTTTGTTTAAATTTAGAGAAGACTGATGTGAGAAGATAACCACTTTCAAATAAGGAAAAGGTAAGAGCAAAGCAGAGAAGCAGCTCTTAGCCATTCCTACCAAGGACAGGATATGAAGCAAGGAACTTGAGCTGCAGCAAGGAAACCACAGATGGGGCATTTGGGGGATTGTTCTGACACCCCCAACAGAAGTGACCAGCTCCTGGGGGCACTGGGGAACTGCTGGGGCACAGAGGTTGTTCCCAGCAGGTGACACAAGCACTTCCCAGGAAGCAGCTCACACTCTGCAGGGCAGAGGCATGAACCAGATGATGCCATGAGACTGAGCAGTAAAAGGCCCCAAAAGAAGGAAGCCTGCAGTGGGAGCACATCCTAGGCTAGGCATGGGGGAATCCAGCTGCCTGAGAGACTTCCCAGATGTCCCAGTGAGCAGACAGCTTTGTCAGCTGCAGGGCAGGAATCCAAGCACAGCCAGGCTTCCTCCTGTAGGGAGTTCCTGAGGAGCTCCTCTGCCCTGCACAGCTGCTGGACACTGCTGCAGGGGCTGCAGCCACCTGTGGGGCAGCTTGTCAAGGCAGCCAGCATGGGAAGGAAGGGCAGGCTGGGCAGGAGAAGGCTCCACCTTCTGCTGGTGCTGTCCATGGGAGCTTTGGGAAATGTGGCTGGCCCCCCCCCCGA
>NW_005054402.1:2496089-2501155 GCF_000277835.1 Geospiza fortis | reverse complement strand
TCTGCTGAGCCCCCTGACCCTCCCTACCTCATCCAGATTTCCCAAGCTGTTTTCTGCACTGATTAAAGTAAATATGGAATTGGTGGGAGGCCTGAATGTCTCTAGAATTTTTATCTTTCTACTTTACCAGTGAAAGTATATTTGCAGTGTTTATGCAAGCACGCAAAGAAATTACTTTTTTATTTACAAACAAATTCAGAGTGGATTTTGTAGCTGTGATGTGTAACTGTGTATGGATTTTATGATTCTCTAAGGCATTCAAATGGCATTACTTTCAGGAAAACACTATATTTAAGACACTTTATATCTAATTTCTTCTTATGAGGAATGGCTATAGCACAGTACAAAGAATAAAAATGTAAGTAATTTACAGAGCATCCAATGGTGAAATCATTAGATTAAAATTACTTCATATTGTATTTCTGTTACAAGTCCCACTTATCAGCAATTATTCCTTCTAAGAAGAAAGAGCACAGGAGAGAGAAGCAGCCCATTTTTAGGATAAAGTATTCCTTTAAAACTCAGTCAGACTAATTCAGCCATTCGCATTTGCCAATGAAATGGAAAAAAAAGAGGTTTTCTCTGACTGTGAGAACACTTCAGGAAGAAATTCTGATGCTTTGCTTTTCTGGTGATCAAATACTTGCATGCAGTGGTGCTTCCATGTCCTTCCTAACATTCATATAAACCAACCATATTGTCCTAAGACTGAATTTACCATTTCTTGCTTGGGATTCAAGCTATTTATTAACTGCCAGCTGCCTATTTCAGATTTGTCTTTGGGATTGGTGCAGGAATAACATGATCAGTCCAACTACAGCCACAGAGCACCTGTGAAAGGCACATGATGGTTTTTTTCTTGAGGTGAGTGCATTATGCAGTGAATTTGGATGCCCTTCCTTCTCCTCAACTACCACACTCAGGGTACAAACAAAAGTAGTAGGAGGGCAGGGCCATGCTAGTGTGTAAAATAACAAAAACATGTAATTTAATGTCAGTAAAGTGATGGTTTTCTTTCAGCAGAAGTCAGCAGCCTGCTCATCTGAGAAGATTTACACATGTACTTTCACAAACCATGAGGAAACTTACTGAACAAAGGGTGACTTAGACCAGCAAGAGTAGGCAGCGTATAGGCCTAAATGTGAAATTAGGATTATAGGGACTATTTATAAAGAGAAACAATGCATTCTCCTTGAATTGCTTTTTTTTTTTTTGCTTATAGAAACAGATTACTCAGCAAAGAGTGGGTTGATGCTAATACATGGGAATTTTTCCCTTTGGAAACAGCTCTCATCTCTGCACTCTTTATGCAAGTGAAAAGTCTATTTGGTACCACTCTGAGAGCTTCATTTATTTATTTTTCCAAAGGCTGCTTTTGTTGATAGATATAATTATTGTCATAAGGATGTTGAGTCATTAGCTCCAGCCCAGTTTTCTTGTCCATTAGTTTTAATTTCATACCATTAATAAAATGGTTCATCTTCTCAGTGGGGAAATGACAGGATTCTGACTGTGCCTACACCACACTCGCGGGCTCGGGAGGCTTTGTGCTCTGCGTTCTGCAGGCAGCTCCAGCTTCAAACCATGTGTTATTGGGCTGGTGACCAGCAATCCAGCATGCCAATGTGCTTCCTAAGTGGCTGCACATCTCTTGTGGTCCATGGCCTGTGCTGATTGCCACGTTATCACCGGGGAGGTGAATCTCAGCATACCGCTGGTGAATCCCCATCTCATTAGGGTCGCAGCTGCTCCAGATACAGCTCCCTCCCCATGTGACACTGCAGCAGCCACACTCATCCTGGGTGCTAGTGCTCATTTACACCCAGCTGGTGTCAATTATAAGGGTGTTCCTGGGATTTAACCCAGCTCCAACACCACACTGTGGTGGCAACCAACAAAGATTACTCCGAGCGTGACCTGGTGCTCAGTGGAACGAAGGGCAGTGAGCAGCACCACGTCTGCCTTGCTTCTGCTAAGTGCCAGCACAAAGCAAAGGAAAGGATAAAACATTTAGCAGCTCTCAGAAGGAGAAGCCATTCTCCCTGCACTAACCCAGCTGCTGTGCTGTGCAGCTCCTGTCACCGTGCTCCTCTGTCACCCAGCGGGGCCGGCTCGAGAGCAGCAACACCCATGGCCAGTGCAACACCATGGGCTGCTCAGCCCAGCTGTGCTCCAGCTGGGCCTTCTTCATGGCAAAAGCTGCTAGACTGTGCAGTGGGGATTACCAAGATTTCACTCATCCACCAGTGATCCAGCTCTGAGAAGAATGGTCTGTGACCAAGGTGGGTCTGTCCCTGTGGGGCAAGGGGCTCTGCTCCCAGAGCAAGTGAAACAGCTTGGGCTGGCCAAGGGCTGTCCTCTGGCACTGAAAAATGGTCTGTAAGAAACATTCCCAACCCAAAATGCATAGGTAGAGGTGACAGAAGGTCCCTCAGGGCAAGGTCTGCAGCCACAGGTTTACCTGGGGCATGCACATGGAGTGTGTGTTTGGCAGGGCACTGTGATCCATCCCACTGCCAACACATGTGACCAGAAAATAAAAACTGGTATGTGTGACTGTCAGGACAATAGGGTTTTTTGGTGTACAAGGACTGGGAAATGGGACAGAAAAATAGATGCAATAACTCTATTTTCTATTGCTTATGTTCAATAACTCTATTTCTTGAATGCCTTAAGTTCAGTCACCCCGTGGAGACTGAGGCAGGAGTTCAGTGTGCACAGAGGCTCTGTGCCTTCCCAGTGGCTCCACAAATTGCCAGTCACAGCATAAAAGCCCAAAGAAAAGAGACACTGGCCCTTCTTCAGCTCCAGTGCTGTCCACCTCTCCATACACACAGCTTTGGGATCCAGATCTGGATCCAGGCACAAACACCCTCAATACCATTGGAACTATCCATCTTCTGCATCTACTGGTGCTTTTCTCATCTGTCCCGTCTACCTGGGAGTAGATGAATGATGCAAATGCAGTCCATGGCTTTCACATGGGCAAACAGAGGATCTCTTCTTTGTAGTTTGCTGTAACTGCCTTCCCACAGGCATCACGGAGCAATTATTTTCATTTTGTACCCCAAAAGGCAAACTGGAACTATTAATACCACCTACCAAGTGTTATAAATACCAGAATGAGGTACACCCTTGATCTCTGGTGTGTTACTAGCTTCCTTTTGGGACCACATATGAACCATGGCTCACACAAATGATGGACTTGGCAGTGAGTTGCTCTGTCTAGATGTAGCTCTGAAACTCAATTTTTCCCCCTGACTCCCTGAGCCTCACTAGTTTTGCTGGAGTTCCCATGTCACACATTTGCAAAACCAGGTGGAATCTTTCACATTCATAGCTCTCTTACTCTATTTCTGGCACATGACTAACTGGGTTTGTACTCCAGCTTTAGATTTTTCTCTTTTCTTTCTTTCTTTTTTTTTTTTTTTTAATGACTTGTTTTCAGGATGAAAGGTTTTTTTCCACAATGGCTGCAAAAACATGAGAGTTCACTCTAATAGCTCTGACTGAGAGGGGGAAAGGGACAGAAAACCACCTGCTTGAACAACTTTATCTAAGTTCAGTCAGGAAAGAGAAAGCCAATGCTATTTGAAGGGTGGTCCAACATCTGACTGGTTCATATGTAATATAAAACTGTCACCTATATAAAAAATATTTTATATAATGACTTAAGTATTCTGTTAAACAGGTACAAAAAAGGCACAGTAAAGTAAAAGGTTCATTCATTTACTCAGGTGCATTTGTTTAAACAAGAAACAGCCACAAAATTAACCCTTTCCCTATTCCAAGCTGAAGAAGGACCCTTCTTTTATGAAGCACGAGAAAAGCAAATTTTGGACAAACTGCAACTTCCAATTGGCCAAAGCCGCCCCTGGAATCCAGTGCTGGCACCTTTTACCCCTCAAGCCCACTTGTTCTCTGCTTTGCAGATGTTATACAAACACTCCTTTGTGTAAGTGCAAACACACACACGCACACACAGACCTTCTCAAACATTTGTTGGAAGACCTAAATTTCCACTGAAATTCATTTTACAAGTTTAGAAACTCTACCAAGCACTCTCTGTGAGCTCTATCCCTCTAAAGCTCCTGCAGAGCCTGTGAATGTCTCAGGCTTACCTGATTGTGCTGGTTTTGTACCAGGAAACACCAGGAGAAAACCATTTTATTCTGCTTTGGTGTTACTACTTGAGCTACAGCCCCAGGCTCTGATTCTGACAACACAGAGCCATTTTATACATATGAATAATCACTCCAAGTTTAATGAAGCTCCTCACATCTCCATTAGCAATTGTTTTGGCTGCAAAAAGGCCCTGCCTATCAGCCCTGGAGGAAACAGAGGAGTGATAATACTGGGAGGCTCACTTTGGGAAAGGCTGTGGTTTTCTGGTGATGGGACACAGAGAGGCAAGACAAAAAAAAAAACCAACAAAAAATCCTGAAGGGGTGAAATCTCAGTGCCACAGCCCTCCACAAGGCTAAGATTTAATCCCATTTTTCTGGCCTTGCTCTCACCAATTCTAAACAGAAAGGGATTTCAGAAACCAGCATGTGAGATCAGATAGGATTGGGGTCCATGTCAACGAGTCACAACATGTCTACAGCCTTCATCACACGCCAGCACTGCAAAACCCACCACGGGTTTTTGTGTATACAGAAAAATCAAAGCAACCATTTTGTTTGCAAGTGCAGTAGCTGTCAAATAGAAGTATTTTAACTCATTTTGTTTTCCCAACTGCTAGCAGTGGTGTTTTGGGCAAATTACCCGCCAAATTAAATTTTAAGTCTTGAGTTGTTTGTCTGTCTATTACAAAGGAAGCCTTCTCCGCAAGGAAATGAGCATTACTAATAGAGCACTTCTACACTGCAGATTCTTTCTTCCATCTCACTCTTGCCTCCACCACCTGTCCTCCCACAGGTGGGGAATGCATTGGCTCACTAATGCCCATATGACTGTTTCACAGAGATAAGGACAGATCTGTGGATTGCACTTTGCCCATAAGGGAAAATTTATTTCTTGCATCTCATTGAAGATGAGAATTTAGGATGCTGTTATGCAGCAGA
>NW_005054402.1:2484120-2496046 GCF_000277835.1 Geospiza fortis | reverse complement strand
TGAAACAATCCCAAACTGTGGCAATCTTTAATTGCTGGACATAAGTAAAACCTGCAATAACTGGCCATAGCCTTTTCAAAACTCAATATAATAGTTATGCAGTTATTCTGTGCTTCTCTTGTAGTTATTGCCTGTTGAGGAAGCAATTTCTGTCTTAAGCTTTCACTTAATATTTCCAGTCTATTTCAACTCCTTGTTCACTGCAGTTTAATCCTGCTTCAGGGGGTGTCAATCTTCCACAAAAATAACTTTGCTGGCAACCATTAGAATCGTGAATTCACTGGACGCCAGTGGAGCTAAAGAAGAGATGGCTGGGTTCAGGCAGCAGAAAACAGAACATCAAAAAACCCAAAGAAAAAGCACAAGCCTAGGAACTAATCCTGAAGAGAATTACCTCCTGGACTTTAAAAATCTCAAATTTAACAGAAGTAGTGATTTCACAGCACACTCATTTCTGCCACAGCACCCCTTCCTCCCCTGTGCTCACCATTCCCATTTCCATGGGCAATCATCACCTGCCTCAGGAACAGACCATGCTCGTGGTTCCCAGCTCTGACTCCAGCCCTGGGTGTCCCTCTCAGGAGTGTCCCACGAAGCTGTGATGCCTTCTGGAGAGGCAGAGGCCATCACCTGCCCTGGATGTGCCTGAGCTCAGCAGCCCCTGGGCCATCTCCTGCTGGAGCTGTGCTGGGAAGGCCATGCTGGACTCACCCAGCCCCACTGGAGATCTGTGCTGGGCATTTTCACCAGCACCAACCCTTGCAGAGAGCAGCCTCTCCAAGGAGATGATAGCTTTGTGGCAATATGAAAATACATTCAATTTCACAGATTCCCCAGGGAAAGGAGTATATACAACAAAATGCCGATAATGTTTTCAAATGACAAAAGGAAAGTGTCTCTGCCCACAGTGGTCAAAAATACCTCGCTAAAACCAGCCAATAGTTGAAATTTCTGATATAAATAGAATCCTCTAACACATTCCATTCTCTCTAACACACACTAATAATTAGTATCTGAAGGTTACTATCAAAATCTGTTTAGGAAGAACAGTTAATGCTCATGCATGCACACAGTTCTATTCAAAATGTTTAGTCAAGCTCAGAAAAAGACCAACTCAATTATTTATACATTTAAATT
Organism: Geospiza fortis; assembly: GCF_000277835.1. Taxonomy (NCBI): domain Eukaryota; kingdom Metazoa; phylum Chordata; class Aves; order Passeriformes; family Thraupidae; genus Geospiza; species Geospiza fortis. The sequence continues at coordinate 2,494,909 of NW_005054402.1, read as the reverse complement.
ATGTTCAATCACACTAGCTCTTCAAAATTACCTCTGTTTTTCCTAAAATCTATACACAAGTGTTCATTGAAGGCCATTTATTGTAGTGAAAACTGAGCACCTGTAGCATGGCTTCTGCAGTATGATTGGAATTATAGGTTCAGGGTGGCTTCATGTTGACAGCTGAGACTTCAAACTACACAATTTAATTCACCACCACCAAACACCACTAAAACCCTGCACTTTTTTTTTTTTCTTTTTAAATTTCAGGCTGCAATCTTTTCCGTCCTTGCAGGGCTGGCCTCTCTTTAAGCCAGAACAATTTCTGGACTTGCAGGGCAAGCAAATGTCAGAATGGGAGATCTGACCATCAACCCTGCACTACTTAGTGCTGTTGCTAGTGAATCCAACACTTCAAGAAAAGCATTAGAGTGCTCTTGGTTCTTCTCCTGCTCGGCCATTGATTCGCTGTGTGGTTCTTTAAACCTTTCTGTGCTTTACCATTTGTCACATCCTCTTCACTGAGAAGCTCAGTCAGGTTGTGATCCAGTAGCCTCAAACCTTACTGCTAGTTAAATCCTTGGAAATCTTGGGCAAATATATTTCATTTGACTATTTTTGCTATTATTAATATTAAATGAATACAAATAAGAAGGGGAGAGTAACCCAGGCAAAAAAAGGATGACCCAGAAAGGGAATGAGCCAGCAAATGACCCAGACAAAAGAAATTATTTTGGCTTTCTTCCTCACAATAGCTGTTGGTTTCCTCAAATGACATTTTTTAAATTTTATTTGAAAGCATTAAAAAATGCTGATGAACGTTACAGCTTGGCTCTTGGTAGAGAAACATTATGACTTAGAGCCAAGGACTTATTTTTCACATGTGAATTATTTTTTGAACAGCATTTTCTGGCTCAATGTCACTGCACCACAGATAGATATGACAGCAGATAAGTGTATGAGATTTTAGATCAACAAGAGTATTACTTTTACAATGAATACATTTGTAGTCAGAGCTCAAAAATGGGTTTATTTCTGCTGTGCATGAAAGATATATTGCACACTGTTTTATTAATACACTTTTCTTCTTAAAATGGAATGTAATTCAAATTTTCTGACACTGCAGCTGCAATTTGATGGCTGGGTTTCCTAACCATGTGGATTTACAGCAACAAACTCTTCAATTTTCTTTCCCCCTCTAGCTCACCTTTCTGCCACCTTGATATATTTCTGTTTCACAGCTGTGCCTAACAAATTATTCTTGCTCTCACTCCACACTTTTCCCTCTCTTCCTGCAGCTGATCCAAACTAAAACACAAATTTCCTGGGACCGTGAAATTAAAGAGCACTCAGAGCAAGAATACAATGTCCTGAATTGAAGGGAACAATTTACTACAGGGTGGGGGGAACAGCCTGAATGCTAGAGGTTCAAACTAAGAAAAATAAAAAAACTCTCAGCTCTGATTCCACCATCAGTAGTCACTACAGCACACCAGGAACTCTTCTTTTCCATGAGATTTACCCACCTCTGGGATTTACAGCACTAACCACCATCAGCAGCAATTGCTTGAGTTACATAAATAAAGCCCCAAATACTCTCAAAATCAGTGCTGCTGCTTTTAAAACTGGCACCAGAAAACCTTAGTAGTACAAACATTATCCAAAAGGCAAACCAATCCAAATAAACAATGAAAACCAGACTGAAGCAGAGAACAAGAGCACACACCAAGGACTAGCAAAATGAAGTTAATGAGTAAAATAATGCAGAAAACCCAGAGAGCCTGCCCTCACTCAGCTCCTTCCTCTCTCCAGGCAGCAGAGATGTGAAGGAGAGCTGGGTGCTGTGCCCCATCCAGCAGAGAGCTTCCCTTTCCTAGTGTTCCACAGGGATCCAAAGCACAAAACCGTAGCCCTGTGTTTATGGACTAATTACTGAAAAGTTACTTAACTTTCAGCCATATCCCCACATAATGAGCTTAATTCTCTCAGAAAGGGGGCTGAAGCAAACCCTCTGGCTGGTCTTTGCTCAGAGCATCCATGCCCTGGGTGCTGGCTGGGGCTCTCTGGGCACTGCCCGCCAGGGACAGGAGCAGCAGGGTGTGCACACTCCAATTACAGGGATGCTGCACTTCCAGGGCAGCCCAGCTGCCAACCCCACAGAGATCTGCAGCGATAACAATGGTACTTAAAAGCCTCACTACACGTCTGAATGCATTTACACATTCTCCTTTTACTCTCTATTTATTATTAATGGCAGCTCAGCTAATATCAAGACCCCAGTGTGTTTGGCACTGTAGGTGCACAGAAGGGCAGCAAGTTCTTGCTCTGAGGAGTTTGCAGCCTAATTATAAATTACAGCAGATGGAGGGTAAACATTGTGAGCCCTTCTGCTTTTCATTAGGAAACTTAACTCAGGTAACATTTTATAACCAGACAGAAACAATTGCACCTTCAGCCATGCGCCACAGCCCGGGCTCCAGGCATATCCCAGCCAGTCTCACACACTGGGTGACAGTGGCCACTCCCAGGACAGAAAACTGGGTCCCAGGAGACTGGGGGCTTTACAGACCACCACCCGTGTGGAGATTTTGCAGGAAGCAAACAGGAAAACACGCATTCAAATCCACATCTGTTCACCAAAGGACTTCATGTGTAAGCCCAGGACATGCATCTGATGGCATTTTACCCTTCCTCATATTTTAGGTGTCATTCCTGAGTCCACCTTACATTAGCTGCCTGTGTAACTTCATATTAATCACCTGTGAAGTCACTGAAGTCCCAGGTTACCCTTACAGATCTCCACAAAAAGAGAAGGCTATAACTGATAAATTTTGTCCACCTGAGGACCATACAGGTAATTCACCAGGAAGCCTCGTGTGTTTTACACATCTTGAAACTCTTGCTGTGGCAGCAGACCCACACCAGAGGCACCAGCTCTGTGGGGCCGAGCTGCACATGGACATTTGAGGCCCCCTGAGCTGTAGGAAAGTGCTGGGGACTGCGCTGAGCATGTGGGGGACAGCTCCCATGGACAGCCCAAAGGTGAGGTATGCAATAAGAGGCTTGGCAGGAGTGGGTTCAAGAGAGCAAGGAGCCCTGGATCTTGCAGAGCACGGCTGAGCCTCAAGCCCTGGCTGGCAAACACAGTTCTCCCCTCTCTGGGATGGCCTAAGCAGGATGTTTCTGCATTCAGCCCTCTCAGAGGCCATACCCCGGTGCTGAAGGGTTCCAGAGCCCTACCAGCTGTGCTTCAGATCTCAGAGATTGATGTCCGGCTGAGACCTCATCTGCTGCATTTCCTACTGCTCCGCAAGGAGACTGGGACTCGGCTCTGCAGCCTGGCCTGTGGGATTGGCAGCTTGTGGGATTGCATTGGCCGCCTGCTGATCCCTGCCCGGGGCCCTGGGAGGACACCCTAGGAGCTCCTCCTGAGCAGAACCTCCTGTGCAGAACCTCCTGAGCAGAACCTCCTGAGCAGAACCTCCTGAGCAGAACCTCCTGTGCAGAACCTCCTGAGTAGAACCTTTTGAGCAGAACCTCTTGAGCAGAACCTCTTGAGCCGAACCTCCTGAGCAGAACCTTTTGAGCTGAACCTCTTGAGCCGAACCTCCTGCGCAGAACCTCCCACGCAGAACCTCCTGAGCAGAACCTTTTGAGCAGAACCTCTTGAGCAGAACTTCCTGATCAGAACCTCCTGAGCAGAACCTTTTGAGCAGAACCTCTCGAGCAGAACCTCCTGTACAGAACCTCCTGTGCAGAACCTCTCGAGCAGAACCTCATGCTCACCCTTGCTCACAAACCACAGACCCTCAGGAGCAGGAAGGGCCAGGCCCCACACGTTCCCCTGGAGCCACCCAGTGCCACAGAGGACTCACAGCCCCAAATTCAGAGCAAGAAGTGGATTTGCTAACACAAGGTACAGAATCACGTCCCGGATCTGACAGAAAATGGGCATGGAAAGCCCAGATTCCCACAAGGGCACACAGCTGTTTTAGGAAGGCAGAAGTACCTAGCAAGCTACTGATTACCAGCCCCATCCATGTGGAAGAAAGGTTATTTATTGCACCACACTGCGGGGATGACTGCATCAGCAGAGTCCTGGGCTTCAAAATCATTTTGTTCCCGTTAGTAAATTCACAAACAACTCATAGAACAGGAGCAAAGGTCTGATACCACCAGAACCAAACTCTTTCTGGTCATTCTCTATTTTCAAACAGACGAGGGCTCACAAAGGAAGATGGGCAGGTCTCTCCAGGAGTCCAAGCCCCCAGGGAGCAGATGCAGGCAGAGGGGAGCTCAGTGTGTGTGCAGGGTTGGCTCTCACACGCAGGCTTCTTCTTGTGGAGCCCAAACAGGGAGTCCAGCTATTGTTCTGGAGCAATAGTACAAATTTGGGATACATTTCGCAGCACAAAAGGGTGAGAAAACCATTTTGCTACTGCAAAAAATTAAAAAGTTTACTTAGAATTGCACAATTAATCTTCTCAGATTTTGTCTTGTCAAACATAGCCTCTGTGTCTTATGGAGATTCTGCAAACTTCTTTATGCCACAGCCACTTGAAATATGAGGAAAAAAAGGAAGACAACTCAGCAATAAATACTCTGTATTTCAGATTTCTTCTTCCTAATGAGCAAAATCCTTGAGCCAGGCTACAAGAATGATGTTCCTGAATGCCTCTTGAGGATCCTGATGATTCTCCCTCAGAGAAACCACCATGGATCAGCTAAAGAAGAAATTCGCGGAGGAAACTGCTTCATGTCCAGATTACCCTCCTTTCTAGATGCTGTGCAGAGGGGGGAAGAAAAGGTTTATACCCTTGGCAGACAGAATAATAATTTGAATTATAGGTCTCTCCTCCCAGGCAGCATCAGGATTAGACAACTGATGTAGAAAGCAAGATTTGAGGATGGTTTGAGACTTTACCACAGCAAATTTATGGCAAATTTTGAAAAAAAATCCTCAAGTCATTCTTGTATCTTCTGTTCCTTTCTTCAAATTATTTCAGATATTCCAGCAGGCCAGGGGAGAAGGCAATGAGTACGTGGGCACTGGTGACTTCAAGCTTGCCTGCACAGCAAATCAGCACCAGAAAAAGAGGGTGAAATCTCAAAGGCAAGGAGGGTGCTTTCTATCTCCCACACTTAATGTAATTTAAACTAGATTTTCAGGGGCTCCTGTCTCTGCCGTAACACCCACAGCAGCTGGTGGCAGCCCAGGATGAATCCAGAGGCAGAGAAGCTGCACTCCAGCAGCTGAGGGCTGAGAGGGATTTCTCACCAGAGCTCAAAGCAGAGCTCCACAGCAGCACTGGGGGATGCAGATTAAGGAAACCACAAGTGGTTTCTTGTTGCCCTGCACCACTACATCAGTCAGGAGCTGGCAAAAAACTTTCCCCTCTGGCTTTCTCAGGCTTTCAGCATATTCCAAGCAGGGGAAGGGCACCTTGGCTTGCACCCTAGCCTCCTCTCAGGTAAGCTGCTGCAGGACTGCTGGGCTCACGGCATCAGCCACGCAGCTCTGGGACAGCTGCTCAGGACATGGCTGTCCCTGGGCCTGCTGGGGCAGGCAGAGCTGATCCTCAGGGGCTCCTTCCCATCTCAGAGTGAACTCTGCAGCTGGCAGGACACTTTTGGGAAGCAGCCCCCAGAGACACAGCACTCCACATGGATGGTCTCAGTGCTGGGGACTCCACACCCTCACCCAACCTGGGAGATCTCTATGGAAGCACATGGCCCTGGCAGCACACAAAAGTTCTCTTTAACATGTGCTGTGATTTTGTGGGAAACAAAGGAAAAAACCAAATCCATGTACACACTCATGCACAGCTGGAAAAGATGAGTTTAATCTTGCAAAGTGAAGAAAGTGTCAGATCTTGTCAGTGACTTCATACTCGTTGTGAAGCAGAGAAGGTTTAATTTCTACATCCTATTCCAACAAAGTTACTCTGATTTTCAGGGAGCTTGGCTTTTACAATTGGACCAACATGATTATGAATGATTTGCATGAGGGACTTTCCCAGGCATGCTTTATAAGCTCAGTCAGACTGCAGAAATCGTGTCAGTCTTTTCTGTCTCACAGTAAAACTTTAAGATTTCTTTCCCAGGCACTTGAAACTGTGTGCACAGTATTTTGTTATTTAGTGAAAAGCTTTCCTAAAAAAAATCAGAGTATCTGGATTGATATATCTTCTTCCACATCTTCCTAAAGCCTTTCTCCCACCATGTTCATGCTGTATGTTCTGCAAACAACAAGTTCTTTGGGCAAAAATTAGGAAATGTTCTTTCCAGGCATTTAGCACTGAATTGTTATCTGTGTCTATGAGCCCTCTGAGAGTTTCACATAAATTCCAATTGCTTTTCCACTTCATTCTTTTTTCCATTCTTGAAGATGGTTGTTGCATAAACATCTTCGGGATTCTATTTTTTTATTATTATTTTTGATTTTTTTCTGTTCTATAAATTATCTATCTGGTAGTCTTTTCCTTTAAATTATTTACTTTCCTGTGAAGAGGAGGAAGGAAAGAGCAAGTCTCAAATATGCAAGTAAATGCCTAGATAACTGCAGAAATAGTCCAGTAACTACATGCTGTGAGATGGAAATCAGAAATAAAAATAAGAAGAATTATGTAGATAATAAAAACTGTCACTTGTTAGACACATCAGGAGGCTGCTGTGACCTCAGGCCTGTGGTCACAGAAGCCAAAATCAGTAAAAACCTGCAGAGAGCATTGCAGATTGTATTCAAGATTTCCACTGAGAACTCCACATTAGAAACTCTGCTATTATTTTAATTCTCGATTGATGATTGAATGTTTAACTTCATTTTGGCTTTTGCTGTTTTGAAAATGAAACCTAAGTAATGGTTTCACTGCAGTCTTAAGGAAGGCTTTGTTTCATGTGCAAAGCAAACACTCAGCGAAGGGTACGATTAAAGCCAGACAAGTAAATGTTTTACAGAGATAGTTTAGAAGCTACAGCACAGCAAAACATGTATTTAATTAAATGCTGAAAATCTGACCTGTGTGCATAGATGTTCCTTTTGTCCCTGCATTTTCTTTTTTTTTTCTTTTGGGAGGTGGGGTTTTTTTGTTTTGTTTTGAGTTTTTTTTATTCTGTTCTTTTGCTTTGGATTTTATTCAAAACCACAAAGATATTTTTTGCAGCCCCAAAACAAGTTCTGGTGCCCAGTTTTTCAGGAGGATGTTGCCAGTAGTGAGCAGGCTACACAAAGTTTACTGAAAATGCCTTCAGCAAGTATGGCCAAGTGCAAAAGGGGGCTAAGGGGAAAAATCTGTGTCTTGAGATTCTCTGCAACTACTGGGACAGCAGAGGGGACAGCAGAGCATCATTTTACCTTAAGTGCTCACCCAATAACGCAGCAGGAAGAAAACAGGCCTCTCAGATGGGCACTCATGCCCAGCCACCAGATTAGCAGAGGGTATTTGGGGAGGAGCTCACAGCCATTGCTCCAGGTGCAGACACACAGAGCCAGGACACTGAGAGATGCAGTGTTAAAAATAGGTTAGAAACTTGTAAAATAGCTGATAGATCGTTAAGCATGTACTGTTAGTTTGGTTATTATATTGCAAAAGGGGTTTAAAGGGTAGTTATAAGAAATAGGGTACTCAATATACCATATTACACCTCAGTGAAGTGCACCACGAGCCAGCCTGGACAGAACTGTAATGGGGCAATCCAGCGCCTTAAACCTTCATGCAAATGAAGGATCCAAACAGAAACCAATCCAAAGGGACAAAAAATAGGATAAAAAGAGGCTTCTGACCCACTGAATGTGTGCTGCTCCATCTGGGACATCACTGCATCGCTGCTGGAAAGAGCAATGGCATTGCAGCATCCTCGACAGGAACGCTCCTGCTTGGCCTGGGCCCCCTGCTTTAGGCCTTTCTTTTTCTTATAATAAAAGCTGAAATCCCTTCAGTACCGGGAGCCTGCTCTCGTTTTTATCACGCAGCACACCTGGACCTTTCCCCGTGGGTTTTGCCCTTCCCCGGAGCACGATCCTTCTCCACTACATTTGTGTATGATGCTGTACGAAGCAAAGAGGCAAAGGGACAAGGAGGTGACAAGAGCAGGGCAGAGGTGGGGACACCCAGCTCAAGAACCTCAAATTGGCCTTTGAATAAACCTGGGGATGCTTGGCAGCAGCGATTCCTCAGCGCTGGCACTCGGGGCTCAGCTGGGGCAGGTCCCAGCCTGGCTGAGTCATCTGTGCCTGCAGAGCCCCCTTTGTGCGGGAGCAGCGACCCAGGCACGATCCCTCTGCAGGAAAAGGCTGGATTCCTGCTATCAACGGGGGAAGCAGTGCTTGGGAGCAGCGCTGTGCAAAGCCACTTGCTGCGCTTTTACATCTGAGGGGTTCTCCTCTCTCCTCGGGGGAAAAAAAAGTTTCCAAGAAATCCTCGCTGCTGCTGTCTGTAAATGGTGGTTTATGGAGCGGAGGGGAAACACAGGACAGGCAGTAAATCAGGCACTAAGTGATCCAGAGTCCATCACCAAATGTTTTTCATTACATGTATGGCTTCACTAATTTCTGCAAAGCGTTGTAGTCTATTTCTGGAAGCTTTAAAAATGCATGATGCTTCTGCATTTTAATACTTAACAGTATGGCTATTTCAGTTTAATAAGCAAAAAAAAAAAAAGGGGGGGAATCTGCTTAACTGCAAATGGTTTTCATGCCACAAAAGGACTAAGCCAGTGCAAAAGCGTCCAAGCAGGAACCCTATTTAAGTCCAGCATGAAGAAAACCTTTCCAACCTCTTACACCAATTAGGATAATCTGGGTCTTTTGATGTTAACATCCCCAAGAATCATATGGAAATCATAAAAAGCACAGTACTTAAAACAGACTCAGAATGCAGATAAAATCATTTTTCCTTCTCAACATTTGGGTTTGCTCTCGGACAGGGATGGTGAGGGAGGCTGTCCCTAAAAGCAGCCAATCCTAAAACAACGGAGCACCTGGGAGGCGAGGCTGGGATGCAGCTGGAGCTGGGCCAGGCAGGCTCAGCCCCAGGCCCTGGCTGGGAACTGCTCCCAACCAAGGGAAAGGAGTCTGAGCAAGGACACAACGAGATCCAGAGGACAGCCTCTGGAATCCCAGCCCCTGGATGCCTTGTGAGCTCATAGAGCCTTCCCTGGGGGAATGGCATCCTCCATGATCATAAACCAGGCTAAGGGAATTGAAATAACGTGCTTGAATCTGTGTAATCAATTATCTTTAGGTGAAAAGTACTTCAGCCTAGCACTGCTGCTTTATATTGGACTATTTCTGAGGCATCCAAATTTCACCAAGTGTCTTGCTTCCAAAGGATCTCAGGGCAAGAATTCTGTTTACCTTGACGGTTTAAAAAAAGACCACGGACAGGAAAACAAGGGATGTTTTGCTGGATGCAATTTTGCAATGCTGGAGGCATGTTTTATTCTCTTCAAATCAAATCCTGATCAACATATTTTGCTGTGAAATCTGACACACAACAACGAACCTTTATCAAAGGCACGTACATATTGAGAGAGACAGAGAAGGTGATTTTACAATATTCTCCAAGACCATAACATTGTACTGTCTGGAGCTGGTTACATATTACTGCTACATTTGCGTAGGATGTTGTACAAAGAAAAGAGGCAAAGGGACAAGGAGGTGACAAGAGCAGGGCAGAGGTGGGGACACCCAGCTCAAGAACCTTAAATTGGCACTCGAATAAACTGAAAAGTAAGCAAAACTGTCCGTGTTTATACAAGCAACTTGACTGTACTCTAAGAGAGGACAAGGGTATGAAACTATGTCCTTATAAAGTAACGCTCATCTTTTACTTATCTAACAAAAAGAAACACAGGAGAGAGGTCAGAGGCTGCTGAAGGAAAGAAAACCCAAAGTGTTAAGGCCAGAGAAGTGGAAAACAAAGTTTCACCAAGAGGAATATTTGCAGATGGAGCAGACAGAAAACCCCCTTAAACACAGCTTATTTTTCAATTAAAATAACCATGGAATATTGTTGTCAGTGGCATGCACACCTCTATGAGAACCTGATATTGAAATTGTCAGTTTGGCAACAAATAAAAATAACAGTAAAAAAAAAAAAAAAAAAAAAAAAAAAAAAAAAAAAAAAAAAAAAAAAGAGTAGCATAACAGTTCTTACACATCTATAAAAAGGAAATTGGTATTAGTGTTAAATATGAATGTGAAATCAGCTTTCTAGCTAAACATCACAAATTTCAGTTGTGTTACGAAATTCGAAATTCTCATACAGATTTTGAATTTATTTTTATGTCTTAGAGTAATACCAGAACCGTAATTAATATTAATTACAACTTCCACAATATCACCGTGCCTGAATTGCTTGCTATCCCTATTTGTAGGAAACAAGCCACGCAGTTCCTGGCACAAATATTATTCCATATTAGTTTTGCAGCTGAATAATATTCAGCCTGTAACAGAATCCTCCTAGGACTGAAAAGTACTCTTGTGCACACGGATACACGCACAAAAACAACAACCGAAAGCTAAAAGCAAACTTGCCGAGAACTTCTGGGTCAGCTTTTGACATCACCCATAGGAATGAAATCAGACACCGACCAATCCGGCACCATGAGGCTGGCAGCACAAAATAAACAAAAGCCGGGCCCAGGGCTCCACAATGAGGAAGGGAAGTGGAAGAGACTATTGTTCCGAAAGCTTTCAAACGATGCTGCTTTGTTTATTTCTTTGGACAATGCCTGAACTGAATCTTTAAAAAGGGAAAGGAGCCTGGCCGCCCTGACCCCCGGGGTCTGTTCGAGCGGAGCGTGGGGG
>NW_005054402.1:2453659-2483889 GCF_000277835.1 Geospiza fortis | reverse complement strand
TCCCTGTTGTGGGGGTTCTTTCCCTGTTGTGGGATTTTTCCCCTGTCGTGGGGGTTCTTTCCCTGCTGTGGAGTTTTTCCCCTGTTGAGGGAGGTTCTTTCCCTGCCATGGGGGGGTTCTCTCCCTGTCGTGGGGGGTTCTTTCCCTGTTGTAGGGTTCTTTCCCTGTTGTGGGGGATTCTTTCCCAGTTGTGGGGTTCTTTCCCTGTTGTGGGGAGTTCTTTCCCTGTTGTGTGAGGTTCTTTCCCTGTCGTGTGGGGTTCTTTCCCTGCCGTGGGGTTTTTCCCCTGCAGTGGGGATTTTTCCCTGTCCTGGGTTTTCCCCCTGGCGCTGTGGGTTCTGCCGGGCCGTGCTGTGAGGGCGAGCCCCGCGAGGCGCACGGCGCAGGCCCGGCAGCTCTGCTCCAGCATCCCCACCGAGCCCCAGCTCTGACACTCGCTGCCAGGCTCTCTGAAAAGCTGGCCAGGCTGGGTGCTAAGCTCTTTTCAAAACCTGACCCTTATTTAGGTGCCTTCCAGGAAGCGGAGCTCTGTAGAAATCTGGCAGCGAGCGCAGATCGAGAGCGCGTCGGGAAGCTGGGGCGCTGAAACCGCTAGGTCTGGGTGATCCTCCCGGGGGAAAAGTGACACAGAAAAGGCTCTGCTGGTCCCTGGGCTCCGTACAGAGCTGATCCTGCCCGAGCTGAGCCCGCTGCGCGAGCCCATGGGTAATTATTGACACGAGTGGGCCGAGGAGACAATGCCCCGTCGCACAGCCCGTGGATGATTCACTCCTTGGACACTGGAACCTGTCACTGAGCTCCAAAGATTCAGCATTCGGCCCAGAGGTCACTAAAAGCACACATGGCCTGCGTTTTTTTGGTTTTTTTTTTCAAAGTTCAGCTGAGCTGAACAAAGTTGGCTGAATGACTTCAATCCTCTCAGTGCTTCTCCAAGGGAAAAAGGAAAAAAAAACCCAACATGTGTCTGCAGCTCGGAGTGAGCCTGCTGCCCCTTCCCATCCCTCACCACGCTGCACAGACAAGTGTACAGGGACAAGTACATGCATTCCAGAGGGAAAAGATAAACCTGGACCCTGGAGTTGTACAGCTAAAGGATATCAGTCATTCTTACATCTTTTAATAAAGTAGACCTTTCTCTACTCTTGCCAAGAAAATTAGTCCTAAGGTGCACACAAATAATTACATATTGTGGAACAGTAAATTATTACAAATGCCACAGAATTCAAGCAGCCCCAAGTCTGGGCCAGATTTTCAAATGTTTTGCAGATGTTTATGGTTTGCTGCAAAACTTTTGTCAAGTTACCCACACAACACAGCATTTACTGAAGGATTTTGGCATGTGCGAATTAATTTTCTTTGCACAGGTGTTGCATTCCAGAAATATTTTGTCTTCTTATAGAAGACTGATGGAATTCTACTTTAAAAAAACTCATCATGAAAGAAACCAGATCCTCTCATCTGGGAGAGGAAAAAAAAAATGCCCCCCAAAATCAGTTCATTTGCCTTTTCTTTCTTTTCTGGTAAAGAAAACCTCTGCAACAGGTAAAAATACATTCAAAATATGTCGCAGATGCCTGGTATTTCTGCAAAACCCACAAACTGGGAGAGCACAGGGTGATTAAGAGATATTGGAGTACCAGTAGAGTCCCAGGGGTTAATTTCACTTCCCTGCGGCTCACAGCTGGGATTGCTGGGGTTTGCCATCACTGGAGCTCAGCAGAGAGCCGGGGAAGGAGGCTGTGCCCAGCCAGGCACAGGGGCACAGGGGAGGGCAGGGTGGGCAGCACAGCAGCAGCATCCCCACTGCCTCCATCACCTCTCCCCCTCTGTCCCCCCACCAAGGCACCACCCACACCCTTTTGTCCCCAGCTTTTATTCCACACCGCGTGGGGCAGGAAGCAAAACACAAAAAAGGGGCTCTGCAGCACTTGTGGACCTTGCCTGGACTGAAAGGTTGCCTGGAGGCGAAGTGAAATGAAACCCTTGGGATTGAACAACCTTCCCTTTTAAGCATATGGAAATTAAACATTAAGCCTAAAAAATTTTCCAGGAGCAGATATGAATCCAGATATAATATTGCTTTGTAGATATGGAAAAATACAACCAGCTATCTTCAACTTCCTAGGCGTGCAAGCCACTAAGTTTTCCTTCAGGGTAGGAAAGCAAAGATGAAAATGCCAAAGGACTGTTAACCTTTAGAGACACATTTTAAGAGATAACATGACTGAACTCAGATAAATGGGAATTAAATTTAATCAACCTCCCACTCCTTAGCTACACTATCAGAAGAGAAAAATCTACAATTAGGGAAGAAACAGAAGGAAATTCAGACATCTTAAACTGAGCAAGCTTCCATCTCTGCTGTGCAACTTCCTGATGATACTAAATACTGCAATTCCCATGTGCAGTATTACAGACTTGCTGTCTTAACAGTCCTCTTATGAATAATCAGTGGAAGGGAACATTTAAATAACGTTTTGGAGGGCATATTATCTAGATTTGGTTGTTGTTCTCTCATTTAGAGCAAATTGAGTCTAAATTTACAATTTAAATACTTTGCGTCAAATCCTTAAACCACCCTTCTGTCCTTCTGTGAATGGAGCTGTTAACATTTTCATGCTCCACTACAGCACCTAGGAATAGATAATCCTTTAATCTTTTGCTCTCTGACTCCACCCACAAGTCCCTGGCAGTAATTTCAGAGTACAGTCTGGGATGTTTCTAATGAGCTGAGCATTAGAGCAAGATGGACTGTCACAGCCAGGAACGTGTGGCCAGAAGTGCTGCCATGAAATTAGGTGTGAAGATACCTACAACAGGAGTCTTGGTTTCTAAGGGATGGATGAGGAGTGTTCCAGCATGAACATTAAAGCCTGTAGTAAAAGAAGTGTAAAAGAAGTTTAAATATATATTATTAAAATACCGACCCTCCTATCCACGGCATTTTTTTGGTTTTCCAAATTAAACTATTAAGTTATGATAACCTACACCACTTCTATCTTATCCTAAACTTCTTTTTTAAAAAAATCCACATGATTCCATGCACATGTCACTGTTCACTCTTCATTTTTCTGGAGAAAGCCAGGCCACTGAGTGGACACCTTTCACTGCCTAGGCATCTAAAACAGCTTACTGAAGCTTTGCCCTGGGGTTTTTTTTCAACAGTATTTTTTTTCAGCAAGTTACAGCAACAGCTCTCCTAATTTTCAGGTAGTTCAGTTTATAATTAGTTCGCTGTAAGTTAGGAAAACAATTAGAAAAGCAGGAAAGTTTGTTTTCCTCTTTGCATTCATGAATAAAATGGAGATGTGCAATTATAGACTACATAAGTGGCTCACAAATTTTGAGGCACTTGGTGTTCAGAACCAATGGGCTCAATGCCATAGCTGTAGGTACTAGCTTGATGTAACAGATCAGCTTTAAAAGCACAATATATTTCAGGAAAAATTTTTGCCTTGTATTCTGAAACATCAAATATAGACCACTAAAGCAGTCTTGAAACATCACTCTTGAATATTTTAATTGAATTCAAATTACTATGAATGAATCACATGAGACTAAAAGATCTATTATTTCTACTAAGAAATGTGAATCACTGTTTTCAGGCAAAAGGAAAGTGTAAAAATGTGGAGTGTGAGTAAATGTCCATAAGCAGTGCACGTGTGCCTAGAGAAACCCAACTGTGAATAACAAAGAGCTCTGACTAGCAAATTATATTGACCAATAAAACTGAGCCTTTGTTTAGGAAAGTAACTGGAAAGCAAAAATGCAAAACAAGATTACACTTAATTATTGAAATCAAAGTGCTCTGCTTGTTGATTTAAATTGTGATTAAAATCAGAGATTTAAATTAATCCACTCTGGATTGCATAAGCACCACCTTAATAAGAGAGAGCAGTAGCTTCGTCACCCAAGTCATTCAGGAAGAGAACTGTGATGGAGCACAAAGGAGATTGAGAAAGTTCATTCATGGACATCCCTCTGCTGCCCAAACTCTCCCATTTTGCCCAAAGAGAGAGAGCAAATGTGTGAGTGGGAGAAGTGTGGGCAGGAGTGTGCAAGTGTAAAAACATGCATAGGTACTATGAGGTAAAATAATGGTGGTAATTTTGCATTAAAAGCAGGATTTCTCTCTCACACAAAATAAAGCAATTACCCATGCATTCCAATTACTCTTCCTTGGTTTAGCACTGAGGTCCCTTGGTCAGTCCGTGCTCACACTTGTCCATCAGCAGCAAGATGTAGCACACTCCCTGTCTGCCTGATGCTGACATTTAGTCAGTGTCACTCCAACAGCAGTACTAAATGTATAAATAGTATATAATGTATACTAAACCAGTACAAAATGCTGTTCTGAAAAGGATTTAGCTCTGCGCTCAGATACCCACACCCAACCCCTCTTCCAGTTTCTACCAAACCCTGGACTCAACATTTCTTCCTAGCAGGAAGGTGAATAGCACAAACCAACAGTTCAACTTAGTGACAAGGGAGATCTGCTGCAACTTCACTAAACGTCCAGTGCATTGCCAGGGTGATCAAAACACCAATGTAACAACAAAGCAGCATAAACTCAGGTACTTGACAATGCAACCTACAGCACATTTACTACAAGGACACTTTAATATCTTATATGAGAACATCCTCCCAAATAATATGATTTAATTTTCAGCAAAGGTGCAATTACAACTAAATGAAAGCAGCTAAGCCTTTCTTCTTTCTGCTTCGCAGCTCCATTTTGAAGGACAAACTACTCTGGTTGAGTCTACTTCTAAGGAACTACTTTTCTTCTTTGATTTTACAAGAAAGTGTTTTACAATTCAGAGAGGATGAGTCATCAGAAAATCCTTGTCTCGTTGCCAAAAACCTGCCCCTCTTCATTATGAACATAAAGATAAAAGCTCTTACAGTACATTAGCTGGCATACGCCTACACAGACAGTACAAATAAATTAATTGTGCCTAGCCTCAAACAGCCAGAGAGGTGTAGTAGGAGCTCAGTCCATCTTGTTTCATTAACAAATTAAACTGTAATAGAGCATCAACAAGTTCACTTATGTACATAAGCTTGGCTGTTGTATAGAAAGGTTTTGCAGGTATCATGAATCCTTACAAATGTACATGGCAACTCTTCAGCTATTCACATTAGCTTGCTTAGACTACATAAACACCAACAAAAATTGTATATGCTGGAAAAAACTTATTAAAGTTGGAGTAAGGATATGGGATGTTGGTCTATTCAGAGACTGCACAGGATTTTGGAGCCCAAGAGTGAGGTAGTGGTGTTTATTAAAAAGAGAACTTTGAGTATGACACTATTGCACACAGGCAAAATGTACAAATTGTCTTGCATCTGACAAGAATGGCAAGTGTATTTGGAAGTGTGAGACGGACTGTGTCCACTCTGCTGCATTCAGGTTTATAATTCAGAATATGAAAATCTGCACTACCTGCAAACATCAGGGTTATTTCATAAAAATATTCACACAGGTGTATTGTACAATTCAGACAATGAGAAAACAGATCAAAAGGGAAGCCACTGGGTAAAGCACTGTACATGGACCAGGGGCCAGAATTACTGGAGATAATCAACATTTACCATCAAACTTCTGC
The DNA here is from genome assembly GCF_000277835.1 of Geospiza fortis. Taxonomy (NCBI): domain Eukaryota; kingdom Metazoa; phylum Chordata; class Aves; order Passeriformes; family Thraupidae; genus Geospiza; species Geospiza fortis. The sequence continues at coordinate 2,478,280 of NW_005054402.1, read as the reverse complement.
TACAGATGAACTGTTTTCCTTCTGGAATGCTCACAATCTTTAGCATGAGAAAGTTATACACAACCAACTTGAAAAACAAGTTTAACTCTACTTAGCCACAAGCTAAGATTACACCCTCAAACACACCTTTCTAAGATTTCTTATGAGAGGTTTGTTTGTGCAATACAGTTAAGGGCAATTTGTTAAAATTGCTCTGTGATTTTCTTTATCCTTTAACTGCATAATTTAAGCAACCTGCATTTTATAAGTTCAAAGAAATGTTTTTTTGTAATTATGTATTCCTGCTTTTACCTCCTGAAAATAGAAAAGCTGTAGAGAGAAAATACAGAAAAAAGAACAGATAAGAGAACTTGAGTTCAATCTAGCACAGAAAATGACTTTTTAATTAATGAGAGCAGAGAGTCAACATAAAGCATGAGGATTCAAAAATACCTGCAGTGCGTGCTACTGCTGCTCGGCCTCTTGGGCCTCTGTCCCCAGGGCTGGGAAAAGCCAGAGAGAAAGGCAAGGCACAGCAGTGCTGGTGGCCAAAGGCCAGCACCTGCCTGAAGCCCCAGTGACCCCTCCACAGAGGATTTCACCCCCTGTGCTTTGGCCAGGCAGTTGTTAAGGTCCAGGCAGGGTCCAGCAGGGCATGGCCATGGCTGTGACACTCTGGACAGCTCTCAGCCAGGGAGCTTCCAGCTCCATCCCTCCTGGAGATCCATTTCAGCCAGGGACATTTAAACCAGGGACATTTTCCCTTCTCCTCCTGGCTGAGGGAAGCACACTGCTGCTGCCTGATGTTAGAAGCTCTAACATGGTATTGCACACATGGACACAGCTCCCAAACAAGCTCCAAACCCCCTTTGCAGAGGCCAGTGCTTTTCCTGAGGTGTGACCAGAGGCACGGATGCACACCTTGGAGCAGGCTGTGGCTCCCTGCTCCCACTGCACATGCACTTTGGTTTTTTCCAGAGATCAGTTTTGACAGGCACCAAGGCCAGTGCAGACACACTGGCCCAGACTCGTGACATCACCTGATTAATAAATCCAAGGAAAGTTTGGCAGCTGTGGCTACGGGCAGCCAGCCCGTGGGAGAGCAGCAGCCACACATCAGATAATGCAGTGCTAACTACTGCCCTGTGCACTGCTTCCATCAATAAACAACTTTCTCACCAGCCCCCTGCAACCATCTCCTTACAGGGCCTCTTCTACAAGCCCCAAGGGCCCCTCAAAGCAGCCACCAAACCTTGCTGTCAGAGCTCCCACCCCTGGCCCCGGGCAGGGGGACACAGGGGGTGCTGAGGATGTCATCCTGACCCAGCCATGGCAGTGCCACAACAGGGAGGTGACACAGAGTCTGTGACTGTCACTGCACAGAGCCCAGCCCCTGGTCCAGCACCACAGCCAAGCACAGGGGAGCCTCAGCGAGCACCCTGCACCCCACCAGAGCACAGCCAGGCTCGTGGCCCTCAAAAATGAGGCCATTCTAAGTCCTTTTCTTTTCCCATTCCTTTATGAAGAACACCTCATTACTGCAGAGTGACAGGAGCACCTAATTAGTGCTATGGGTTAATCACCCTGCCCAAGGAGTTCCCTCTGCCCCATGAGTAAAGGAAGCCAGGCCAGGTTCCCGTTATCCAGCTCTAGGAAAGCTCCATCCCCAGCCAAAGCCAACCACAGCCATCACACAGATACACAATGGCTGATGCATAACTGGTGATATCCTCTCTTTTATGGGGTTAATACTTGCCCTTGGGGATAATTGTGCAGGACTTGAGATAAGAGATTCCCATAAAAGGCAGTAAGAGTCACCCAGCTCAAACCACACATAACTCAAGCTAGTTTACCCCTTTGCATTATTTAAATGTCTCTCTTTAATGTGAATGCATCAGTTTAAAGGCACAGCACTGCTCCAGGCAGGCAGTTCTTCTCTGGCCACCAAATGTGTCTGTTCAGAACGTGCATTTGCATGCATGTCAGAAATGTGCCTATTCTTAGGCCTCCTGGCTGCCAGGGCACACAGGCAGGCTCCTGCCATTCCCCCTGCTCTCAGGGAAAGCCAGGGGTCAGGTTTGCTGTACCTGGGTGCCAGGCAGGTGCGGCTGAGCCCCTCTGGCTGCTGCAGACACTGAAATCCAACACGGTGCTGGCAGCTCCCCTGACTCCAGGAGAGCACCTGGACACCCCCTGAGCGCACCCAGAGAAGGAAGAGAAGCTCCTGGCCCTCCCACTCTCCTTCCCTGTTCCTGGCTCATCCTTGAAAGAGCTTCTGCTCAATCAAAATTTCCACCAGTCCATGCAGGTAACCAGAGACTTTTCCCAATCACTTACAGCTTGACCTTCCATCCTAAGATTACAATTCTTTTTTCCCCACAGGTTTCTATTTGTACAAAGGACTACCACAAGGTTCAAGTTACAGCAATTAATGAAATTTAACTACATTAATAGGGAGAGAGCCTTTTTAAGAACAATTTTGGTTTTAATGTTAAAAAAATGCAGTAATAAGAGCGAGGTAGAATATTTTAATTTGATTGCCTGCTTCTTTCTCTGGCTACACGTATGAACTTGTTTCCTGGTCAAGGGGAATTTCTGCAGGTAGAAAAAAAATAATTCTGTCATCCACTCAGTCCTTGAGTGTCTTGTTTTTACAAGACAGAAAGGTTTTGTCAGCCAGGTTACCTAGGAGTGAAAGTTATGTCTCATAATCCATAATTCTATTGCCCATTACGCACCATCTGGTGACACAGTCAAAGATAATCTGATTCTTGTCTTTCAAAAACATCACACAGCTCTATTGTATGGTGCATGCAACATGATAAATGAGTTATTTAAATATGCTTTTCTGTGCAGTTTACAATTTCATGGTCGCTCTCAGCTAACGTGAAAGCAGCTTTGAACAGGGTTTTTATTGATTGGCATTTCAAATATCTGAATCCTTAACTGAGGTTTTTTACCTATTTGCCATTACACCTAAAATTGTATGATTAAACAGCTAACATCTAGCCAACCTTTAAAAAGGTTTGATTGGAATTGAAATTTTGCATCTATGATGGAACAAACATCATGACTTAACTGATCCGTGTCCCAAAATCAGCAATGCCTTTTCACAGTGTCCTTACCAGGAAGAGCCTGATATAATTTAACTCCAGACTACTCAGTCTGATGCAGGAGTTCTCAAGTATTTCCACAGATTCTGGGAGTCTACCCAGAAAAAGCTCCTTGCAAGGTAATCGTCCATCAATACATCTGCAGGGTTGCAGCAGGTTTGCTTTTGTCACTTTATTTTCAGTCTCCAAAATATTCAAGTGAGCTGCCAAAAGTTGAATCCTCACAAAATAAATCAAAAAAAAGAGAATCAATCATGCTGGGCAGAAGAAAGCTCTTACACAACTAACCTGGTGAAAGGAAATAGGCCATTTGCTGTTGCTCAAGTCCTTTGCCAAACTATTTCAGTGGCCCTTGCATTCTCCAAGGCCAAACCTTCAAATAACAATCTCATCCCCTTCTGATGCACAAGACACACCCAAGACATTTTCAGGAGGGGTGGAAAGTAGTAAAAGAAGATTTCTGTGATTTGCAGTCAGGTTCTTCTGGGAAGATTACATATTTCTAGGAGACTGTGATGTACACATGCATCTGTGCCTCTGATACAATCACATAATCACCATTCAGATCTAGAGAGCTATTTTTCCATGCAGATTTTTATTACTTTCTCTTCCTGGAACAATTAACCACTTTCAGATTTTTTTTTTAACATAGGAGAAGACTTCATTTTCAACTGACTCTTCAATTACAACCCTGAATAATTCCCATTTTCCTTGCAGACTGTCAGGCTGCTGTGCCTTTTGCACCGGTAGGTTTTGTTCACAGCAGAGCCTCTGGGCAGAGCACAAGCCTACAATAATCTCATTTATTGATCCACCTGCATCACTCACCAGGATTTTCCACATTCTCAGGCTTCATTTGGAGAAGAGGCAGGCAGCAGTGCTCCACTGACAGCCAATTCCTCACAGAGTTTCCTGTGGGCCCCAGCTGCTGGGATGCTCCATGGGGAGGCAGGGAGCATTCCCCAAACCTGGCAGGATGGGATGGCACAGGAGCCCCAGGTGTGAGGCCACAGCTGCTCCATTTCACTGCTCCTCTCCCCCAAGCACCTGCAGAGCCCTAAAAGCACCAGAGCTCGCCCACAGAGCATGGGAAGCTCATTCCATTTCCTCTGCCCCCCAAATCCTATCCCTGCTCCCTCTGAGCAGGCTGCCCAGCTGCCCTTGCCTGTCAGGTACATTCTGCTACTAGGAGGGATGTGGATAAAGCACTGAAGTATCTGGCAAGCATTTTCTTCAATGAAGACATGCTAGGAGCTAGGCAATCATATTTTTAACTGTGCTGCCTGCCAGAAAAGTGCACAAACTTCCAATAGCAAAGAAATGAGGTCATTTTGGTCATCTGCCAAAATCAGCACATTTCCTCTTTTGGTTCTGGATGCTGCACTTCCACACTCCACAGCGTGCGACAAGTCGTGAGCAGGAGGTGCAGTCTCTCAGGAAAAAAATACAAGTCAATTGGTGGATCTTAGGTTTTTTTCTCTTAAAAAAAAAAAAAAGGGGAGGGGGGAAGGAAAAGAGAGGGGAAAAAATCATGAAGTATCCTGATGTCACATGACTTCCTCCTGAAGATCTATTTAATTGGAATCTGGTATAACCTTCCTAAGAAGATGTCAATACCTTGTCCTGATGTTGCAGCAGTGTAAAGCCTCATCCTGTTAAGGAATTTGAAAGGCTTACAGCAGGGATGCAGCTTTTGGTTAGAAGGCTGGGCTGGAATTGAGCAGATCAGGATTAAACCCTGATTTTGCCACAAGTTCCTGTGGGGCTTTGAGCAGGACTCCTAAATTGTTTTGCCTTGAGACCCTATCTTGATCCTGGTCTTTGTCTTTCAAAACTAAGTTTTCCTGAGCTGGGAATATCTCTTTGCAGCAGAGCAGATTCTGGAACAGTGGATTTTGGATGCTCATTTGGGCCTCTTAATGCTAATGCAGCACAAACCCAAATGACAAAGGGGATAGTAATAATAATAATAATAATAATAATTATCTTTCGGTCTTTATTTTCAAGTTAACGTCTGCCAAAAATGTTAGAGAAGTTTCTCATTGTGGCAACTACTGTATTTATGGGCATAATTTACAAGCAGCTCATCTGAATAATTTGAATTTTTTATTAAGATTATTTTCTCATTTTCCATTGAGAAGCCTTCTCATTTGTTTTTCTTCTGTCTGCAGTAGTTATTTGACTCCTGCATTAAACTCAGCAAAGCCAAAACTGAATAGGAACAATCTTAATTTAATTATTAAATATATTTCAAGCTTCGCTGTGATTTTAAAAAGCACTTTCATGTGGGGTAGTGAAAATGTGCCAGGGAAATCTAAAAGAACTCTGTAATCCTCTGTCCCTACCCCTCCTTTCTTCCAGCCTCTCTCAGAAGGAGGATAGGTGAACCCAAACCAAGCGGTGTCAGGGTGAGACAGTTTCACTTTAGGTTTGCTTGGCAAAAAGTTACCAGGGCATCCTGCCAAGCCTGCCACTTTTGAGATAAATATGACTTTCTTTCAGGACACTTTTATGAGGGGCACAGCAAGAGGCTCATATACTCTGGCAATTCACTTGCAGATGGAGCTATGCAGCAGCTGCTGCTGCTCCATTATAAACAACAGCTCGCTCTGAAGTTCTCTTCACAAGTCTACAAAAGGGACAGTGTATTTATCTGAGTCTGTTACAGTGCTGGGCAGATCCACAGATGGCCTCTGACTCTCACCTTCTGCATCACACCCAGCCAAAGCCCTGCCCACAGAAAGGGTTAGGCTGTAAATTTCCCTGCTCTTTTCCCTTCATCTGCCTGACAATCAGAGCCAGCTTACTTTCCTTGGGAGGGTCAGATTGGCAGATGAACTGCAGGGAAGAGAGGAAACATGTTAAGTATGAAAACATTCTCCTAAGCTCTCACAGGAAAAGGATGTAGCTTACAATAAAAGAGAACCACGCATTTCTCTGCCAAACTTCATCGTACAAGATTATGCATTTCCAAAACTTACATTTGTACCACTCACATTTCAGTCATGCTGCATTCACAGGAGGCACATTCCACAGTGCCCTTCCTGTGCTGCCCATAGTCAGTTCTGGAGGTCCCTTTTGAGGTCAGCAGCAGGCACATGGATCACCCCAGGATGGATACTGCCATGGAGGGTAACTGGAGTGGAACTCCCACCAGAGTGCTGCAAAGTGCAGAGCTCCAGCACTGAGCAGTGCAGTGAGTGATCCCTCAGGGAACTCCTCCAGGAGCCACAGGCTCTCAGGGACTGCTGGAAGCAAGCTCCCTTCCCCAGGTGCTCACCCCTGTGCTGATGGCTTGGCCTCATGCTGGGCACAAACACCCTTTGCTGTGCAGTTGGGAGGATAATTACTTAAAGTTTGTCCTTCCTGCTCAAGTCCCCTGCACTTCTTCAGTTTTGCACAGCTGGAACAGTAAAGCCAAGGAGCTGATATAAGTATGGTCTGGGCATGGCTTTGAACAGCTTGTCTTTTCCTGGCTCAGTGACCACATCATCTGCAGTTTCACTGAAAATCCCCAGCTCTGCCTGTCCTGGCCAAGTTTCATGGCTTTTTGTACCTTTTCAGGGAGCAGCCAGAATGAGCTTTTGATGGCCCATCCCTAGTCCAAGCATTACTCCCAGAAACACACCAGTCAGCACAGACCCCCTGACCTTTGCTTGGCTTCCCCAGCCCCACCTGGGCAGCTGACTTTGCTTGCTCCTCACTTTGTTCACCTGTGGACAAGTCTGCCAAACAGGCAGCACAAGTGGGTTTTGCTGCACACAGGCTGCTGGACAGACTTTTGCAAGCAGCCCTTGGTTCCCATTCAGTGTCTGACCAGTGGGGTGAATTCCCAGGCCAACACCTGCACTCAATTCTACCAACACAAAGCAAAAAAGAAAAGTTGCTGGTGTGGGTCATTCTCAGAAGGGATCCAGGGCTCTGTAAGCTGCCTTCTTCTCATGGATCTGGAATCACCACATATGATGAAAGCAGTCTATTAACAGTTCATCATAAAACAGTCTCTGAGATTTTATGTCCTGAATTATGTGTATGATTGTTTGGCCAGTTTGGTGACTTAGTGTAGTGGGAAATCTAAAGCATTGTTGTTGCACCTCTAACCAAGGATTTTTAAACAATTATTTTAATTAAAGAGGAGGGAAAAATTAAAAAGACAAGTTCTCAGAAAAAAAAAAGGCTTCAAAAAAGCTGTGGTCATTCTTTGAGCACCCTTAAATATGGCCATGATATATTTTCTGGTCCTGGGATACACCAGTGTCACTTTGTTATTTCAGAGGAGAATCAGTTTGTCTGCAAGGACTGAGACCTATGCAGTCATTTCTGCACTTAAAAATGGTTCTTCACATGCATTTCCATAATAAAGCACTTTATAACTGTTACCCAATTATTGCTTAGAGCATTAAGTAACAAGGTATTATTACTCCAATTTCACAGAAGGGAACAAATCATGGAATCCGAAAAACTTATTCTGCTTTTGCGTAGGCTTTCTCATATTAATTAATTATGAGACTTAATTACATTCAATCTCACCACTCCAAGCCAATTATGGAAAATTGGGTAAAGTACAGAAGCAGGGAAATCTGTCTTGGAGACAATCACTTACACTGACAACATTTCCACACAGGTATTGTAAGACAACTTTGCAAATGTTGACTTCCCCCCTCAAAGCATCAGGATGGATTTTTCTCTGATTTTTCCCAACTGTCCCTACACCAGTAATCTGAGCTGGGATCACTTCTCCCAGCTTCCTCTCTCAACTCTGCCCCAGAAACCAAATGCAAATGTCTGCTCCCTGACTTGGGCCTTAATCACATGGTCACCTTCCTTCCCAGAAGCAGTAAAAAAAAAAATCTCCAGGCATGTTAAAATCACCAGATAAGAAGAGCTCTAATCCAATGATTTTAAGGGTTGGTCAAAATTGGTATATTAGATAGATAGATACATAGACAGACAGACAGATAGATGCTACAAACTATATATAGCTTTCTATTGATTTTGAATCTACAGCAATTTTATTCACTGAAGCTTTTCCCACAAGGGGACTGGTAAATCCTCTAAAGCATCACTTTAAAAGTTTTTCTTACATTGAAGTATCTGTGAACACCCTCTGCTGAAACATTCATTCACTATTTTCCACAGCACTCAGCCACAGGGACTCACAACACATTTCAATGCCTTCAACACAGCAGCATTCCACAGGGAACTATTCTCCAAAGTCAAGGCTCTTGCAAAGATGGCCTAAGCCAAGGCAAACTGGCCTTTTTATATTACTACCAACTGATCCTCCCATAAAAGGTGCACATTTAAAACCAGAGAAACAAGAGCAACTATCTTTTGCAGTTTGTCTGAAGAGGGCTATGAGTTCAAGTGAGTCTATTTAATTAAAATTGGGGAGAGATATTGAACAGACTGGATTTTTCCTTAATTTTTTTACTCTGTTTGCCAGTGAGTAAAGTCTTCTACAAAAGAATAAAGGTGGAAATGCAAGCGGGAGGAAACTCCGTGCATTTATGACTTTGACTCCTCTGGAGCCAAGATCTCACCCCGTCTTCACAGTTGTGACATTTTGTGCTCAGTGTGGCCTATTCCAGCAGAACATGCAGTCTGTGCTCGTGGCAATTATGCCTTGTTTGCATCACACCCTGACACGCGTGCCACGAGGGTTTCACACGCTGTAAAGCACCACAGTTTATTTTAAATATTCTCCAGTTCCCCAAGCGAGCCTCATGGCATGGCAGCAGAATCCAACACAACGGGATCTGGCAGGCTGCGTTCACAGGACTGCCTTGCAAAATAAATAAATAAATTAAAGGCAAAATAAACATTAGCATTTTGACCGTTTCTTGCAGTTTTTCTAAACATTCTAAAGTAAGACAGAAAATACTTTGCTGAGCCTGAAAGACAAAAGGATTTGCAGATGCAGTCAAATGAGGCAGTTCTTCCTTACCCAGCAAAGCATTCCCCAGTGATATTTCCACTGGGCTGGCAAAGGGCAGCTGCAGGGTAAAACATTCAGAGAAAACCTGGCCACTCAGAAGACTGAGATGTTCAAATCCTCACCTGAATGAATCCCCACCCCTACTGACAGCTTTACCCTCTCCCAAGTAACCTTCTGCATCTCCTAAGGCCCACCCACCTTCCTTCAGGCACAGAGGGTGGGGGTCAGGATCTCCCTCTGGAAGCCTTCAAAGGCACACAGCTCTCTCTTCTGAATATACTGATAATTAGAAACTCTCCTGGCTAAGACTGGCTTACCATGCACCAAAATATTCTGCAATAATTTCAGTACACAGTCCTCTTAATTTGGTTCCATCTTCCAAGCTTCAGAAGAGACACGTCCCTCCAATATGGAAGTTACAAATTGAATTGTTAAAACAAATATCAGCACAAATTCTGTGTTAATGAGAATCATGTCTCTTCCACGCTTTTAATACTAACCCCCGAGATTAATTATTATATTTAGTGTCTAGGACAGCAACACTTCCTACTCAGCACCTGTCATGGGTCCAGCAATTAATTGCATACCACTGACCTTCACAGAACACCATGGAAATTTTATTACTGTACAACTCAATTGCAGTCATACAGCACTGCCACAGAACTATGTCTTATTACCAAAAAAATCATGTGCTTACAAAAGGGATAGTTGAGCCAACTGAACTATTTATAATTTGCAGAATAAAAAACATCTCACAAGGTTTACAACATACACAAAAAAAATATCTGCAGCCTTAATACAAGACAAATGTTACCAAGATTCACGTTAGAGACAAAAGCAGAATGGAAAATATTCCCCGAAGCCATAATGGCAGGGTTATGTAGTTTGCTATTTAAAAGCTATTCACCAATGTCTTCTTCCTGTTAGCCAGAGCTCCATGGTAGAGAATAAATTGAAGAAAGCCAATTAATTGAATTGTGGTTCTACAACAGAGGGATTGGATGTGTAAGATGAAGCAGAGGAAGGACAGGACTACACTGGCACACCTGACTCAGTGCTAGGCCCAGGTTTGCCACCTTGGAGTTCCCTCTCTGCCAGCTTGCTGCTTTGAGGGGGCTACATCCTGCTTATGTCATGTTGCTGTGGCTCAACCCCAGCTGACAAACCCAAAACACAGCCCCACACCAGCATGATAAAGAGAATTAACTCCATCCCAGCCGAGAGCAGCACGTCTGCCTTACTCTCCTCTAAGAAAATGCTGCAGCTCAGCACATTTCTTCAAAGCTCAGGAGTCTCCTTGCTCCTTCCCAAACCAAAGGGTTCACAAAATAAATGACTGTTGCATGACTACTCTCATTTCAAACTGGCATGCTAATGTAAGACCTGATGGAAGTCAGGGCAAGAAGATTTTCTCCCTGGTTTCAAGGGCTGTGTCCAGGATGAAATAACTCGTCACACCCAGAATTCCAGCAATGCCTTCCAAGTTCCCAGGCTGGAGTGACCCAGCCACAAACCTCCACACTCACACACCTGCTCCCACTCAGGGAGGGAAAGGGATGGGGCAGGCAGGGTCTCAGGCTTTGTCAAAGGTGCACATGTGCCAGGGCTGCTGTTTTTATAGCTGGCACTGTCCCTGTGCGCTTCCAAGGCGTTATCCAGATTTCCTACTGGAGTGATTGATGGGCAGCAGTGCACAGTGAGGCAAAACACCCACCCCCTAAAGTCAAACCCCAGAGAGTACCAAGAGATAACCATGGAGCAGACTGGAGGCCACTGCCAAGACCTCATGCAGTATTTTAATGGAAGTGTGATATTTACTGAATTTGCACCTCCCAAACACCTTGTTTGATTTTCCACAAGCTATGAAAAATGCTTCCTGCCATGACAAATTCCTCACCTCTCAGGCAATGCATTTCATTTCACCAAAATGCAGTTACAGTTGGCTTTACCACATCAATCCAGTTTCACATCTTTTTTGGTTAAAGATTTGTAATCTCTGTGGCCAATGACAGTAAGATTACCTAGCAAACAAAGCTCACCAACAGTGCTTTGCTTTGAAGGATCACCTACACATGGAATGGATGATATCTGCAATTCAGAGCTCTGTGAAGGCTGAGATTTTGTTGTGAGGGTTTTTTTTTTTCCCTAAAAAGTTCATTAAAATTTTTCAGTTGATATGATAGATTCTTCCATCTCTTCAATACAGCAGAGGAAATGAAGTGAAACTAGCTTCATTGTAATGGAAAAGTGATCTCATAATTTAATTCACTTTGCTCCCTAATCACAAATGCTCAGAGAGCACAAGCTAAGGAAGGAAGGTGTAAAGTGATGCTGCAACCTAGCTGCCACAATTAAAATTCTCCTTTCCTGAAGGAGTCTGGGTTGTAAACCAGATTGAAGCACACATGGTACCGAGCTTACTGAAAAGTTGTGGGCAAAGCTGTGGTTCAGAGGCAACAACCCTGCTCTGTTTGAAACTAAATCCAAAATTCCCATTGATTTTGCTGACACCTTGGCTTAGATATCCTTGAGGCCTGATCACAGAGACTATTAATGCACAGGGAGGTGCCTGCAATGACTTGTTATACAGCCTGATGTAAAAAAGAAGTTACAAAATGAATGCAAAGACAACAGACAAGCCTCCCCTCTCCCAGCCAGGAGAGCTTTTGTTGCCACCTCTTCAGCACTTTCCCTTCTGCCAGAAGTGCCCTCTGCCTGCCTGGCCCCTCCAGCTGTCCAAAGTGTCTCCTGCAGACAGCACTGCTGAGCAGGCAGAGCATGGATTAAACAGCATTACGTGCTCTTTCTGTCATTTGGTTTCCACTCATTTAGAAAATCATTCTTCTCCTTGTGGATATTTTTCAATAAGGCAAGGGAGATGTTACAGAAAAAAAAAAATAAAAATCCCCAAGATCAGAATATATCAGAAACTTGAGAATACTTAACATGTCATTGTGACCATGAATATGTACAGAAACACACACACAATTAAAGTCAAGTACTTCAGGGGAGGTTTAAAAAAAATAAAGTATGTTCAACAGGAAGAGTCTGTTTAGTGTAGGATTTAAGCAAGGCTCTTCCATTTGCATAGATCACTTACAGCAGCAGCAATTCATTAAATTCTCCCATAAAATCATGCTATATTTTGTCTAAAGCAACAGATTCCTTGCAGATCACAGTGCCTTTCTCATGCTGCTAATAAGATAATCTGTTACATGAGGCTTACAAATCCATTTAAATTGATTTTAATTAATGAATCAATCACTAGCCACTGATGACTTGGTCTACAGACAGCAAGCAATTCAAAGCCCCAGGCTTCTAATCCAAAACTAAAATCCACATTAGAGCAACAGGACATCTCTCTGATCGATGGCAGCACAAAGATGTTCAGTTCATACACATTTAAAGTGTATGAACCTGATCAAAATGTATCTCCAGATCTTATCCATTACAATTCCCAAATTCAGGACTGTTCAACTAGAAAAGCAATATTAAATCATTTACATTTCTTTGCAAAGGGAAAAAATTAAATCAAGCACAACTATAACCTGATTCTAAACTTTAGATGCTTATTCCACTTGAAGGTTCTTCCCTTTGTTCTCCTTCCCTGTGTTAAACACCCTGTTGTTTAACATTAATTAATAGAAAATTGCACTTCTTATGATCACAAACACGAACAATTCTTTTTACATTTGCTTTGATGCTGTGAAAAGCCACTGCTGTTCTCCACTGCTCAAGTGCTTACAGTTTCCCTCAAACAGAAAACAGGAAAGAAGTGAGATTTCTGTCCCAAAATCAGCAAGCAGGAGCAGCGGGAAGAACATCCTTGTTATTGTAGTAAGTTAATTATTATAATTATTGTTATTACAAGAAGTTAATTACAGTGCAGCAAGCTAAACCCACAATGGGCTGTGTGATGCCCAGCACTGCAATCCCTGGAGCACCAGCATCTGCCTCCATGGCTCAGGGGACACACCTGAGGGAGGCTTCTCCTCCCGTGAGCACCAACAGCTGGGGCTCCAGCACAGCCCTTTGGGGCCCCAGCACCCCTTGAACCAGCCCAGAGCAAGGAAGGAATGGTGCCTGCCTTCTCAGGAGCCTCCTGCAGGGGTGCAAGCATCTTCCAGAGGACGTGGCAGAGAAGGAAGGTGAGGCAGGGCAGCATGCCCCAAAGGTCTCATGTTGCTGCAGCTCCACGGTGCCAAGGCTGCTGAGCACTGCTCAGCCTCATGCCCACTGCTCTGCAGGTCTGGGCTGGGACTGCCCTCCCTGCTCAGCCTCACAGCAAACCCTGCCCTCAGAAGCAGAGCAGGAGGCACCTGGAGATCACGCTGAACTCCCTGTGGCAGAGAAGCTGCAGTCGTGGAGCAGTTACGCTGGTTTTGATTTCTTCAAATGCTCTCTGCAGCACTAGCATCCCTTTAAATATTCTGAGACAAATCCTGACCCCTCAAATTCAACCAAGCAGCTTGCTTGGATGCTCACTGTCATGCCAAAAATCCCAGTTCTGCCTGTTTGAAAGAAGAGCTCTGCATTTGTTTTCAACCAATTCTGCATATACAGTTTAACTAACCCTGTCAAAAGTAGACTTTCTTTTTTTAATGTAGTACCTACTAATCTGTTGCTCTCAATTACTCTTATTCTTCCTGGTTTGTAAAAAAACCAAATGATATTTTGGAGGGAAGAATAAAAAGAATAATTAAAGAAGGTGGGTTTGGCCTTTATGCGCTGCTAATTAATTCGAGTTAAATTAACCAAATAATAAGTACAAGATACCAAACTATCATTCATAGTATTTAAGAAAAGCATAAAGGGTTGAACACTTTCCAGGTGCAAACACATTAAGACAAACGTTGTACCAAGCCTGAATGTGGCCCCATTAGCTCCAAAAGGTAAATAGTTCATCCCCTTGCACAGATGTCAGAGCATACAGGCACTCCAAGCTTAAAGGACAGATTCTGCAGCCAACAATGCTCCACTGACACAGAGACAATCAATGTGTCCTTGATTATGAGGAGGCAAACAGTTTTCACTAAAAAAAAAAAAAAAGAGAGACTGAGAACAAATCATGTGTTTTATTTTATAGGTTCCAAGTTGGGGTTGGGTTTTTTTCAAGCCCTTTTGGAGTGCTGAAACAGAATAAAAATAGCTTGTTGCACAAGCATAAAACAAAGTAACTGCTAAATAAACTTTTTAAATTTACTCCTATGTGCTCAGTTCTCACTCCCATTAGTCTTCAGAAGTTGGATGATTTCACAAAAATATCTTCCCGTTTTCTGGAAAACTGATTAGATGGGTTTTGTCCAAGAATTGTCCCATAATGTGTTCCCTTTATTTCACATGCTGAATATGACTGCTGGAAAATGTACTGCAGCACAGAAGGCAGTATATGCCAGTGCATCCTGACATTCAAATCAAGACCACAAATTATAAACAGTTTCAGCAAATTGACTCGAGTGCCTTTGTTCCTCAGACATACATCTTCCTATTGCTTACAAAAGCAGCATATACTAACCACGAAGGCTGCTATAGCCAGTACTGGGAAAGGAAGTTATTGAAGCCTGGATTTCCTGCTTTCAGCCCAAGCCAAGAACTGTGAGGCTTGTAGTGGTTTCAGGAACTGACTCATCTAATGATTCATGGATAAGATACTGGTTTTAATATATTTCTGATCATAAGACTCAAACTTCAAAAACAGTGATGCTTAGTTTTTATTTTAAAGTAAAAAAAGGTACATCAATCAAGCAAACAAATACTGTCATGGGATAAATGAGCTAATAATTATTAATGTGTTTTACAGTGAACTCTGCTTTTTAAAAATGGTGTGTTAAACATCCTGGAAATCCATTTCAAGAGAATGTTGACAATTGAATTTAAAATCCACTGTCAAAAACTTGAGTGCTTTCATTGCACTCCTGACAGAGCTGAAATGCAAGTGGAGAGCAGCTGGGATATCAATGCATTTTGAGAGATACCCTTAGGTACAGGTATGACTGCTACACCCTCATCAATGATTAGAGCTAGTCTAATCAATGATTAGACCTAGAGCTGCCATTGTTAATGCACCTGGTGTCTTCAGCTGTGGACACAAAGTACCATCAGAGACTGGCAACAAACAGGCAGGGAAGTTTTGTTCCAGGAGTGACTGAAACTGCTGAGGTCAATCCTAAAGCAATGACTAACGCTGGGTTTTAAGTGCTCTCACACACCCCCCTGCATTTTGTGCTAATTCACAATTCAAGCCCAGCCGTTTTTATGCACTGAGCTCTTCCAGAGGAAAGCACGCCTTCCAGAGCATCAAAACCCTTTTTGCCCACAACACAAATCTCATCAGTATGCTGTAACTTGAACTGCCAGGCTCTTGCACCTAAAAAATAGCTGGTGATGGAAGCTGAATTCTACCGGGCTCATGTATGGAAAAGTACTGGTTTACTTTTTAATTTTTGAACTGCAAGCTGCAGCCACTCGCAGCGTGCTGGGGACGGAGGGGGATGTTGGCATTTCTGTATTTCACCCCTGTGCACAACCAGCAAAGGGGGAAAAAAAAACCAAAAAAAAAAAAAAAACCCCAAAACAAAATGCATCTTGCTCAGAGGAAAATAAAAAAGGAAAGCAAAGAAAAAAGCAGCAGTTAAAACACTTGACAAGAAAAGGCCAAAGTGCGCTCGGTGGCTGGCAGTCATTTTATGGCTATAGTCCTACAGCAGATTTACTCAGATGACGTCAGTGGCTCCAATCCAGCTTTTCTTTGGTAGCATTTACCACTTGCCTCTTGAAGCCTCCACTATGCTACAGAGCAGTAGACCATAATCAAAATTCCCTTTGTGAAATAGAGTTTACCTCAGGGCACAGAGGCATTGCAAGCTGAATTGCAGGCTCTTCACCCTGTACTGGATGCCCAGAAATAAATAACCTACAATACTGTACTCTCCTTAATACAGAAGAACCATTAAAAGCAGCCTGCTACCTAAAAAAAAAGGGTTCTTTAATTTGTTTCCAAAATCTCAGAAGCCAGAATATTAGTTAATTTTCCAAGCAACCAAGAACTATAGTAATTCTACTACCCTTCGGACTTCTTCATATTGTTTTTAGAGATTTTGGATGATAAAGTTATTTATGGGTCACTGTTTCACCAGCAAAAAATTATTACTAATGCTAGAGGCTAAAGTGAATCTGTATAGGAAGCTGCATATTTCCAACTGTCTTCCAAATGTGCCCCTTCAACTGCTTATCTCCAGCTGCTCAGTAAGCACACAGTAAATATGCCAAGAAGCAGAGCAAGAAATTACTGTGCATAAGTAACAGTCAATTTAATGAGCAAAATGCACATTATTTGGAGCTGTGCATTTCCTATCACAAAGCAGTGGCTGAAACCAACGGGACACCAGTAAAGCCAAGCTGAGGAGATACCAAATAAACTAAAACTTCACAGGCTCCAGAGTTTAATCAAAATAACCCCCACAAAGATGGGTCCTATGGTACTAAATAAACATAGATTTGTTATGTTTTAAGGGAGCCAGCAATCCAAAGACAGCCATACCCATTATGGGTGGTAACTGGATACATCAGTGAACTGACCATTGCCTCTCACAGTTAGGCACTTAGAAATAACTCCCAGGGAAGATGCACACATGCCTCAGAGAGCTGAAAGGCTCAACAGCCCTCCCTTCCCAGGCTCTTTGCTTACCTAGCCCTAATCACACCAGGATGAGAGATCACAGCTCTAACCTGCAATGGGCCAGAAGCCAAAAAACACGGCTGTCACCAAACTGCACGAGCCACACCATGGACCTCAGCTCTAAATCTGAATTCAAAACAGATTTAAAATTTGGGGGGCAAGCCCGCAACCAGCTCGAAGTGGACAGACACACACATTTCATGTCCCTGCAGAGAAACCAGAAGCCCTCCAGCAGCCTCAGATGGCAAGCCAAGGGCAGGGAGCCTTTCTTCAGGTGCCAACATCAGCTGAGGCAGAGCAGCAAGGTGGGAGCATCACCTCTCATTTCACTGCCCACCCAGTTGGTCCCTGGGTGCTTTGTCAGCTCCTGCCTTTTTCCAGGCACTGAAGTCTGGGTGGACTTCAGTGAAATGGTAGAGTGGCCCACTCTACCATTTTTTTGCTTCAAATGGAGAAAAATTTATTTCTCTTTGCTAAAAAAAAGTGGTGTCAGCAAACAGGTTCAGAAGATGATTGTAAATTTCTTTGAGAGAGAATCTAAGTCCTTTTCTTGGTCCTTAAGGACCTGGACATGAAAGGCATGGCAAGCACAAGTGGCCCTTTCTTTTCAATATCCAGGGGCAAGGAAGGGCTGGGAGCAGCAGGAAAGGGACCCCACAGGGACACCACGTCCCTGAGCCCAGCAGAGGGCACAGGGAAGGAGCGCCTGGCAAGATGGACTGCAAAAGGAATGAAACAAAAAAAATCACAGGGATCCAAGGGCAGGAGAGCTTAACCAAGAGCAAGAATGATTCCCAAGGAAAGAGGAGGGTCCAGGCAGCCAGGGACAGCTGGGGTGCCCTGCAAGGAACAGGCAGGCCCAGCCTGTGGGGCAGGAGACAGGAATGTGCTGCAAGGTCAGAGAGCAGCACAGGCACATCCAGCCCTAAGGACACCACAGAGAACTGAATGGAAGACTCTATTTATGGCTGGAAACTCCTCCTGCTACAAAATAATTACTCCCAAAGAAAGGCAGGGCTAGGGGGGGAAGATGAAGGAACTTCCAGTGGCTCTTCCAGTCTTCTTGTCTTTCAGTTGATCGTGGAAAAAGCAGGGGGAAAAAAAATCTTCAAAGATCAGTTGACAGCAGATATAGGGACATGACTGGTCTTAAAGGTTAATTTTTTTTGAAAGAATTAGGGTAAAACCAGGGATGTGGAAACTGTTTACAGAGTTTTGCTTTTTTATTTTAAGCTGTAAACCACCTTTAGGACAAGAAAAAAAGTATGCACTGATATTGGTGCTAGATTAGGTGTGAATAAAATTTCCTTTTTCCCATTAACTACTGTCCCAGATCATCATATTTTTTTCAATTGATATACACATAACAGAAGCTTTAATCCCCTAAACCTCTACGAATTTACCTTTTCTTCCAAAGTCTATTCTGACATTTTCTCCCCTCAAAACCAAAATGTCATTCCTGAATTATAATCTCCCAACAGAAAGACAACCATGTAAAAAAAAAAAAATAAAAGCAAACAAACCATGCCAACTAATTCCAAAAATAAGCATTGCTGTTCACAGCACCATGAGGTGAATGAATGGTGAGAGATTCCACCAAGGGAATAATTGTGATGTCTATAATGTTAAGGAATAATTTGGCACCAAAAGTACCCAAGGCCATACTGGTTGGCGATTCAAACACGAAGCATATCAAACCACCACTGATAAGCTAAATTAACAGATAGCTTATCTGAAGCATATACTGGCCATATGGTGCCACAACTTCTGTTGCCTGTTGCTGGCATAACAATAGGCTACTGCAGTCTTAGACTGGAAGCACTATTTGACAAACTGTCAACAGCATTTTTATTTTTTTTTGTTGCAGAGCTCTAGGGCAATGGCACACTCGCCTATTTGCATTTTTTTTTAAACAGGTGAACAAAGAGTAAACCAGATGTCGACTTTAGAAATCGAGCTGTCTGGATCAGGAGATTTAACAGAGGCAGGCATACTGCTACAGCTCAAATCTAGACAATGAGCTTTTCTAAAAACACTCTGGCCTAGGGGAGTGGCTATTTAAAACACTTGGCTTCTTTTATTTCAGCACTATGGAAGTGAATTCTACTCTTAAGTGCCAGCTCAAATGAAGTCATTTTGTTTCACTGGGGCTTTCTTTGCATTTCAGAAATGTAGCATGTACTGTAGTAACGGAAAAGACCAAAAAATGGTGGGGAGTGTGCGATGAGGAAACCAGCAATTTGATCGCGTTCAAAAAAAAAAAACAAAAACTTTGAAAGGACAATTAAAGCGCAAGTTACATGAAATTTACTTTTCCTTCTCAAAAAAAAAACCAAACAAACAAACCAACACAACCAAAACAAAACTAACAACAAAAAATAAAACCCAAACCACTTCTGAGTGCTTTAGAAAAACCTGATATTTACAACCCCCTCAAGTTCCACAAAGACAAGCAAAACTGACCAGTAACAACCATTTGCAAGGGGACTTGAATATGTTACAGAAACACATTAATACCAAATGTATCATGAAAGTTTTCTTCCTGCTTTATCTAAAAAAAATAAATCTTACTATTTGAGGAGAAATAATCTTTTCACAACAACACAGCGATCTACTCAATCACTACAAAAATTGACGAAATGAAAACTACTGTCAATCAATATATAGTAGGTCTGTCTATGATATTCAATTATGAAAATGTGCTTTTAGCTGTGTTCTGTAGGAGTGTGAAAGACATTATGAGAAAAATAGATAACTTTCTGTTCTAATAATCTGTTCTGCTTTGATAGGCAGTTATGGGAACATATTTATTTTCTGACTTATACCCAGCTAAGTATGTAGCATTTTTAGATTATCTTTTCAAATTGTTCTTGAACATTCTCAGTTAAAAAAAAAAAAAAACAACTCCTTTCATGTTAAGTTGAGATTGCACTTGAACTCTTTCCAAAAGCCAGAGCTGTACTGAATTATGATAATTAGAAAGCTGTGCGCATAAAAGGCAGCACAGTTGATGCATTTAAAAAAGTTCATGCCAGAGAATATAAGTTCAATATGTTCTCACATAATTAACATTTCCCATCATTAGCAGCAGTTTTCAGTTCATGTATCTGTAAAAACAACAGCACTCGTCATTGTTTTAGATTCCCAGTCAATAGCATTTTAATAGTTTTACACATAATCCCAAACTTTCGTCCCTTCCCCCTCCCCACACATGGAGATTTCACATTCTACCTCCTGACCTGCTAGCAAATACACTTGGATTCTGTGCTCGTGTGCTCCTGCAGCCACCCAGACGGGCTCTGACCCCCGGGTTTAGGGAAAGCCTAAGGAGAGCTGGAAACCCAAGCAGGCGGCTGCCAAGGTCCGGCAGGACGCAGGGGCAATAATCACGCTGCTCCAGTAAACAATGAGCAGAAGACAAAGAACAAAAAGTTGTAGGTGATACCTCGGACTGGACAGGAGCCAAACTAAAACAAGCTGCCTCTGACAAGCCAGGCACAGGCTGGAGGGACCAGGAAATGGGGTCAGAGCCCTGCGCCAACCGGGCAAGCAACAGCAAACCCTTCCCATACTCGCGGATTTCCATCGCGTCCCGGACCCGTGCACCAAAATGCACCCCAGCAACGAGGGCATGTGGCTGTGGTGGGTTAGTCTTTGACAACTTCCTGGGTAGAATAACTCCAGTTAGTTGTTAGGAGCCAGGTTTTGACTTTCAATTCCTGTATTTTGAAATTAATGTAATTCTGGTTGAATATTAATAACCTGATCCAGTATAAAAGTTGCTGAATCTGCATCAGCACAGACAGAAATTTTGGCTTTTCAAATGGCAAGATGAAGCTCACAGTGACTGCAGTGGGATCACAAAAACGAGAGGTTTGTTGTATTAAATCAGAAAACACTTAGCTGAATTTTATGTGACAGATCTGAGGAGCAAATTTGAAGTTGCTGCCTCAAAGGGCTTAAGTCTGCAACTTTTCACTCTCTTCTGTTTTGGAAATGAGCAATCATTAAAACCAAACACAAAATTATTCCAAGAAATATTATTCCATCCTTGTTCCACGCGCAAAAGTCAAAAGGAGTTTTGTCCAAGAACAGAGACCAAGATATGGTCATAAAGTGGGAATTTAATGCAGAGGTTTTTTTCCTACAACTGTGTCTTCAGCACAGCTTAGAGTCAGTTGGCTTTACAATTAATAATGCCATTCATCTGCTCATACATCACAGGATGCAATCTAAATTGTACAGCTCTTGCACAAACTGCCACAAAACCTGTAACAGCCCTTGCTTGCAGGGAGATGATTTACCTCCTGAAAGTTCTAAAATTTTCTTGAGATTCAAATAATTCTTTAACAGAAAAGGACTGCAGTTTAGGAATATAAAACATTCCTGCTCGCGGCAAACATTAATGGCAGAGCGCAACACGGCGGCACAACAGAAATTAAATCTCAGGTCCCAGAAAAAAGGATTATTTCTCTCATGAAAAGGTAGGGCCCTCTGATGAGCTGGGGACTTCAAAATCATTTTTAAAGGGCCAATTTGCACCCTCATTACAGCCAATGTAATCCAGCAACAGGCTGTATGAAGTTGATGGAATTAACCTGAATTTAGACCAGATTTCTAAGAAGTCAGCCCTCGCCTCATATTTGCACATGCTATGAATAAGAGCCCGAATGGAATGAATGATCAGCTGTTAATAGAAATTTGCCTTCCAGTCTTAGGCAGATTACAAGTTAAGCAGAACATAAGCCCCGAGCAGAAATTTGAAAAAGTATGTGTGTCAAATCAATATTCTTTTAAATCAAAGATGTCCTTCTTTAGACATCAAACATCACACCAACCATGGACATAAAGCATATGCTGTAAATATCTTAGTATTTGATCCAGCAAATGTTTATTCCTATGAGTCATCCTGGTCACTTTAACCTGAGCAAGGACTGGATCCAGCCAATACTTTCTTTTTAAATAAATGGAATCACTACAGAAAGACAGTTTTTGAATCATCTCCAGAGGGCTATAGGGTTAATATTAATGACATGAAGAAATACCAGCTAGAATGAGTGATGAGCATATATATATTTATATGGTGTGTACCCAGTAAGAAACCAGGTGCTCATAACAGGTTTGAATGGAACCTTCTCCCAAACACACACACCCAGAACTGTACAGTAAATCTTCATGTTTTGGGAACAATCTTAGGCACCTCCTAATAAAATGAGATTACTTCTGGTGAAATTCTTCCAGCAATGTAACCATCCTACTTTACAGACTGAAAACTGACAGCTGTATCATAATACACAACTGCATGTTTTTACCTTTCACTTTTTTTTAAAGAAAGTTGCCAGTATTTCTCTATAACTCTGAAGTTTTTACTCCTGTATTGCCTGTACTGTACCTTGAAAGTTTGCTTACAACATTATCACAAAGGCAGCTTAAACAGAAAGAAGGAAGAAATGGATTTTTTCCCTCAGCATGTGACTCAACTGAACTTAACTTTTTCAGGCATGGAGGACAAACAAAGCCCAGAAACCACTTTAACAATATCCAAAACCACTACAGCATCCAGCAGCAGCAACAACAACAAAAACCCAGTGGTTCCAAGTGACACCAAACACACTACACACATGCTATCATTGCCCAGCTGGACACTCACGGCCGGGGCTACTTCGTAATGAAGTTTCTGCTGTTCTTTTCTGGCTGTTTAATTAAAACTCCTTTAAGTGCATTATCTTTACTGAGTCTCCTGTCAAATCAACATTTTTCCTTGGCTTCAGTGCTCCTGTACACCCCGCTCAGCACAGAGTAAGAAACTGTGGAGAATATAAAACCACCATTTGAACCTCAAGAGCTGTTGTTCCACTCTCCTGGCTGAAAAGGCCAATAATATTTACTTCACCAAAGTGGTGTAAGCTGGATGGATGCTCAAAATACATTGAATGTGTTTAGCAATAAAGTACTTCCCAAAGGTATTTCTAGATTGCTAAGAAGAAAAATGGAAAGAAATCCTTCGCATCCAAAATTTCTGCTTGGTCAGCTGATAAAACCCTGGAGCAAACAAAATGCAGAATTATCCCTACTGGTATAGGAAACTCTTTATGATCTAATTAAACACCAGTGCAGTGTGAAAAGACATGTTTTCCCACAAAGGTGAAAAAAGAAATGCACCTTTAAAATGTTTACCCTTTGTGAAAATAATTTCAAAATGCGGATTTTAAAAACTTGCAACTTCAGAACGTGACCCAAATATAAAATTTTCAGTTTTGTGTTTCAAGAACATCTGCTGTATTAATTCCTGTATTTCTATTCCCAAATAAAGTGCGTGTGTATACGTGTGTATATAAAAATACATATGTTCCCATACAAACAAACATGCAAGCTTTCCTCCCACCCCCAGAAGTAATTTAATATCCAGATCTGTGTCATTTTTAACAGCACCATCTTACCATCAGTACAATCTAATATTCTGTAATGGTATTCCCCAACTATTTATAGAGGTAGAATACATCATACATTACAGACACACATTCCCAATCTAGGGTTGTAAGAAGAGCCCTACATAATTTTAAATTAAGTCCTAATGTAATTATAATCATTTTTGTTTTCATATTCAATTGCAGGTAGCACGTAGTTATTTACATGAATTTTCCTGTTAGAGGCATTCCCACAGAGATTTCCATATTAGATGTGCTGCAGAATAACTGAGCATGCAGCCAGGCATGCTATCCACACACAGCTCCCAACTCAGCCCTTACCCAGCTCTGTAAAACCGCTAACCTGCAAGATTGCATTTCCAAACTTTATCAGCACGAAGAGAGAGCAAATATGCTCCTGCTAATACAGGAATACAGCTGCATATGTACTTTTTCTCCCTGAGGCTCTGCCATTTCGGCTTATATTTCTTACACACGCTATTTTAAGTCAGAAAACACCCGTACAATCTGATGTTTCTTGCCCTTTCTTGCCTAGAAAGGAGCAGTTAAAAAAAATCCTGGGAGCCATTTACATTCAGAGAGCGCAGGGCAGAACTGCTCCCTAACTTTCCAGCACTTCTGGAGGTCACTTTTCATTTCTTCGTATCAAAGGCAGGCACTTGTTTCTAATAAGTTAACAACTCTCCTGAGAAACGTGGGTGGCTGGTATTTCATTGTTTCATAAATATTTTTACACTGGTAACACCGTTCAACTTAAAACAGATTTCAATAGGAGAAAAATCACGACTAGGACCGTGCTCGACAGAGGCAGGAGCGCAAACTTTTTTCCTTGGTGAAAACAGAGATATTTCCCCCCTCCTCTCGCTTTGTTTCGCCTCGCCGGTTTTGTTTGGTTGTGTGGAGGGGGCCGCTTTGTTTTAATTTGGGTACAAAAGGCGCACTGTATAAGTTTTCCCTCCCCCTTGGAAGTGTACTTCCTTTGAAAGCGCTCCTCTGCGAACAAAGGCTGCCACCGGCCCTCCGCACCAGCGCCGGGGACAGCTGGGCGATGGAGCTCTTCAAAACCTCGCCGAGAAATTAAAAAAAAAAAAACAAAAAAAAAACCCCAAAAACAAAAGAAAAAAAAAACACCAAAAAACCTTGCGGTTCCTACCGAAAGGAAGTTTTCCAGGGACAATCTCCTCGGTGTTGCTGTAACTGCGACTTTGTCTTTTTTGGATACAATGTTTCTGCTGACTCCCGAAAATTTTCCACTTGAATGTGCAATTAACCAGCAGCGGCGGCGGCAGCAGCAGCAGCAGCTCTGGAGAAGGAGAAGCAGCAGCGAAAAAGGACATTCCTTCTTTCATCTTTTAGAGGCAAACAAGCGAGGGGAGGGAGGCAGAGCTGGGAGCTCCGCGCCAGGCCGGGCCGCCGGGGATGGCTGCTGAGCGCTGCGAGCCTCCGCGCCCGGCCCGGGGCTGCTCCCGGCTTGCGTGCTTCCCC
>NW_005054402.1:2438934-2452855 GCF_000277835.1 Geospiza fortis | reverse complement strand
CTGCGAAACGGAGTTTCGAAGGATGCGCGGGATGCGGCTGTGCCGCGGGTCCGGCCGGGGAACTCGCGGGGAGGCTCCCCGGGGATGCTCGGTGTACACACGCTCGCATCCAACCCCCGCGTACCCTGCAAAGCCCTGTGCAAAGCCTAAGGAACGCGGGTCTGTGTCCAAAAGGCCCAGCAGAGCCCCACAGCATGGGATGAGAAGACATCACACCCCAAATTGACATGGGCATAGCACGGCCCAGGGGTCCAGTCTTCACCCTCCATCCACATCCTGACCTTTCTCACAAAAGCGTCCCCAGATCCAGATTTCACAATGCCAGTTTTGCACCGCCCCAAATGAGTGAGCCTGAGTGCCACTGGACTATCTGTACCCTTCTTGTCTTGTGCAACCCATCCCCCAGAAACGCTCCCCAAGCAGCATCACAGGCACGTCTCCTTCACTTAACAATCCGCTACCTTATGGAAATAATTGCAGGGAAGGCACAGCTGTTGTGCTTGTGACAATTCATATTTGCATAAGCAAAAGGGATAACTGGACACCTTGGTGTTTGTGAAATAAATTGCCTGCTTTGATGTGCAAACACACATTTCTACCCACCTTTGAAAGTTTGCCCAGCAGGGCTACCGCGTTGGGAGCGATCACAAAAATCACGTTCCAGCCTCAGAGGAGCAATGTGTCGGCATCACCAGGCAGCATTTACACGTTCACACCGCACCTAAGTCCATGACATGCTGATGGAATCCTCAATAAATGCCCTGCATGTTAATTTTTTGCAGCTTTGAGAAGGGATGCCCAGCGTGTCGTTCTGGGAATGCCAGGAACGTGCTTGTCCCGCTGCTTTCCCAGTCCCAAACCCCGTGAGACAGCCATGCTGTTAACAGACATCCTTGCAGCCTGTGGCTGACCCCAGAGCCCCTTGAAAAGGAGCCACTTGAAGCTCACATTGCAGTTTACAGGGAGGCTGCAGCTGTTTTGTACCTTTGTAGAGCAGGCACAGAGTGTGTGTGATGGGCAGAAGGTGCAGGGTTCCTGCTGGTCACACACATGACACTGACTGAAACCTGCTAAAACAGCCCTGCAGAAAAGTCTGCAACAAGTAACAATGCCAAACAAAGCCAAAGTCTGAGCAGGTCTTGGTCAAAGGACTGTGAGAATGCACAACCAAAAGTATTTTAGATTTTTTTCCCCCCACACCATTCCACACTGGCTGAAAAATTTCTTCCCCAAAACAGGCTACAAGAAACCCCTTCACACATGCAGAATTTCTTTTCTCTCCAACTCCTTCTTTCCAAATAGCTCTGGCAATATTGTCTAATAAGTGTCTGAGTGCCTGCACAATTGGTAAAATTCAATCACTTTGCAGATGTCTGCACAAAAGCTATAGTCTCCTGAGTGCACTTAAAGATTACCAACTCTTTTCCAAAGTTGGAACAGACAAATGGGACAAAACATTGCCCCCCAACACCTATAACACAGATTTATTTTTTTTTCAGTCACTAGGCTTTAAACTCCCTCTGCTATGCTCACTGCAAAACAGAAATGTGAAATGTCTTTAAATAAATGTGATTTTTTTTTCCTATAAGGCTTGCAGAGGAAGTACCAAGAATAGTGACTCTTAAATTCTATGCATGTGCAGGGTCCAAAAGGTGTCACAGCTCTCTACACATGGAGGGAGAGCAGCAAATCTTTGGACAATGGATAAGTAGTGTTTGGAAACTTCTTACCTAAAGGAGTTCTCACAAATGAAAGAGATGCAAATTTTGCAGGATCATGCTCTCCTCGTGGAAAAGAAAAAAAAAAGAGGATTGCTTCTGCAGCCATCATTGTGGATGAGAACAAATCAGATTCAAACAAGGTTGTAGCTGTTTGCTGTATCTGCAGACAGTTCACTTTTGCAATTCAGAATTCAGAAGAATTGTGGAAGAATAATTAAATTTTCCTGATGCCTCCACATTTTCCTGTTAACTGCAAGCAGCAGGGAAGGCTCAGGCAATTCTGTCTGTTTCCCAGGTTCTGAAGTTTTCTGTTAGTGTCCTTCAGAGGAAGAAATTCTCCCGTGGAAGAAAGGCAAAACCAAATGCTTGGGGGAGACTGGAAGCCTTGCAAAGGTTCATCCACAATCCACAGTTCTCAGCTCAAGGCTGGGTCCTGGCAGTATCTTGCTCCCAGGCTCTGCACATACCAATGAAACCACCAAAACTGAGGCCAGGCTGAGCAGCAAACCAGCGTGGTGACTAAACCTCAGCCCTTGAGAAGCACAGCCAGCAAGCTCCAGACAAAACCCACGTCCTGTGAACACTGAGGGAGGGAAATTCTGTCCAGCACGGGTCTCTCTGGCCTCCTGGCTCATAAACCCTGGAAATTATCCTGTCAAGCCACAGCACATTGGCAGTCACTTCAAAAAACACGTACCTGGGATGCCCATGACTTTGTGACAGGAGAAAAGAAGAGGTGTACTGGGGAGAGAGACATCTGTGCATTTTGACAGATGGTAAAGACAAGGTGAAACAACACCAGGATCAGCCAGCCTGTGAGTCCAGCCACTGTCCCTGTGCCAGGGGAGGCTTTGGAGGCCCAATGGATAAAGAAGGAAAGCACACAGGCAGCACATTCATGGACAGAACTTTGATGGATTGCCTGCCCTCTGTTTATTGATGGATGGCTTCTTCAGGCACACAGGTGCGCTGAGAATTACAAAAGCTGCAGAAAACCAAGGGACATTGGAACAAGCCCAGGCAGGGGCATTTCCTGGGGACAAATGCTTATCTCAGCTAGAAATAAGACATACAAGTGGGGAATATGTGAAAATGTGGTAAGAAGGGGAAAGAATGGGATTCAAGAGACAGTCCAATAAAAGGACTTCAGGGAGAGAGACTGGGGAAAGAGAAAAGACGGAGAAAGTGAGAACAATTTTTGAAACTACAGAGAGAAGACAGGAAAAATGAAAGTTTTAAAAGGGTGATAAAAGTGGAGAAAGGAAAAGCTGAAAAAGAAAAGGAATTGATGGGGCAGAAAGAACAGCTGAAAGGAAACCAGCTGGCAGAGCAAGGGAAACTGTAGTTGAGGAGAAGAAAAAATAGGAAGGAGCAGAAACAGGGGACAACAGTGAGGAAAGGGAATTAGCTTCACTATGAAAGGAGTAAGGTAAGGGAGGACAGAAAAGGCAAGCAAAAGAATTAGAGAATAAAGGTCTGCAGCACTATCAAGTCTTGCATTTGTCAGTGGAAGACTGTTCAGAGTGCAAGTCCTATTGAGTCTGGGGCAGAGGCAAGTGTGAACATGCTTGGAGATAAGGTGGAGGCTGGACTGTGCTTTGCATGTAGGAGCCACTTCTGTCTTTGTCAATGAGAGCGCTGATAGCAGGGGGCACTGGGTACAGGGAGCAGGACTTGCACATTTCAGCCCTGCCACCCAAAACCAGAGGGTGCTTTTAGGTCTCCAGGAGATGAAACAGCACCCAAAGACACAGGGTTAACAGAATTCCTTGCTTACTCTAGGAATAAGTAAACTCTCATCTGCCCAGAGAGCACTGGCTGATGAAAACAAGATGGACTTTGCAAATTCTAGACCCAGAGCCCATTTTGGACTTGGAGTGAACCTGAAAGCTCAACAACGTTTCGACTCAGTGTTTTGGTTACAAACACTGCAAGAATTTTAAAACTTTGTCGTTGGATTGCAGTTCAGGTTAGGAAAAATGCTAATCCCAGGAAATGCTTAAAGTACTGCATAGATTAGGATTAATCTATAGTGTGCAAAGAATTAAATATCCAAATCAGTGCACTGCTGAACATGCCAACAAAACAATGCTGTGGGGAGGCTGCCGTGTAGCGGAACAGAGCTCTCCACATTACAAATCTAGCTGCTGGGCCTTGTAAAGCAGCAGACAGCATAAAGAATGAAAACAAATAACAATTTAATAATGAATTACAATAATTGAGTCGAGAGGAAGCCAGGACATGAACCACGGCCTCAGAGCCCAACTGAGTTTAAATAGTACAGAGAGTGGAAATATGTAATTTCAGACAATCCTGGGTGCTTATTTCTAAAGGTGAACAGAGAGCTTTTTAAAGTGACACGAGCAGAGTGCAGGGCTGTGTATTTCTGCCATTGATGAAATCACTAGCACCCAAATGGGGTGGCTCTCCTCCTGCTTTAGAGCAAACAATGTAGGCACAGCAGCCCCTTCCTTCTCCTGATACCAATAATTCCCAGTGCCCCTGATTGAAACAATTTGCTGTCAAAGCCCCTTGTGTGGTTGGGCTTTTAAAAATATATCTTGCACTACAAATTTTGTGGTGTCACTGTCCTTTTGTGCTGGGAGAGAAAAAAAAAAAAACCAAAAAAGGGGAAAAAATTCCCATTCAAATTCCCAAAGTATCTCTTTGATTATAAAAATTTCAGGTTTATGAGCATTTCTCAGCCTGCTTAATATGCAAATGGCATATTTTGTTCTCTCCCTTCACTTCAGCCCAGATTTCTAATGGTGTTCAGATGTTTGATGTTAGGTGTTTAATCCTCTTCAGTATCTAAGTACCTAATTTATTTTGGTTTCAATGAGGTTTAGGTGGGAGTTCTATTCTGGGAATTCTTCATGCTTACCTAGACACATGAACAATGATAATAATAATAGTAGAAATAGCAACAAAAACAACAGGAACAATAATAGCAAAGGTTAATTCTCATCTCAACCACTGAGGTACCTACCCTTGGAGGCTTCCTCTGGCTCATGGGTGAAACCTACATCCAAGGAATATTTCAGAGCAGTTAAAAGCACCATCTGCCGTGAGATCTGTTGCACCAGGTCGTTCCCAAGCATCCCCTCAGCTCACCAAAATTACTCCACAGGTGACTTCTGCAGGCAGGGGCGTTCTGCCATCCCAACACGAGAAATGGAAGATGTTTCGCTGGAGACAGGGCCAGGCAGCTTCCCCAGGGACATGATGTGAGCCTGTCACACCAAAGGCAGCAGACACAGATCGCCTGGCTGCTGCTTCACCTCATCCCTGGAAAGCCAAGGGAGAAGTTGCCATGTGTTGGGAAAGGCCACCAGAACCAGTGGGCCACAAGTGACAGTGTCAAAACTGGAAACAAACTGTCCCAGGCATGAAAGAATGGTTAAACAGTCCTTGTCCATGCAAAACCCAACGTGTCACTGGAAGTTCTGATAAATCCAAACCCAAACTTCACGTGAGTGGCAGGGGTACCCAATACATGACCAAGGCAGGTAGGACAGATTGCATACTGAAGGCACAACTAGAACACTGCCATCCTTATTTTACACTGATTTTTCCATTTCTGCACTCATGCTGCAGGTAGAACCACACATGGTAAATGAAATGTAGAGAAAACAGAAGTGAGAAGGTCTGAGCTCTGCAGAGGTGTTAAGGACAATGTTGCTAAGAAGGAAGAAGCCAGAAGACAAGAAGATATCTGTCCTCTTGTCACACAGTCTTCCATGCCATCTGTATAATGAGACTTGAGACAACAAAGTACCCGAGTTTCTCACACTTCTTTTTTTTTCTCTGTGTGTTTTCTTCTGCTCTAATAAAATACAAACCTGTTCCAGACACCTGCACAGCTCAGGGTTTGTTCAGAGCAGAGCAGGGGAGCTGAGAGAGCACGGCACCAGTCCTCAGGCAGCACAAAACTAGCAGGATTCAGTCTTTCCACTTTCCAGGGGGGAAGGAGGGAGAGGAGAGGCAAAGGAAAGGGACTCTTACAAGAATATATTCCCATTTCCTGTTAGACTCGACTTTTCAGATGTTCAAGTGAGTATAAAAGGAAATCTGAAGAGAGGTAACCCGTTCCCTACTGCAACTAATCCTCGAAGGCCAGATTTACATGGGGTTTTTTTGTAGGAAAATTACAAAGAGTAATTTGCAGTTGATTGGTAATGAAAGAAGGGAAAAATTACCTAAAGCTGCTGGGAAACCCTACTGGTGTGTGGGTATGCAGTGAGATGGGCTCACTGCGAGGGCTGAGCAGCACCGAGCCCAGTTTCTGGAATGGCTGGCACAGAATCTGTGGCAGTAAATATCACCATGTAAATCCTGACCTTTCCTCCTCCCTCCCAGGGGGGAACCACAAATGCTTTCCATCCAGTCAGTATTTAGGAAGACAGTTCAGAAACAGGGGTGGAAGCAGAGTCAGCTGAGGGTGTAGGAGCCGCTGGGGCTGGCTGGACAGGATCATCAGAACAGGATAAACCCTTCTCATGTCAGCATCAGATGTCTCTGCTCTCACTGCTTCTTCTGTCGTCTTCCAGAAATGACAAACACTAACTGGACTGACAGTGTCACTTGAAATTAAAGCAACTGTTTAATGCATTTAAAATTCAGAGTTTTGCAGCTTTGTGAGCTCCAGTGGACAGAGTGGCTGCTCCAAAGCCTAATCCTGAGTGCAAATGCTCTCTCTGCTCTGGCTTTTCTGCTCCTGTGCCCATGATGTGTTCCATCCCATGGAGAGGCAGCCAGGACACTCTGCCAGGGCTGGGAGTGGTCCCTGGAGGTGAAGCAGTGCCCCAGAGCAGTCCTGCAGGAGGAGCAGTGTCCCCAGGGCCGTGCACTCCGTGTGGCCAGGCTTTGTCAGCGGGGGGACAGGGATGCTCCCCCTGCCCAGGGCACAGGCAAGTGGGGCACACTCCCACCTGGGAGCCACAGCCCTCCAGGTACTCATTAAAGAGCTGGGCAGAGCTGTGGCAAACAATGAGGTGATGTCATGGGCAAATGTTTATCATACACATAGAGAATCCTGACCTCATTTCACACGTGATTCCATCTGAGGTGACCTCACAAGCCCTGTTTCTCCACCACCTGCACAGCCTTGTCGGTTTTATGCTTCTTTTACCCTCTAGATCCTGAGGAAACTGATTAATTTGTTATTTTTCACAATCAGTCCCAGATGGATGATAACTGTCAGCATTTTCCAATTGCATTAACATTTATCATTTTCAAAGCACTCTGTTCACACAAAGCAGTTCATCCTCACACCACCCCTGTGCCCTGAGCATCAGTATTTCCATTTTACCAACCTGAAGTTGTAATGGGAAGTCACAGCAATCCTCACAGTAGCTAAGGTAACATCAAAATTCAGCACCATCCAAATACACCTGTAGCACATCAGACTTTCCTAATGCGAGCACACACACACCTCACTGCCCTCAAGTAGGTTTTCTTTCTTATTTACATACAAAAATCCTCTCAGCTCTGGTAGTTCTTCCAACTTTCTGGTCTCTGGTAGTGTTGAAGAGCCAAGCTCCCAACCATTCCACAAATCAGGTTCCAAAACACTCTAAATGAGTACAACTTTTTTTGTGCCTTAAGATATTCTATCCCAAATGTATTCCAGGTACAACCGATAGTTTTAAAAAGCCATCTTTCTAATTTATTCCCTTCCTATGAGGTCACAGAGCCATCTAAATTCCTTGTGGGTACAGAACTGAGGTTCACTGAAAATCAGGCCCCAGCTGAGCTTTGATGAATTTTTAAAGTAAGCAATTAAATGGCTTGTAAAAGAGAGGCATTTCCAATCTGACATCAGTAACTCTTGGAAAGAACTGAAACTCAGAGGAGCTGTGTTCTCAGTTGCAGTAGAGCATTCAGCAATGTGAAACCCTTTCCAAACACATGCAATGGGGAGTAATTTGATTTATTAACAATAATGGCCTTACATACACAGCTGTAGGCAGGTGAAGGCTTTGGAGCCACTTTTAGCAGCCAAAGGCAAGTAAAGAAGAAACCCTGGCTAGTAGTCAGACACAATTTGAATCCTGTAACCCCTTCCTTGGGCAATGTTTCCTCCTCTAATCTTGTCCATACCAGCAAAGGGCAGTGGCACCTGGCTGAGCTCTGCCAGAACACCATTCTGGCATCCCTCAGCACAAAAAAGGTTCTGTGACCCCTCTGCTCCTGCGAGCCCTTCACACGAACAATTCCCTGAATAAAACCTTGGCAAAAACACCTTTTTTTTTCATGAGAAAAATCTTTTCCTTCATTCCTTTCAAAAATGTTTTCCCTGCGTGGCCTGAGTGGCCCCAGAGCTGATGCTGCTCAGGATGAACCCCCCAGCTCTGGGTGTCCCAGCCCTGCTGATGCTTTGTGCTGGGCAATGCCTGGGAAGAGGCAGGAGCCCCACACTGAGAGCCAGCACAGGTGCATGGGAGGTGCACAGTGCCAGCTCCAAGGGAAATCCTCAGGAAAGCAGGAGGCTGCCTTCTATCAGCACGAGGACACCTGTGTGGCACAAGGGGATGTGTTCTGCTGCTGTCACCGGGCTGGGGGGTGTCTCTGACCTGCCTTTCACACTGACAGGTGGCCTCCATGCTCACTGAGAGGAAGAAGGGGACATTGCCATCCACTCCCTTGCAGCAACATACTTAAGCTTCAGTCCACTCAGCACTGAAGGAAAATCAGGTTTAATGTCCTGCCCTGCCTGAGGTAAATCCACTGCTGCAAGCCCCACAGAGGGAGCCCTGCCCAGCAGGGCTGCTCTAGGGCAGAATAGCAGGTTCTCCTTCAGAGACATGAATTGCATTTCACTGGGCTCCTGGCAGAAGGAAGCAGTGGGTTTCTCCCAGAATTTCTGTGCAAGATTGGGATTATATCCAATAGTGGGTATTGCCCCTCAAGCTGGGAACTGGACTGGGATAGAATCTCCCCTTTCCATGAGACCAGGAGCTTGGCCACCAGTGGGCCTTCCAGAGAGGCAAGGGGGCTCCATCAGCTGTGTGGCCTCAGAAAAATGTCCCTGTTGGCTTAATCTGGACTGAAATTAGGCATTGATGTATTGTACCTCCTGCTCACTCTGCTCCCTTTTGCAATAGAAGAATTAAAGGTTGAAAAAGGGCCAGAGGCAATGGGAAATCTGAAGGCAGTTGGAAGGAGCAGCTGCTCAGAAGGAGCACTCATTGACTTCACATCTCAGTCCCTGGGCTGGGCTCCTTTTAACCAGGCATTGTGGCAAAACAATGGGGGAAATAAACTTGCATGGGATGGAGTTGTTTCAGTAACACATCAACATGAACATCCTACCTGTGAAACGCCGCCCACGGCTCCTTGGGCTGCTCTCTTTTCTCTGGGTGACTGCTGTCTAACCTGCCTCATCAATTCAGGCCAGTGGAAAACAGTAGGTAAAAACAGTTTGTTTGACATGTGGGCTTGTTCTTCTGGGCCAGGTTTGAAGGGTTTGTGGCTGTTTACCAACATCTCATGAGCACTGGCTCAGAAAAGTGGCTGCTCAGTTATGTCAGAGCTTTCTGTGGCATCCATGTGAATGCTGCAAACAGGGAATGAATCTGGCATGCAGGCTGCAGCACTGGGGAGGGACTTCTATTTCTGCCTAATTTTTAATCTCCAAAAGCATGGAAAGATCCATTAAAGTGTGGCAAACGGGCAACACGTGCTGTGCTCTTCTATGGCACCACCACCAACAACTGATGCCTTATGCTATTGGTGAGGAGGAGAGCTGGGCTATTAAAAACCTAATTTATGTCTCTTTCCTCAGCATGTGACTCAAACCAGTTTTGCAATCAGTTACAGGTTAACTAGCCAGGGTTAGGCAGGGTGGGGCCTGCAGCAGATTGCAAAACTGGTTTATTCAATTCACGGGGCGAGAAAACATCCTTCAAAATCGGCATGCCAGGAGAGGAGCAGGTACCCTGCTGTCAGTCACAGCACGTGGCGCAGGGAAGGAGATTTTGGGATGCTGGTTGAGGCTCTGGGTGCCCCTGCAGTGCTGCAGCTGCAGAGGTGCCCTGCCTGCAGTGCTGGCAGTGCTCAGGGCACACCTTCTCCTGTGCCAGAACAGCTGGGCAATGCAGCACACAGCACCCTGCTGCCCTGGCAGTGCCCTGCACACAGGGTGTGACAGTGTTCACAGGGGTCTTAGGATGAGGAAAGAGACAAAGATCTCACTCCATGTTTCAGAAGGCTTGATTTATTATTTTATTATATATATTACATTAAAACTATACTAAAAGAATGGAAGAAAAGGTTTCCTCAGAAGGCTGGCTAAGCTAAGAATAGAATCAGAAAAGAATGATAACAAAGGTTTGTGTCTCGGACAGAGAGTCTGAGCCAGCTGACTGCGATTGGCCATTAATTAGAAACAAGCACATGAGACCAATCACAGATGCACCTGTGGCATTCCACAGCAGCAGATCACCATTGTTTACATTTTGTTCCTGAGGTCTCTGATCTTCTCAGGAGAAAAGTCCTAAGGAAAGGATTTTCCATGAAAAGATGTCTGCGGCACACAGGGAGCAGCTCTGGAGCTGCCAGGGCATCCACAGGGAGGGATGCAGAGCCATGGAAAAGAGCTGCCCTGTTCTCAGCAAAACCAGCCCCTGTTGTCTCCTGCAGGGTTCTGCAGGCAGAAAGGCAGAGCTGAGAGCTGCAGGATGGTTTCACCTGTACAGCCTCACATGGGTGTGGGATGTACCACAGAGCTGCTGTGTCTGAAAACTTTCCTTCAGCAGTCCTTCCTCCTTGCACTGAGGAAGGTGCAATACAGAAAAAAAATAATTAAATTGTATCACAAGTCTCTTGTAAATGTGTTAAAATATGTGACAGATAGTTTCAGAATCTTGCACCCTCTCTTGTTATCAAGGCAGTTCTTTTTATTATTTCCAGACAATACAAATGTAGCATTGCACAACACTCAGAGAAAAGATGAAGTATATGATCTACTTTTCTTTATGCAGCCAATAACATCATTGCATTTGGGAGTTTCAGCCTTAGAAAAGTCATCATAAACCAAGAACCCTGCTTTCACTTGCATTAGTGGGCCTTTTGTGCTGCTCCAGCCATGTAAAAAGGTCCTAAATTTTAAGTTAAAGATGCATTTTAGCCAATTTCAGAGATATCACAGAATATTCTGAGTGGCAGAGGACTCACAAGGATCATTGAGTCCAACATTTAAGTGTAACATGGTCACAGCAGTGAACATTTGTTGTGGTGAGACACCAGGCCAGGCTGGTGGCTCAGGGGAGCTCCCTTCCCAGGAAGTTTTTGGGAAGTTGGGATGTGCATGTGCCAGGGTGGTCTGGGAGCATTTGATCCCATTTCAGTGCAGGGCTAGACTGAGTGATTTTCTGAAATCCCTCACAGTTCTGCAGTTCTAAACATTTCTGGTTTCCTAAGAGACAATTTCTTTGTGTGTCAGGCAGTGTGGTCTGGTTCTACCCCCAGAACATTGCTCTATATTTTTGTAAAGGCTATCAGCTTACCCACTCTAGTAGTGAAAATTAAAAACTGCATTCCTGAGATTGGCCCATGTCCTAACAACATACCAAAGAAAATAGACAGAAAAGGTATCACACATCATTTCATTGAGATTGTTTCTTCTGTGTTTGCTACAGTGTAAACATATTTCCACTACTTGCTCCCCCGAACTGAGTTGTGAGCTGTGATCCTAAGGACATCCCACTATTGTTCTTATGTAATTAAAGATTCCTCCTTTCATCTATAGATCCCCCAAAACTGTTTGAAGTCCTGCTCTGTCTACATGGCAGACTGGTTGTTTTACTCAGAAGATGTCAGTTTTAAAATGAGGCTTCCACCTCTGGTTCTGAGCACAGAAGCCTCTGTTTGTTCCACAGTCACATCTGTTGGGAAAGCACCTTCACAATGCTCCTTGGTGACACTCCAGACGTACCTGCTTTAACATCTAGAGCCAAAATCAGCGTTCAGGGTAAGTGTTAATCCACAGCTCTCCTGCGCCTTGCCCATGGAAGTGGCCAGTTTGAAACCAAAGCTCTTCAAGTGTTCCCCTCGTGAAGAGGCATGAGAATATCCTCACTGGAACGCCCAGCAGAGCCAGGGGAGCAGTCTGGCTTGGGAGCTCCTTCCCTGCCATCCCACAGAGCTGTTCTGCAGGGTAGCTAGCCCGTGCTGTGCTCTGGGTTGCAATATCTCTTCAGTGCCAGCGCAGCCCAGCTCCCAAATTTCCACGATGGAAAAGAAACCTCAGCTTGTGTAGACATTGCTGTCAGCATTTTGTAGTGTCCTATCCATGCTAGAGGCACCAGTGCCAAGGGGATCCGGTGGGACCTGCAGAAATGTGGGCTTTATTCCTGGCTGTGGGACCTGCTGGAAGATTGGCTTCAAAGGAATCTTTTAACCTGTTTGTGTTCCAGTTCTCTTCAGCTGCAGAAGAGGCACACTCACCTGCACTGTGCTGCTGTCATGCCCATGGGCTGAGCTCCTTCTGGGAGCAAGGCTGGCCAAGCCTGGTGTCACCTCCCTCCCTGCTCCCTGCATAGCTGGGCAGCATCAGCCCCAGGGGCAGCCAGGACAGACCTTTACCAGCATCCTCATCCACAAAACAAGCAGGGCTTTTTATTGTTGCTGTGACTGCAGCTGCTTGACAGAAATCCCTTAAAGCCTGAGGCTGTAAAACATAATAAAAACGTTTAAGGTTACAAAAAAAATTACTTTGATGCCAAGTGGGCATGGCCAGAAGGGACCCATCACAAACACCAACAGTGCTCCTGCTGCCTCCACTCATGGAGAGCCCTGGGTCACCCTGTGTGACCGTGTTCACAGGGGTTTTGGGATGAGGGAAGAGACGAGGATCTCACTCCATGTTTCAGAAGGCTGATTTATTGTTTTATGAGATATATTACATTAAAACTATACTAAAAGAATAGAAGAAAAGGTTTCATCAGAAGGCTGGCTAAGAATAGAATCAGAAAAGAATGATAACAAAGGTTTGTGGCTCGGCTCTCTGTCTGAGCCAGCTGGGCTGTGATTGGCCATTAATTAGAAACAACCACATGAGACCAATCACAGATCCACCTGTTGCATTCCACAGCAGCAGATAACCATTGTTTACATTTTGTTCCTGAGGCCTCTCAGCTTCTCAGGAGGAAAAATCCTAAGGAAAGGATTTTCCATAAAAGATGTCTGTGACAACCCTGCACAGAGCCCTTGGCCCTGACACACCTCAGCTCACCCCTTCCCAGAGAAATCCTCAGCCGAACCTTCCTCCACTCCAGTCAGGCTGCTCCAGCAGCTCTACAGGTGGCCCTGGGTTGTGCTGCCCAACTCCAACTCACGAGGCAAAAGTTCCTTTGCCAACACCTCACCCTGTACACCCTCTGCACCCCCTGCCCTTGTAATGCCTGTATTCCATCATTTCATGGAAGCCAAGCTCCTCATTTTTAAACTGCAGCTCTGCAAGTCATCATCAACTTTGATCTGCAGTTATGTCTCATCTTGGAATGCTCTATCCCAGCACGCGAAGCATTATGGAAGTTGGTATTTTTCTAAGGCAATAAAATCTGCCTTTCAGAAAATCTATGATGAAGATTTATGAAAAAAACCAACAACATTAGGTAAAGTTTAGTTGATTTTAATTTTTATGACTCCTCTGGATGGCAGGACAGCTGTACTGGCTGCATAACATATTTTTTAGAGTAAGAAATATAGAGCCATCTGTTCAGCTCATAACATTGCATTAATAGGTATCTCAAATTTCAACTCAAGAAATAAACATTTTAATAAATAACATAACAGCAAGAAACTTGGATTAACTGATGGACACCTAGCTGTAGCAGTAGTGCATCTGTTTGAGTTACTCATTACAGAAATATTCAGGTACAAAGTACTTGGCTAAATGGGACCTTTCGCTAAAAAGCATTAAAAAACTGCATTTCCTGGAAGCTGGTGGCCGAGACTAAAAAAAAGACCTGGCAAAAAGATTTCCAGGTTTGTGTTGACACTTGGACACATTTTAGAGACATGATAGATCTTTAGTAACCATTTACTCACCCAAGCTTCATAAACTTCTCCTACAGTCTTGGTGGGCCAGAGATGAGCCTTTAGAGAACTTCACACCCAGCTGGATTTGGAGGTCAGGTCCTCAACTCTAGAGAAAGAACAAAGCCCTTGCAAAATACATGAGTTAAGAGCACCTT
>NW_005054402.1:2435263-2438904 GCF_000277835.1 Geospiza fortis | reverse complement strand
TGTGCTGGCCACAGTCAGCTCTGAGCTCGTTGTGAGAGGTGAGTTAGCACTGGGTGATTGCACTGGGAAACCTTGCACAGGTAAGCATGAAACAACAAAATGAAAGTGTGGTTTGGGGCTTTTTCTGCTTCAAAAGGCCCCTTTTGCTGCACAGTAAAAAGAAGTGCAAAGAGCTCTAACTCCAGGTCTGGTTGCCAAGATGAAGAAAATGTCACCCTCAAGCAGATGGTGCTGCTGATGCAGAAGGTCAGAGACTTGGAAATTCATTTAAACAACCTAAAACAAAAGCAAGGCAATGGTAGAGACAGTCCATTATTATCTCTGAATAGTAAAAAGAGCGTTGAGGCACAGCAGAAAATGAAAGCCAGTTTATCCTTAGATTAGCTGCCGAAAATATATTTGACTTCCTTAATAAGAACTCGAGGGAATCATAAGCCACCAAAATAAATCCTGGTCAGATCCTTGGACTGACAGGTGCAGATCTCACCTGAGTGTGGGGAGCCACAGAGGACACAGCATCACCAAAATGAATGTCTTCACACCAGGTCTCATTGCAGGGATTCCACTTCCCCACCAACCACCTGGGTGATGTTGTTCCCTGGCTGATGCTGCTCCTGGCCCAAGCTCTCATTTTAGGGCTGGGAAGAACACAGAGCAGCTGCCATCTTCTTCTGCCATCCCCAGACAGCTTTTCCAGCTCCAGCTCAGCAGACTGCTGAATTCCAGCCCTTTGTGGGTAGCACAGGTCAGATGTGATACTGGAGAAGTTACAAGGATATGGCTTTGTGATTTCATGAAGTACCTTCACAGGAACTAATTAGGGGGTAAGTTATTAACGGAGAAACCACCGAGTTATGAATGGACTGTCAGTGGCTGTGCCAAGCAGCTTGCATCAGCAATTACAGCCCTCAATGTTCTGGGTAAAAGCACACTTAATAGGAGCCTTTCACGGGCTGGGCAGTCTCTGTCACAGG
The DNA here is from genome assembly GCF_000277835.1 of Geospiza fortis. Classification (NCBI taxonomy): domain Eukaryota; kingdom Metazoa; phylum Chordata; class Aves; order Passeriformes; family Thraupidae; genus Geospiza; species Geospiza fortis. The sequence continues at coordinate 2,437,930 of NW_005054402.1, read as the reverse complement.
AACAAATTCGTGGTTCCTTTGTCTGTGCCAGCCACAGAAGGGCCTGGAAGATCTGTGATCTCTCTTCAACTTCTGTGACATAAATTTGCACCCATCTTTGCTGTTCATTAACCACTTCCTTCCCCTCCCCCAACTTTTTAGCTCTTATGCCTGGGGAGAAAATGTGATTCAAACATGTTTTGGAACAGCAAGATCTCCCTGAGTTTGCAGGGAGCCTAATGGGAGGTTTGTGAATATAATCTGCCCCATTCACATTGATCAGTACCTTCACTAGTCTCACAACCACAGAACTGCTGATTTTTCAGCAATATACCAAAATTGATTGAATTTTTCCTGTGGGCTTTCCCACAGACACAGGACTCTACACTTTGTTTCTGTGCTCTGCTGCAATCTCCCAGCAGCAGTTCCTATTTCAGTGGTTTTCCTGGAGGCAGGAACCTGTGGGATTGTGGTCCCACTCTCTCCATTCGGTCAGGCAGCTGCAGAACTCACCTGTGGCTCAGCCCCTGGTGGTGTGGCCACACAGAGGTGACACCAGGAGCCCACAGCAAAGTGACAGCTCCTGGCACCCACAGCCTGCCTCTGGATCCCCAAGGCTGCTCAGAAATGGGCATTCCCACATGAAAACCTGCCAGCCCATCTATCTGCAGGAGGCAAAACCAACCAGCAAGCTGTATTTTTTTTCAGGCTCTGCTTATCCCTAGAACAGCTTGTCAAAATCCAAGCAGCTTTTAACAGTTGCACAGTGAAACACAAGCATCGACAAGCTTCTGCAAACACACAGCTCCAAACAGAAATAATTCCCACACAAATAGCCTGCCATAGCTCAGCAGCACACACAGAGTTTGAAAACTCTTGCAAACAGAAAGAGACGTGGCATCTGACTGGAAAGAACAACTTTCTATCTTGGTTTTAAAATGGAGTAGAAAAAAAAATTAACTTCCATTTTTATCTGTTCCTTATTAAGAAACACATCAAAAAAAAGAAATATTCATCTTAAAGTTTCCTAAGAAAGTGGCTGTTGGTACAGTATTTCCTATTTGTTAGTGTTCAAGTACTTCCAGATTATGATTAAAATGTTATGAGCTGCTTTTATGAGAGCTGAAGTCATGTAAGGAGATTTATATAGGCTATTGCAACCTTCCTATCAACTGCAACTTTGCTTAAGGCTACTGTTTATGCTTTCAGAAAATACTGGAGATATCCAAGGTCTAAGGCACCAGAAAAAAGGAAAAGCAGACAAGCATCTGTCATGCTACATGGAAAATGAAATCCTTCTGGCAACTCCTGCCCAGCCCTAGATTAATATGGATTTACAATTAACATCATCAGTGAATCAAGCAGCGTTGTAATTGTTTTTGCAGCTATTCCAAAACTTTCTTCTGCACAGACATAACCTAATTCTAACTTAGTGAGACAGAACAGCTTGACACATTTGTTATCTAAAGACCACTTCAGCCAAAGAACATAATGAAAAAGCATGGGAACTTGACTCAGAAGCAAAGGCTCTTCTTTAATATTGGCTCTAAAAATAAAAAAGCCTCTCCCCCTTACAACTCTCATTATTTCTGATTCTTGAAGGTCTAATTTTGCCCCAAGGACTGCTTCAAAAACACATTCTCTTTGATAGGATTGCTTAATACTGCTCAGTCAAGTGGGATTAGAGCCTTCTGAGGAAAAGAACATATTTCTTATTCATTTTCTTGACTAATTAGCAAAGATTACTTTGGGAAACCTTAGCTGTAGATGTATCACTCACCTCCTCTTCACAGTGGGGATTAACAAGCAGGGGGCTCTTGCCCAAGAGCAGGGACAGGCAGGTCTGTGACACCAGAGCCCCGTGGAGCCGGGGCTGGGGTCCTGCTGGAGCAGCCAGCAAGGGGCACTGACCCAGCTGAACCCAAGCAGTCCTCAGGGAGAGCTGAGCTCTCGCCTTCTGCACCAGCTGAGGGCAGGGAATGTCCCTGTGAGCACAGCTCTGGAGCTAAAGGGACAGGAGGATGAGCTGGGAAGAGCAGACGCCACGGCAGGATCAGTTTCATGTCCTTTCCCGGCTGTGCTGCGGCTGGACACAGCTCCTCGGTGAGAATTCATCAGGTTCCTCCACGTGCCTTTCCTGAAACTCAGCGAATTTGTACAGACACACAAAGTAAATAAAAAGAATGTGCCGGAGTTTGTTCAGCTATGAAGTCACAGAAGCAAACAAGGACTCTCACTTTGGGTGGTGCTGGGTTTTCACTGCGTATTGCACCATCGATACATTCCCGTATCGACACCTGAAATAAATTCTGATAAGGCAAAATCAGATCATAAACAAAATAAAATCTAAATAAATCAGATAATAAAAATAAATTATGACAAGACAAAATCAGACCCAGGGGTCTGAGTCTACAGTTCTCATTGAATAAAAAGCAGAATTGTTGTTGGTATTTATGCTAAATAATGACTCAGACCTTAAAAAACCTTGATGTTGACTTACATTTGTGATTTTTGATTTTACATACCCAGCTGTGTTTAGAGTTCTATACATAAGACCAGAATAATATTATAACATTATACATTATACAAGATACAACATTATAATATATATAATGCATGTGCTGTACATAATGTCTAATATATAATATAGTTATATAATTAATATAATATAATACAATATAATAACAA
>NW_005054402.1:2413435-2435173 GCF_000277835.1 Geospiza fortis | reverse complement strand
TTATACATTATACATTATATATTGATATAGATACATATAGCATTATAATAACATTATACAAGAATAAGACCCAGCCATTGCATTTCCTAGAGTTGATTTGCTGGAGTGTTTTTATAATCCAGTAGGTGAAACTGTCAGGGTGTGAGGCAGAAGAACAGGCTTTAGGAAAAAAGCATGAGACAAAGCTGAAATGAACTTGCCAGCAGGAGGAGAAAGGGGTTTTTCCTGTTCCTCAGCACCACTGCCCAGCAGCTGAGCTGGGACAGCGCCTGCAAAGAGCCACCTCAGGTGTTTGGTGGAGCCACAGGGCTACAGAAGGTCTCCTGACTTCTTTGGGAGGCTGAACCTCTAAAATTGATTCTCTGGCTTTCTGGTCTAACTGTGGAAACGATGGGTGTCAGACAGATGCTCAGAATTAAAAATACAACACAGATCCTGTAAGAGTTTCTTTTTTTTTTTCCTTGAGAGTGAAAAGTATTCTAGAACAAAATCCCCACACTTTGTGGCAGACTTTCACTCTGAATTTCTGAGGAGAGAAGGATGTCCTCCTTTGCCTAAGTGTCTGGTCATTACAAACACACTGACAAGTGGTCTTTTCTGTGGAGAGCCACATGAACCAATCTAGGTAACAAGAGGATAACATGTTGGGAATTGTCACTTCCTCATGCCCAAAGAGCATTTTTCACTTGCTGGCAGAGGTCAATAGATGCCAAAAAAAAAAAAAAGAAAGGAAAAAGAAGAACCAAAAGAATCCAGGAAATGTCATTCTTAGAGCACTGCCAGAGCTTCCATTTAGACAAGAGTAGTTGGGGTTGGGTCTATTAGAGCAGGTGATGAAATCCATTCCTCTTCCTACAAAATGGGACCTGATCATAGGATTTAACTGCTTGTTTCTCTTTCTTGAAGTTATGTCCTAAAAAAATGGTCTTTGAGTTGACAGCATTAGTGATATTAATTCTGCCTGACAGTATTTTGGGACTTTTGCAAAGACCCCTCAGCTAGAGCTGAGCTGTGAAAAAATCCTGTTTTTCCCTAAATGTAGCAGAATGTGATGTGTTGCCATGTCCACCAACTGCAGACACGATTTTTCAACAGCTCCAGGGATTGATGTAACACAGCTGTAACCATGAAGCTTCTGGGGAGCACAAAAGGACCTCTGGGACCCTGCAAGCCTCCCTGACACTTCCACAGAGGGGTTCTATGTCCAGATTTCTCTTTCAGGGCTAAAACCACCACATCAGGCAGCAAGGACTCTGTGAAGTCTGAAAGATTGCAATGTAGCATTTTGCCTTGCCCCAGCACGTCAGAGGGAGTGTGAAGAGGCTGCTGAGCAAACCCTTCAGCAGCACATCTGCACAAAGAGCACCCAGCAGGGCCAGTGGAGGGAATGGCACAGCTCAGGGTGTGGGGTGTCCCTGCAGGAGCCAGCAGCAGAGGGAACAGCACATTTGGCTCTGCTTGGTTGCACACTCGCCGTGGATGATGTGAGTGGCCCCAGGTTTGCTGCTGTGGAAGCACAGCTGGCACCTCTGGAGCTCCTGCTGAGCTCTGTTCCAAGGAAGGGGCAGCCCCTGCCCCTGACAAGCACCCCTGGCTCAGGCTGCTGCTCCCTGGGCGTGGAGGAACCAGGCTGAGCAGGAGGAAAGGGCAAGGGTTTTGCTGAACATCCCGTGAAACTCACAGGGAGTTAAATGTTAGAAGATGTGGATGTTCATAGGAGGCCTTGGCCTCCAAAGATGCTGAAGTAACAATCTAAAGGGCTGTGAATAAACAAAAGCCTAGTTCTTCAATTATGTCTGGGCAGCCAATTCCTCTACCAGTATTGGCAGGCCTTTAAGGATGTAGGAGAGCAATTCAGATTTCATTAGAGCAGTGACCACCAGAGTCCTACTGGTTCAAGCTCCTGCTTGACTCTGACATTAGGGAATGCCTGACACTGGCAGTGAAGTGGCATATCTGAAAAATCCAAGTAAATTAGCCATGGTCTGGATGGAAACATGGTGGCAGAGTAATGAAAGGAAATAATTTTATTTCTAGAGATACGGTTGAATGCCTAAACTGCAGTATGGACTTCATTTCAGAAGCTGTAAGCAGTCATGACAGAATAACTAAACCAATCAAAACCTTTTCAAAATGTTTCACTGATAATAATGTAACTGTCTGGTTCCTTGCTACAACCAGAAACAGATGTAAATAAGAGCAGTAATATGATGAATTGTTAATACAAAATCAAGTTAAAACACTAAATAAACCCAAAGCTCTATATAGAATGTACATTTGGTTATTAATCTTGCTGGGACAACGTTCTGGCCAGGAGGCAGTTAAACTTTTGTATTTTGAATTTGATCTTGCCTTGTCATGAAACAAATTTGAAAATTCTGTAGGTGGTATCTATTAAAAAACTTCCAGTCTGAAGCACATGGTTAGCACAGGACAAATGTTCTGCATTGATATGCGTGAGAGATTTTGCCTCAAAGATTCTCCTTAAATCAGAGCACTTTAATAAGCACATGTTCTCTATCCCCCCATTGGGGAGCAGGTCCTGTGGTCAGGTAGAGCACTCTGGGCAGTTTCACAGGAAAATGGTTAATGTGCATCACAACAAACTGTCACGCTTTTGGAAAAAGCAGCTCTGCCATGGTGTGTTCTGAATTACAGGCAGGCCTCAAATGGTCTCCAGATGCCAAGTCACCAGTTCAGATATCCCATCTGTCCCAATGTCTAGTGCATTTCTTCAAAAATTTGGGCAAATTAAAAAAAAGGGCTTTTTTTGGTGCCTCTCTTTTCCCTCTCACCCTCCTCCGCCAACATCACCTCCTTTAGGATGTGAAGCCTCCAAATGGCTTTGGGGGCAGCTTTTGCAGAGGAGTCCCACTTTGGGTGCTGTTCTAACTCACCACAGTAAAAGAAATCGTTTTTTCTTCTCCTCACACAGTAGTGTCCACTCCTAATTTTGCAATACAGAATCCCTGATCCACATACATCCCTAATACAACTCTCCTGAAGTGAATGAAATGACTTCAAGAACTGTTTTGGCTGTCGATTTGAATACTAAAAAAAAGTGCCTCATCCAGTGAGAAAGTAGAAACTTAACACAAACCTCAGTGTGTTAGACAGCCTCGTCACCACAGCTCCGTGTTTGCTTTTGAATAGGTTCATCATCCACATCCGTTACTTCTAAATCTGGATATTGCATTTGTTACGCAAAAAAAAAAGAGAATTAGTTTAACTGCTCGAGACAGGCAGTGCTGAGACAGCTGAGTTCCAGCATTTGTCAACAGCCCAACTGCCCTCATTTAAAGAGATATTCAGACCTCTAATAAAATGTTGGTTTTTAAGGGTTTCCTCTCCTAAAGCACACGTAACTACCATGTACCATTGCCATCTAGTGGAAAGGTAAGTAAGGACACAGGTTTTCTCCACAGCTACCCGTGATGATCTCTGAAGATTATTTGGAAAACCTCTAGGAAGTGTATTGTTGGAGTCCACACGTCTCAGTGCCTGCCCTGCTCCCTGGGAAATCAATACCTTTCCATTTTTCTTATCTTTTGGTACGATAAGGAGAAGTGTTTGATTGCTGTTATCAATCTGCTGAGAAGAGGGTTTTTTTCCGCCTGAAACATGGGAAAGTTAGCCTGTTTCCTTATCTTTGATTAATAATATTAAGTACCTTAACAGAAATACAGCATGTTAGTGGATACCCAGGGTCGATGAGGATGTATTTCAGAGACAACTGCTATGACAGGGGAGGTGGTGGAACAGCAGACATAGAAATAACACTGCAGTAATGCAGCTTCTCCCTGGCTTGTCTAAAAGAACGAAATTAACACTGCTTTTTGCCATTCAAAGAGTATGAAGTTTTGGGAAGGCTGGCAGATCAAGCAGCAAATTGAGGAGCTTCTATATAAAAACTCTAGTCAGGCTGGAAGACTTATTTCTTGTAGCCATTTGTTTAATGACTTTACATCTGCTGTAACATTCAAAGAAGTCAGCAGAGCTCAAGTGTTTGACAGCTGCTCTTAAAAAACCCAAGGAGGGTGCACTTTGCTCATCTTCCTCACAGCCTTTAGATAAGGATGAGAAATGTTACACAGACACACTGGAAAGCCTCAAAGGCAAAATATATGATATCTAGCTTTACTAGATTCTTATCATTTGCAGTTCACCCTAAAACTCCCACACATTTGTTTCTTAATGTCCCTCATGCTCCGTTAAACCTCACTACAGCAATGTTCCCATAGGAATGTGGCCACTTGCCAGACTCTCTCATGAACATTTCATTAATCTTCTTGGCTCTCATACAAACTACAAAACATTATTTGTTAGCAATTTAACTGTTTTGCTCCCAAATGTGCCAGAAATGTGATCTTTGCTATGCTTTCATTCAAGAATACACAAGGATAATTATAGAGTAAATCAAAAGAGGTTTTTTTACATTTAGCAAGATACTGTGCCAAGAAAGGTGAACTGATTACATCTCGTTTCTGGAATTAATTCTCATGTATCCTAGATGCCAAATCACTCTCAAATGTTAAGATCTAACTGAAACTTAGCAAAGTACATGTTTAGGTACAGTTTTATTTCATTACATTGCACAAATATCTCTGACTTCTCTGAATAATTCAGATCATACCATACAATCTACTTATTTCAGAGGATAATTTAACAGAAAATATAATTTCTGTTTTCTGGAAGTCTGGCCTGACCCATGCCCAGTGGTGTTGAGAAAAGACAATTGCTGGCTTTGCAGTAAGGAGGAAGAGTCTTGGAAAGTCTGCAAAGCTTTCAAAGCACACGTGACTTGCTAAAGAGAAGGAAAGAGATTTAAAGGAGCTTCATCTTCTGCAGAGCAGGGGGAATTAATTCTAGACATGCAAATACACAACTTTTATTTCAGAAAATGGGAAACTTCAGAGTGGGATCTGTGGATAAAGCTGTCCTCAGGTGCATATGACACTGTTAGGAAAGAAGTAGGTTTCATCACTCAGTTTTATGTGGCCTTAAAACCCAACAGTATCACACAGACAGAAATGCAACTCAACTTCAAGTGAGAAGTGAAACATCTTAATTTCCTAAGTTCCATTACCTTCATATGTGTAAACTCCCTGGGTTTTGATTTTTTTGTTGTTTTTTTTTAAACTAACTTATAAGAAATACAATTAATGCCTCAAATCCCATGTTCCCTTTTTAACAAGGGGACTGTTTTCAACAATGTGCATTCATGGCACTGAATGCAAAGAAATGTGCATCAGCAATAGAGGGGTAAAGAGTAAAGAGAGAATTAAGACTACAGCCATTTAAATGGACAGGAACAAAGAATTAAAGGGATGGGGATGAACAACAGCACTTTTATGGATCTGTTTTCTCTTCTGCCTTCTGTAAGTGCACACAAGACACCAAAACACTTGGGAGGTATCCAAGCTCAGGCTCTTTTGAGGTTTTCCCAGTACATTTTGGATTTAATATTGTTCTGCAGTGCAATGGGCAGAGACATGGAGCCACACTCTTCATGGTGTGCAGGCACTAAACTCCAGTCTGGGAGAGCAGACACGTATGTGACCAGCCAAGAATGAAGCTTTGCCCACAGCCTCTTTGCTGGCTCTGAATTTGGAAATTTTTCTCAAAACAATCCTTAGGAGAAAAAAAGAAGGTATTGCAAATTATGTTGCAGGATGTGCTGGGTTGTGGCAAGAAGGGATTGATACAGCTCTTTCAATCCTACCTGTAAAATTATAGCAGGAGGATGAGTGAGAGATTGTCCTGAGTGTGTCCATAGAACATGAGAGGCTGATGATGGAAATAAACTCTATCAGTTGTTACATGCAGCCAGATGAAGAAACCATTGAGAGCCTTTCATGTGGCCTGGAGAAAAGAAAGAGGAAGGGCATGGTGTTTAAAAAAGGTTTGGAGAGAATGGGGGTTTGCTGAAACAAGGGCATGATCAGCTGCATGGTTTTGATTGTTTGGATGTTGGGTTCAGCAGCTGCCTTAACCAGGGAGAAGGGACAGCTAGAAAATGAGGAAGGTGGTAAGGAACCAACAGATGAAGGGAGGTTGGGAAGCTGGGAATTTTCGAAGGGTTACAGTAGTTAGGAAAAATTCGGTCCCAAGGCTCATACAAGATCTCATGAGAGTCAGTCAATCAGGAAATAACCAGTGGCACCCAGGAAAAGTACCTGTGGCTCTTAGATGGTGATGGGAGAGCTGCTGCAGCTCTTCTAGCACGGGACTGAGAACACGCACCGGCAGCACTGTGAGGGTTAAAAGCAGAGCCAGGTCCATGTGGTTTCTGTCCATGTGCACCAGCCCAGGCACAAGCACATTTGTAACGTGGAATGAGCACTCCCAGTTCAGCTTTCAACCAGTGGCAGAGCCCAGGCAGAGCAGTGAGATGCCCAACACAAATTTAGGCAAAGCTGTGCTGCTGTACACTCCTGAAAGCTGCAGCACTAGGAGTCAATAGAGCATAACTGACCTCATTTCTTATTTTGATTTCATAACTAAAAACAACTCCGGGGAACCCTGAGCACAGAGTCTTGCTCAACCCACACCATAATTGGACTGGCTGATTGAACTAGCTGGTTTGCTAAAATTGTGTTCTGATTAAATTGTAAGACCTTTTCTCCAAATGGCAAAGCTCTCCTCCCTGTAATTCCTGAGAGATCTATCCGAGAATTACAATCTAAAGAAGAGGAGAGTGCAGAGTGTCAGGCAGCCTCTGTTGTTCCCCTCAGCAAGTTATAAATAAATATAGAATACTAACAGTGCTCTGTACTAGAGCAAGCCAAGATCAAGCCCAAGTGTCACAGTCCTCCCTGAAAATAATTGCAGCATGCAATATAATCCCACATGCTCTAGCAATATGTAGTCTAAATAGAGATGAACAGCATAGAACTGGATTGTGGGTGGTGGAATTGTACCAGACCTTGGGAATTTTATGTTAATTAAGAAATGCTGATTCATACAGAATAGTGAGTTTTAATAAGCCAGTAATAAAAGCGAAATCGTGTTTAAATAACAGGTGTGTCTTGATCCCTTGAAACAAATCTTCTGATTTTTAATTGGGGGAATTAATCTAGTGGAAAATTTTGTCTGGCTTAAGAGAGCAGTTTTCTGTTGGTGTTTCATTCCCCATGCCAGAGGTCTGCCTGGGTAACTGAGCCATTGGGAGAGAAGTCTTGGAAGCAGTAGAAGTTAACGGGCTTGACACCAAAATTACAGGGTGAGGTTGTGTCACACTGGAGGAGGGAACAGAGGATCACAAGACTTCTGGGGTTAAAGTGTTGAAGACCCAGCAGCACAGGATAGTTCAGCTTAAATTCCTGTAAGTGCTCAGAAGAAAAATTACAGGTTTGCTGAGAAATATTTTAATGAAGGTGCTGGGACTGTTGTGCCCACCAAGATCCATCCTCCTTCTCACATCAGGGTCCAAATGCTTCTTCCCCCTTCTAGTGGCACAACTAAACATTCCTTGAGTACAAAGGGAAGGAGAGCCCTGGATCTTTTCCATTTCTGAGCACACATGGTAACAGGAACATCCTGAGGTTTGATGCAGATTTCCTTGTACAAATATCCCCAAAGGAGGGAGAGGTGCTCTGAGAAATTTGCCCATTTCTGTCAAATCATCACATCATTCTCTGCACCCTGGTGTAGATCCACAATGCTTTATAGATTACATAAAGGAGCTCTGTCCAATAGAGGGACATGACTATAAGCATAAAAAAGGAATCTAGACAGGTTTGGTATGTCCAACCTCAACCAATGATGGCATAAGAAATCCACTGTAGCAAAGGAAACATGAAAAGCAATGGAATTGCTAGTTATCAGCAATGGAATTTCAGAAGTTAATGCTCAGAACTTCCAGCTGAGGAATACACACATCCCTGAAATGCAGCTTAACTGTTTGCAATATCAAGAGATAAATCCATGCCCTAACTCTGCCTCCTACCATCTGGGTAGCTTTCTACAGTGATTGGGAATTGAAGAATGCAACAATTCCCTGCCACACTACCTTGTCTGGCACAGGAGGACAGTGTTCCCTCCAAGACAGAAAAATCTCTGGGTCTGGACATGGAGCTCTGGCTAAATGAAGCTGAGTCTGCTACGTGCCTTTAATTTCCTTGTCTTGATGAAAGCTTAATGTCACCACTTAGGCATTGAGAAGGTGAGTTAGGGCTTCATCAGGACTAACTGGCAGCAGGCAGAGCTGAGGGCAGATCTCCATTAAGTGCTCTAAGCCACTGGAATTAAACTGTGGGTCTGCAGAGTCTGGGAAGTAGTGGTCCCCATGCAAGTTTTCATTTCAGAGCACCTCAAACTAAGCCTCTTTTAAAACCTGACCTTTTCCCTCCAGCTCTCCTCTTCATGCTCCAGGTAACCTGGGCCCTGCCAAAGCAGAAACCCAACTTATTAGTCACCAGACACCTGGTGGCACACAGAGCCCACTCCTGATTAATTTACCACTCTGGGTTAGTTTGTGACACGAGCATGCTGCAAACCATGAAGTGATCACAGCAACATACATTCCTCTCTTTTCCCTGCAGCCTCTCTCCTTTATTCTGTGCTGTTTCTTTAGATACTCAGTGGGGCCATCCCACCCCACCACAATCTCTGAGTGCCTGCTTCCCAGCTGCATTCAGAACCCCTAAAGTGCCACAAGGAAATCTTACTTACTTAGTGATAAATAAGTAAGATTCAGGCTTTGATTTCTGTCAGGATTACAGAGGGGTGGTTTTGTTTCCTTGGTTTTATTTTGATTCTTTTGAACTTGTGTAAATATAATTAGCATCACTTCTGTTTTGACAGTACTCTAAGCAGCGGCTCAGATTACCCTCCCTGCAATTTAAATTTGAGTTTATTTGATTTTAATATTGCTTTATAAAGAGAAGGCACAATGACCCAATTAGAAATACTGACAAGTATATGACGAAATCTTTACATTTTATCTTAGAGAAGAAAGAAAAGAAAAAATCTCAGGCAGCAAAATTAGGAAAATCACAATGGGAAGTGCCACCTTAAGACTGTACTTCTATTGAAATTCTAACCACCACAAATTTGTTTTCCATTATCTGAATTAAGACTGGAAATATTTTCCCAATGTACTAGAATTCTAAATTTTTTTTTTTTGTTCTTACACTTTGCAAAGCAAACAATCCAACCAGATTAATTCCAATACTTTAACAGTTTGTCAAATACAGCAGCTCTGTCACTTACCTTTCAGGCTACTGCATTCATAGGAATATCTTTTTTTTTTGTAGCATTATCTCATATAAATCCACACGTAAGTTTAGCACAAACCGTAAAAATGTGTTGTACACTTCAGCTAATCTAGTATCTTTCATTTCTAAGGAGGATTTGGGTGGAGGCCAAGTTAATTAAAACCAGAATAGAAATGGGTTCTATTCACATGAGTCATATACCTCTGACTCACAATAGAGTCTGTGCAGCTAATGGGTTAATTTGTCCTGATAACAGAAAAAAATAGGCTGGAGGTTATGACTGTTTGGAGAGACAGTAGATGTACAAGGTTTTTATGCCATTGAGAACACAGACCTGCTCTAATGATGTCCTTTCTGTCTATTCAAGTGCTGTAACAAACAGTTCAGAAAGATCTGGAGGTACAGAAGGCTCAGAAATGCAGGACTGACGCCTTCAAAGCTCTATTATTGTAACAATATGCACATGGAAGTGTTTAAGTTTCTGTCACAGAGAGGGACGTCTCAGCCACATGCAAGCAGCTTGCAATGCTGGCAAGAGGCTGATGGCCCTGCAGCACTTCAAGGGGAAGGATTCCTCCCCCAGGCACCTGGGAAATCCACACACTTACCTCAGTGCTGAACACCCACCTCTCCACCACAGAAATGTGGAAATCTTCTGAGCTAACAGCCTTCCTGCTCCTCTGGTCCCTGTGCCCCTGGGCACGGGCACCCACCCCAGCCTCAGTGGTCACTTCTTAGCCCCTTGTTTCACATCACCACTTAAGGGCAGAAAGAGGCACTCAGTCCCCAGTCCACACCTACTGCTCCTATCATGAGGGAGAGAAGCTCACAGCACAGAATTCCCTCCTGCATTCCTGCAGGACTGTGAGCCTTGCAAGACAAGTACTTGATCACCATGCCTGGATTCAGTACATCACTACATATATATTATGCAGAGTTCTGGCAAAGAGGAGTGAAAGCAGAAGCTCAGCAGGAACTTTGCAGTGAAACAGAGGCAAGACAGAGGTCAGTCTGTTTTCTCTTCACAATATGTTTGGGAATTTTAACACCCTTTGATTGACTGAAATACAGAAGTAGGACTTACAGGAGGCCCAGAACACAGGTTCTTCCCCCAAATCCTTTTCCACCTTTTCAACAGCTTAATCAGCAGCTACGCTCCCTCTTCTGCTCTCCTCTGTCTCAATTAATGTGGAATTACTCAACACACTGAGTTCAGCTTAGGCATCAACACTGCCCCTCCAACAATAGTAAAAACATCATTTCTCCTTCATTTCATACTGCAGGATTCTAAAAAGGAGAAGGAGTAACTCTCATGGCTGCAGAAGGGTATTAAAGCCAGATCTTTTGCTTTCTGTGTGAACAGCAATGAAAAGATTGAGGTAGCCAGACCGTGACCTTTGTGCTGTACTGCAATGTTTGAAGAAGAGCAAGTCTTGTTCTTCAGGACAAAACCCACAAAATTCAGGACAAAAGCTCCAAGTGCCTATGTAGGGGGTTGAGAATGTGGATCCTAAGCAAGCAGAATTGCTTCTATCCAGCCCTGAGTAAAACTGGGATTGAAGACTGGCATTAAAACTCACCCTGTCTTTAGTGCTCCCTGTTGATTAGGCAGCTCTGCTTGGTGGTTTCAGCTTTACAAGCAGACCTAAAGATCAAACACCTGCTTCTGGACTCCAGCCAGTAATTCAGTGGCTATAAATGTCGATCTGGAGCACTTTAGATGCCTATATTTTGGACTAGGTCCAAGCTCTGCATTGAAGCTCCTGCATTAAAGGGTCGCAACAAAAACACGTTTATAAAAAAATAGATCTCAAAATCTTCCTAAATGCAATTATTTTCTGACACAGACATTATAATTTCAATGTTTTGCTAACATTTTGTTAGATTCAAAATTAACAAAATTGCTCCGCAGAGAATTGCATTATATCCAGCTGGGATATGCCCACTGAAGTGCTCAGCACCACAAAGTTAAAAGTAAAGGTGTTCTTTGCTACTTTGAGGCCAAGACAGCATTTTCCTGACCTGCTGCTGTTAATCATTTCAAACATATGTTTACATGATTGCTTTTGCCAACCCCCGTTCAGCTGTCACCAGCCCCCACAGAATATAATAATAAACACCTTGCACACCCACAAAGGGGTTACTGGAAAAGGCTTGGGTGCATGGAGAGGTCTGGAAGTTTTGAGAACACAAAACACACAGATTCCCTAATTTTTTGTCAGACATATCATCCTTTGACCCAACAACAACATGCAGGGTTGATTTTCAGGTGCAAATTTTATTGTGAATCATAACAAAAGGTTTCAGGAAAAGCACAGGGAAAAAAAATCAGCAAGAGTGTGTCTTTTACTTACAGAGTACATATATTCTGTGAAAGCCACTAACTCTGCAGTTGAAGGCAATGCAGCTTCATTTTAACTAATAATTATTTTCAGATACATGTTTAGCAAATTTTGAAAATATTCTTTTTTCTCAGTTAGTTTGATATTGAGATTGAGGACCAAATGTTTCAATGACTCTATTATTGTTGCAGTGTGCATGGTACTAAATTGTTAGACAGAAAAGAAAATCTCATTATTGCAGAAACAATCTCACAGAAAATATTTTCAGAATACATAAAATTAGCCCTTGTAAATGTTGGATGACTCAAAACCTCTTTGGAAAAATCTGTGGATACTGAGGTATGCGTAATTTAAAAATTTTGGTGGTGCTATGACAATTTTTCATGTGACAAATCAAAGTAAAATATCTTCATGCAAGCTAATTGTAACTTTTTACAAAGGATTTCTTCAGTCTGTAATTGTACCTTGACTGTGAAGAGAAAGCTCACACTAATTCTCACAATAAAATGACAAAAGTCATACAGGTAACAGTGTAAAAATCTTACAAGAGGTCTTCAAGGCACTGTTTTCTCTTTGAATGCTTGGCCATTGATGAAGGTTGTTTTGAGAGGAAGACAAGAATAACAAAAACAAGACCTAAGGCTGGCATCTAGTATATTAAATATCACTTATATCTTTATCTAATGAAACAAACTTCTAAAAGCCATTCTGCTTTACAACACTGTGGCTTGCAGTAAGGTGTCTGCTAAAATCATCTGAAACATGAATTTAAAACCATACCTCCAGAATAAAAAGTAAGAACAAAAGCCAACCAATACCCCTGTTATCATGGTCTGCTTGAATGCAACCATCCCCCAGCACTGCAATGCTCTCTAAGAGAGGCTCTGGTGATTTCCTGCCACAATTCACTGCAGTGGATTAGGACCTTATCCACCTCCTGCTGGTCCACTTGAATTCCTGAGCTATGGAGCTGCAAGGGCTGCTACCCTCTGTAACATGGAGCTGCTCCTGACTAGGAAATGTAAAGAACTGCTTTCTGCAGTCAGCACATTTAACAGGAAACTTGGTTCGTCTGGACTCCATCAGAAATACAGAGCAATCCAATGCTGGGCTTTATGAGTGTGTCTTGGGTAAAATTATGCAAAGGTTCCTTTTTATAGGACTTGTTCTTTATGGCAAATAACAGGCAGTCAGCTGAGAAAGAAATCTGAAAGGAGCTGAACTCAAGATATTAGGATTTTAGGTAATTATTTTGACAACAGCTTATTGACACACTATGAAAAATCTGTAGCTCCTCTTTAGAAAAACCCCAAACAGTAAGTTCTGTGTGGTTGAAAGAGCACACCAGGATCCATCCAGAGGGAAAGGATGCCCATCTCCAGCCACAGAAGAAACCCAGATATCCTATTGCTGGATGCAATGGATGAATCAGAAGTCACAGAAAACTGTTCTTTTGGGGGGTTTCACAATGCCCCAGCAGCAGCAATGGTTACTGCTTCTTTGCTACTCAAGGCAGGCCAAGAATTGGCCACTTTTTGGTGGGCTCAGCTGCCTGTGGGGTTTGTGTGACACAGCATAAGAGACAGGCACATTGCTCTGGTGGGTGGGATCCCAAAACCATCATGAGATCCTCAGGCAGGGCCTTGGATTTATCCCAGCTGGCTTTAGGATCCAAAGTGCTGAGATAGCAGCCTTGAGACCACAGGCTCCCTCTGGGACCAGGAGAGGAACTGGCCTCTCCAGGTGGCTGCTCATGTCTCACATGAGCTAAATCAATTGGTTTGGGTCCACTTAATCATTTTAAGTAATTATAAATAAACCTGGGATTGGCTAAACTTTAAACAACTTCTATCTTGATATAAACAGTGAGGAGAATTCTGCTTTCAGCAGTATGTCAGGGTGCATTGCTGTGTATCAAGAATAAAAGAAATGTAGGTGTGGCAGAATTTGGCCCAGATAACTTTTCTATTCCCCGAAGGAAAGGGCTGGCCTACACCAACTGCTGAAAAGCAAGCTGTCTACAGTAGTATTCTATATTTCTCTTATATTCTGAATCAAAGCAATAAATATTAGATATAATCTCTATATGGGATTAATCTCTATATTGGATTTTCTATTTATCTGATAGCTATTTAAATCTACACTGTCAAAAATATAAGCAGTGACCCACTCCTACATGGCAGCATATACTATTTGTGTGTAACTGTTAAAACTATCACATGGATCTATATTTACATAGGACACTGTTGTTTATATAGCAGATTTTCATTTACATGAATTCTTACCATGGGATAGATAATTGTGGAAAGGTTGGATATTGTTTAAATGCTTCTACAGTTCTGCATAATTGCATTTCAACATGAGGATTTAATAATTCTGTCTCAGTTTTATGTTTTATAAGGATGGAAATGGAGCCTGACAGATAATTCTCCAATAATGTTATACTCATATAGCACAAGAAATACTTATTTGCAAGTCCAGGCAAAGAAAGCTGCTTCAGTGTTCACTTTACCCATATAAATCTCCTCTTTAAAGAAAGTGCACTCCTGAAAACAAAGGCTGTCAAAATCCTTCAGCACTGTTGAAATGTAAAAGCGTTGCAGCTGAGCATGGTCTGCAGAAAAAACATCATTTGTTTTTTAATTAGCTATTACAATTACTACTAGGTGTGCAAATGAAAAACTTGCATGTTAAACATTAAAATAAGCTGAAATTGCTGCTGATATATACACGAGAAGTTCTGTCTCAGTTTGCTCAAAAAAAGTTTGGTTCATTCCTATCGTTTAGCTTCTCAGATACTAAAGCTATAATGAAAATGTTCATTTTCATTGAGGTCAAAATGTCAAAATGTCCAGCTATTTCTCCCTGTAAAGGGGAAAGAACTGTTGTTTTCTGTACCTCTGATTTCAGAAACTCAGTTAAAAACTGAGGTAAGAAAATATTTTAACAGGTAAGAAAATATTTTAACGAAGATATTTAGAGTGCTTCTTACTCAGATATTCTTAATCAGGTAATTTCTGAGATCAGAGAACACCCAGGCATTGTCCTTTGAATTGAATATTGACTTTCCCTTGGAAAAGTTCATATTATTTCTCAGGAAAATAATTTTGTATTCTTCCCCCAGCAGAAGTCAGTATCACCGTATTACCAAATATCAACTGGCGTTTAGCAAAGACAGAAAATCATTGCTGGAGTTCCCTCTGTGCTAATGTTGTACTGGAAAGCTCTGCATAAAAGAAAAACAAAAAAAGCCCTGGAAAATGGAAAAATGTAATGCTTTACATCATGAGTAACACCCAGCTGTTACTGAGTGTCCCTGCCAGCTCTGCCTTTCTGCTGGTGACGATTCCAGCCCTGACCCATCGCTTCTCCTTGACCTGAGCCAGCTCTGCTCTAACTAGAGGGCTGTTAACAACTCTCCTTCCTGCATTAAGCACTCCCAAGATTTCTGAAGAGTTATCAAGGAATTTCAGCCTGAGGAATTTTTTTCCTGACTGTGTAAAGCAGGACCCCAGGAATTTGTGGTTGCAACAGAGCGCTTTGTTTCAGAAGTGATGCAGGCAGCCTCCAGCAGCTTCCTCTGGAAGCATAACTGGAGCTTGGTACCAGTCTAAGGGAAGAATCAACTCACATTTCCCTTTTGTGTCTTTGTTAAAGCTAAAAGCAAACAGATAACAGCTCAATTTGTGGTAATTAAATAAAAAAAATCTTTGTAGCCATGTAAAATCACCAAAGAACTTTACACTGTAACAGAATCTTTGCAGATGGAAGTAGTTTTGACCACTTCTAGAAAATGAATCTTATTTTTTCGTGTTGAACATTATGCAGTTCATTATGACGAACATACATTCATCATAAAATCAACCAAAGGGACAATTCTAAATTCTATTCAGCAATTAATCTAAACTTGCAGTCTGAGAATCCTGTGATTAAACTGCCAAAATAAAAACAAGCCGTTCTTCTACTTTTTAAATGATGTAATAATACAAATATTATAGAAAAGCTGTATTATGCAGGTGTGTCTTCCTGAAAAGTGTTCTTTGCAAAAAAGATCTCTTCCTTGAACAAAAACAAGTGACAAGCTGCAAAGTGTGATGCTGTGGAATGCTCAATAGCACATATTGAAGCAGAGTATCACATCGTAGTAAGTCTGAAGGAATGAGTAGCCACTTCAGTTTGTACCCATAAAATTAAAGCCTAATAATAGCACTGGAACTATATATTCAGCAGGTTAAGTTTCTTCTTCTTAGCTGTCATGTGAACAAATGTATTTAACTGTTTCTCCCCATGCACATTCTTCACAATTAGAATGGAACTGTCTTATCATGGATAGAAAATATTCTTCCCCTTCCCAGATTAAAAAAAGATGTATGTAAAAAAATAATTAAGTACTCAGTACAGAATATTCCTATGATTGGCCCCAAAGGCTGATTTGAATCAAACCTACTAATTTTTTTTAATTGCTTCACCTATTAAAAACAGTATGAAGACACAAATGTCTCCCAGACAAGACTGAATTATCCCAGAATGAAGACAGGAATTCTCCCAGAAAATACCCAGATACCTTCCTCCAAATCCTTTTTTCTTTATAAGTTATATTAGTTTTAAATCTACTGTGAAAATAGTAGTGCCAGAATAATCAACTGATAACCAAAAATTCTTCAGCTAAATGGTTTTGTTCCTTTTAGGATAGAGATGCAGAGGAAATACTGACAGAAGATAGGCTAGTTATGATGTTTTCTTTGTCAACACTCCTTTGTGACTCAAATCAATTCTTCACTCCACATTCCTGTATTTGGAAAACAGATTGTACAGTACTCTCAGTGTAGACTTCAAGTCACAATTTACAATATCTAGAAAAAAGACAAGGGAAGACAAATTAGTAACTTCATTAGCTCCAAATGTTTTCCAGAAAAATGTGCCCATTCTCTGCTCCTTTCCCTTGCTCACATTAATAACCATGAACATTTGATCACAAGGATAGAAAAAAAGAGTAGAAATATCAATAAAACACAATTTTCAAACTGGCAACTCAAAACTTGGTGTTCTAACCACTTCTAGTTAGGGATACAAATAGCTCTGGATGCTGCTGATGAAATGCAGCCAAGCTCAGATGCTCCTGAGTCAAAGTGTGCCCAGGATTACACATACTTATATGACTTCATCTTCAGACAGTTGTGGCTGGAAAGTAATGATTTTGAAAAAAAGTAACCAATGGAAGCTTCCTCTTATGTAAGAATTGTAGGACTTGGCACACTCTGGACTGCAACATCCTTCACTAGGCCCAATTGCAGCAAGATAGCTAGAGGCAAGTTTAAATTTTCCAGAGGATCTAAGGAAGCTAGGTATACAAGAGTTCCTTGAACAAACATCTGAAAATTCTTTGAGTTAGCTGACATTCATGGCTGAATCAGTCCTCAGAAACTCAACATCTAAAGTAAAGGATTTATATGAAACAAAAAGCTAATGAATACCTTCTGTTTCAAAGAGCAGTTCTTGAGAAAGTCAATATTATTTCACAAGAAATCTATAAAACAAACTGACAAGTACTACTGCAGCAGTCTACACCAGTGCTTTAGTCAGTCTCAAACAGGGATTCAGAATTGCCCCAGAAAGAGCAGAGTGGAATCAGAATTGTCCTATCTCTTTCTGCTGAATGCACAGGAACTCAAATTCCTAACTGTGGTTCTTGGAATTGGCCAAAACCTCCAAGTAAGCCCAGTAAATTCTGTATTCATTATACTTATCTACACTGATGTTTCTCACAGATTCTGAAGGGGTCACACTTTAAATAATTAATCCAATCAAACCTATGCCTGGTAAGTGTGCCAACTAAAGACATTGAATTTACATCCATGGACAAAAGGTGGAAACACTCAAGGCTAGATTTTATTCTGGGCCTTGGTCATATAACCAGAGCCAGCATTGGTTTGTGGCTCTTTATAAATCAGATGAAAAATGCTTGGTATAAAATGAAGAGGAAATGCCAAAAGCTGCAGGAAGGGTGCATTGCCCCCACAAGATCCCACTGCAATCTGTAATACTGTTTGCATGCAACACTGGAAGTTTCCTCTTTCAGGCCAGCAGCAAGGTGCAGAATTACTTTTTTTCCAAACACAGAACTTCTATTATTAAAGAAGTAACTTTGTTAGGTCTTTGCAAAGACACCACCACAAAAAAGATACCACCACCACCACAATGAAATCCCAGAGAAGGGCTCAAAGTAAAAGAAGCACATTCCCAGAGAAAGATGGGTTATTCCCGTTGCTACATGGGTTTGACCAACACATGTAACATTTTACTGGTTGCAAGTTTCTAAAAGAGAAACCCGAGTTTGGCTTTGATGTACACATTGCAGGGAGCTCTGAAAAAGCTCAAACTGCAAATGAATTCATTATAGTTTCAGCAAATTAATGTTCCAGCCATTCTTAAAGTAAAAGGTCACAGAAAGCTTTTTAAGACCTTTTCGATTATATTGCAAATAACCCAAATAAACTGTTGACCCCATAAAAATCATTGGTTTTCATACTCATTTATTTAACTGCATTCTTTTTTTCCCACTAAATATGTTTTTCATATTCTAAAGCACTTTTCAGCATATTTTTTCCTCAAGGACCTCAAAGAAACAGTGCAGGAATTCAAAGAGTATTTAGTGTACACATTTAGGGTAAGATCCTTTTCAATACTCTTTTGCTCACTGGAAATTTTAAGTACGGGCATTGTGCCCAATGTAACAACACATAAAACAGATGTGTTTTTCCATTCACTTTGGGCAGGAAGTTTCATATTAAGCATTTCAATAATTGCACAAGAAATGTCTTATATATGCTGAAATATCCTTATGGCTTGATTTATACTGGAAAAATTAGCTGTCCCCTAGAGCAATAAATACCTGAAAAATTAAATGCCATAAGAATTTTAAACCATCCATGGGGAGTAAGGGATCACAGATACTCTGTGTTTTACTTGGATCCCTCAATTTCTCTGTTTCCTCATTCTCACTTTGACTATTTCAGACATAAAGGCTTGTGATACACTCACCAGTGGTACAGCTAAGCATGACTGTGGATAAGAGTTCAACCAGTCAAAAGAAGTAAAATATCAGGCTAAGTAGGTGCAGATTTAATGCACAGGCTCGATCCTGAGATGCATTATTCTCTGTGTGTGTGTGTGTGTGTGTGTCTGTTATAGCCTGGAAGTTGGGAGGGAAGGAAAAAACCCTGAATGGAGCAGAACCTGATCCAGCAAGCAGTGCCTGAATCTCCCAAGAGTTCTGACTGTTAGAAGCGACACTCTGACATGAGCTTATGTCAGCTCCTCAGGGAATGACAATCCAATATTGTGGCAGGAAAAGACTGTGAGCACCACGGAATGTAAGTCTGAAATTGGTCTTGAAAAGACACAGCTATGTTGATTTTTGTGGCAGGTAACCAGCAGGAGCCCAGACATCATTCCTGGTGGGAAGAGGGGAGGAGAAGCTGCACACCCAGCTCCTGCACGGTAAGAAGTGGTAGCTCCTCACAGGAGGAACTACAAGAGATACCCATTACCCTGGTGACTCAAGGGCTGTGTCTCCAGCCTGAAAAGCTGGATTTAAACACTGTATGTGTAGGAACAAAGAGGAGTGGAATCCCAGTGCTCCCAAAGTCAGCAGCAAACCCTTTATCCTCACTGAAGCACATTCTACTGTCCGTCCCCAGCTCTACAACTAATTTAAATATGCATTATTAGGTCCTGCATCCAAAGGCAGGTATGTGAACATTTGAAATTCTACTTCCACAACATCTCCTTCATTTGTGAAAATCTTATAAATTACTGGAATACTCAAGGTTTAGCGTGAAAATGTGAGATGGGGGAAAATGGAGCAATTGGAGCAACTGACATCTGCCAGTGACACCAATCACAACTGTTTTTCTTTTGGGAATATTAGAGTATTACTGCATATATTTGGCCAATGAAAAAAGGAAGCATTACAACCTTTGAAAAAGTGCATTTAAAATACAGAGTTCCTTGAGCACTACAAAATGTACCTTGCCTTTTCCTGCTGGATTAACTTTACCTTTACTTAGCCACACTGTAACCTTGTAAGATCGGGAGCTCACACAAATTTTTAAGGAGATACGAAAAAGGTAGAATGGGTACCTTCTGGTCTTGGCTTTGGTTTTTCCAATCCACCATCCTGCATTAGCTCAAATGCAAAGGATACATTGACAACCTGGCAATACAACAGAGGCAGTCACTCTTGTGAACTCTGTACAGAGCAAATGGTCAAGACAAGATATATTTAAAGCTGCAGATCCAGATATTCAAAAGGAAAAAATAGTCAGGGCTCTGTAGATCTGGTCTTTGGAATCCAGACAATCCATTGTTTTGCTGTTTCTGGGTGACGGTGGTTGCAGAAAGATAAAGGTAATTGAAAGTTAACATGAACTAACACAACCCATAATAAAATTACTCACAAGTAAGCACAGCCCACTTCCTACGAGTTCAAAAATTGGAACATGATGGACCCTGAAGTGCTCTTGTCTTGAACAGACAGATGAATTGCCTGGATAGCTACAGACACTGATGTAATGTTGGTCTTAAATTGACACATTGTACATATATGCCTTTATGCTTCCAAAATCCTTTAAACCTTTCCAACATTAAATTCTTGGATTTTGGACGCACAAAAAAAATCAATTCTGTCATCAGTGCCTGTGTGTAATCCTATATATGTTAATGAACAGTAGGTCTTGTATAATGACAGCACCACACAATGGCTGCCAAAATCTGTTAATACTTGCTAACCACCCCATCATTAATATAATTTTCTGTTTCATTCCAGCTAGGTATTAATACTGATTTTTTTAAATACTTGGAAATGGTTACCAGTACGGTCCTTTCTTGACTTCAGCTATTAGCATCAAACTTATGCACAAAAGTTTGTGTTATCCTTCTACAACTAGACATATCTATGCGTTTGTTTTTAACAGAAAAATTAAGTCTAGTTACCTTTTGTTCAAAACTGTCAGGAGTCAAGAAAAAGCTGTGCAGGGGAACAAAATAGCCTTCCAGGAGACCCATTAGCAGGACTAAGTACACTCCATCTGCAAACTGAAAAAAAAAAACATTTCTCAGTACATTTTCTATTGAAAACTATTTGAAAAATAGTTCACTGCTTTTCTTTGACAATGGAGTCCTGGAACAGATTTGCCCAGGGCAGTGGATGCCCCACCCCTGGAACTGACCAAGGCTGGATGGGGCTCTGAGCAAGCTGATCTGGTGGAGGTGTCTCTGCAGGAGGAGTGGAACTGGATGATCTTCAAGGCCCCCTCTAACCCAAACCATTCCATGTTTCTGTGGTTTTGTCACAGGCCTCTCACTCCTACCCTAGTGGCATCAGGTCTATGGGTCTATCAATCCATCACCTTCCTGAGGCAGGTGATTTTCTTTCAGCTGATGGAAATACAACCTCTCATTTCAGAGAATGCTGTTTCAGATAAATGCTTAAGGAGTTTCTAGGTACATTTGAATGTTTTCCCTCAAGGTAAATGATGCAATGAGCAGAAATAGGGAATGCCCTTTTGAAAGCCTTTACACACGATTTCCATCTAAATCTTAATTTTACCTTTGAAAAATCTCTATCAGCTTGGTAGGTGTGTAAATAAAGCAGAGATTCTTAATAACATGAACCAAGACATAAAATAAAGCCTGACCTGAAGACACCTGGGTTTTTTTGATAGTGCAGATCCCATCCCTTCCTGCCTGACCCCATAATTTTCTTATGATAACTGCTGCAATTGTTCACATGGGGAGGTATTAATACAGCAGGATTAAGCTTTTCTTTTAGCTTCTTTTCAGCCAATTTAGCAGCTGAGAACAAGACAGAAGAGCATGCAGCACATTATTTCTGTGGTGCAATCAAGCCTGCAGCCCAGCTGTACAGCTGCCCATACACTTGAGCAGCTTTGCTCTGGAGAATTCCCGAATTCCCCCTGAATGGAGGCTTTGTCATCCCATGTGCTTGTGCAAAGGTAGGCAGGAAACAACTGCTCAGCCTGGCACTGGAGCAAACCAAGTGCACACAATCCCTTCCTGACCAAAACAAGCAGGTCCTTGGCAGCAACCAATTAATTTTTATGCTAATGGAGATACAAAACTGTTTTAGATGCTTGATTGGTGAGGGTCTTCTTTGT
>NW_005054402.1:2403741-2413404 GCF_000277835.1 Geospiza fortis | reverse complement strand
CGTCTTGGAGCTCATTCAATACTAATTCAGTGAAATTTCTGGAAAAAGCTGAGGGCACAGTGCATAACACAGTGCAACTACCTCTCCCCTTTAAGAAAGGCTATAAAATCCTACCTGTGTATCCAGTTCAGTCACCTCTAAATTCAACTTATTCAGATGCTTGTTCACAAAGGTGATGAGAGTCTGCCTGTTGAGCAGGGCAGCAGCTCAACACCAGCAGTATGAACTCCACTCAGAAGAGAATCTGCGAGTGAAGAGACTGCAACAGAATCTCCCAATTTTGAAATTGAAATGTGACATTAAAAATGGTTTTAAAATTATTTTTTACAAGAATGAAGAACAGAACTAAAATGGATGTGATATATATATAAAAATACACTGTTAAAATATAGAAAACCCCCAAATTTTTAGCAGACTAGGGAGAAGTGGGTAATTGGACTCCACTCAAATCTGACAGCAGCCAAAATACTCCAGGGTCAGACCTCTGGCAGCTGTAAACTGGATATCTCATTGGCATCAGTACAGTCAATGTACCAGTTGGGTTCTACTCAGCACACACTTTGTGAGAGCTTTCCTGATGGAAACTTTGATAACTATATGTTGTTCCATGTTCCAAAGTTAAGTTCGTGCTGCTAAACATTAAATAAAAACTAAGATTATAATCATTACTTTGTGCATTTAAGCATAAAGCTTAATTGTATTTAATGTATGCAAAGCATGCCAGTCATACATTATATCCACACACACCACATCCACACCATCTGATACACACAAGCATGCACATGAACACATTAGGTATTCCAAAAATAAAAAGCCTTCCAACCTTTTTCACTACATTGAGCTTGTCTGGGGCATGGTCAAATAAAGTGTCGAATGCATCTCTTTCTGAAAAACATTCAGGGCCATTAATACACTGAGCAGCAGTTGTTCCAGTGCAGAATAAACACTTCCTGAGACACACATTCATTTGAGACAACACAGTCAGCAAAATGGTTCAATACAGTCTCTGAATTTCAAGTACCAAGTAGTTTGCATACTTCTCTCTTGCTGCGAGTTGCTAGTAACTTTATTATTCACAAAAAAGCATCATTTTCAGGTAGGATTTGGGTCACCTAAAGACCCTGTTTCTCAAAAATGAGCTAAGAATAGCATCTTTGCATGAGATCTTGAACAGCCAGATAGAGACAGCCAAGTAACCAAATCATTTTCTGCAGAAGAGCATGAGTTTACATTAGTCACTGTATCTACAGAGGAAGATTTCCCCCAAGGGCCACTGACTGCATTATTAAGCATCTCAAGCAGGTTTATGATTAAACATCTGCAATACAATCCTTTGCACAGATGTATTTGGCCACTCTCAGAGGCAATCTAGGACAGCCAACCTAAGGTAGCATGACTGGAGTGCTACTGCAATCACCTTCTGAAGAAAAGAGAAAAATATATAAAAAGGCACCAGAGCTTTTTCTGAGCAATTTGTGTTTCAACAACCACCTGAATAACAGCAAATGACTCAACAAACATTCATATTCCTCAATTCAAGAAAAAACCCCAAAGCCAGAGTAGATCCAAAGGCATTTGTGGAAGGCAGACTTTACACCAAGCAAGACTCAGGGGAGTGTTTTCTATTGGCCAGCCTCAATCCTGGCAGTGAGACACACGAGGCACAGGACCTGCTGAATAATGACTCCACATCTTTAAAGTATAAGTAGGTAATGGATGTGGAATATCAACATTCACCAGCTGGTTCACGATAAGACACCATTTCACATTATGCTGGGAACTCAGGACCATCAATACCACTGCAGTAATGTTCTGGAGGTTAAACCACAAAACCTATGCAAATCAACATGTGCTGAAAAGCAATGAAATGTGTTTTAAAGATGGTCAGAGTGATTTTAATGGGTTTTTTCCCTTTGTTTTAACTGCCACAACAGCCTGTGGTGCGTATTTGCCAGGGCAACTTGAAATCCTCTCCTTTCTTGCCACTTGATCAAAGTGACCACCCACTGCAGAACTCGTGTACCCTCTGGCTGCCTCAAGAAAAGAGACAATAATCAAATGAACTTACCATGCCTTCCTGATAATGCCCTGTGGGGAAAAAAATGGAAAAGAACAAAACAGTTACACATAACTCACCTGCAGATATTGTGCTGCAACAAAACCTAGCATACATGGTAAGATCTTCAGCCTGGTGACTAATGGAGTAGATCCATGGATTTAGGAGAATTTTGGGAATAACTTCACCAAGTTACTCCAGGGTTAGTCTGGAGTCTATCAGTATAATATCTCTTGTCTCCACCAAAGCCTCACAGGAGGCCAGATCCCATATTCCCTACTTTGAACCAAATCAGCACACCCTGCCTGAATAAAAAATGCTTTTCCATGTTGATTTTGAGAAAACTTTTCCCTCTGCTTCAAAGATGCATCTACCACACCAACCACAATAGAAATCCAGCCCAAACAAGGCTTGGGCTGGGTTCTTAAGAACTGCAGGATTTTGCTCCAGTTGATCCTTCATATAACTATCACACATAAATCCATACAGAATAATAGTAAGTCAGTAGTGCAGCTTCTCTCCATTCAATTAGAAACCTGGATATTCTACTACTTTTCCCTTTTGGTTTGGAACAGCTTTTCTGTTATGAAATGTTCAGTGAGATGGCAAATATGAGGCTTACTACCATCATTTTACACATCTAAAGTCCTGCTTTTAGTTCCCCACCTCTCTATTTCTTCCCCCTTTTGTATTTTTTGATGCTTGTTTGCAGGTCTTGAAAAGGCTAAAATACAGTCACTGGCTGATGCATCATCTTCCCTGGAACCCCAATACTGAAAGCTAAATATCAGCAAATGTTTGAATTTCTGAGACACATCTGTGTTCAATTACTGAACTGCTGGCAAATGTGGTGTTGACATACTCAGTGTTACCAGTTATTTCCTCTTGGATTTGTCGAGACTGGAGGATTCCTTCTCGTTTCTGCAAAAAGGAAAAAAGCGACATTTTTCTCACTAAAGTTTAATGCTTAGGGTACAGTAAAAATTTGTGATCCACAAACATAATTAGATAAGAAACCTGCAGAATAAGAACTTTTCTTACACAAATTTTCAGTAATATATTATTTTACCTCGCAAGTATTTCAGAGAACTCTTTTATACATTAACAAGAAACCTGAAACTCCACCTGTAGAAGGAAGTATTTATTTTCCTTTCTCCATTGTTCTTAATTCACTTTTCTTTTAAAGGCCCCAATTCAGGGAGACATTTGAAACACCCAAACACATATGTAAGTATTTTAGTGGAGATAGGTCTAGGTGAGCTGAATTAAGCCCTGTATTTCAACGAACAGCTTGGCAGATGGTGCCCATGCTTGTCTTTTGCAAAAATCTTGCTCCCAGGCTATTTGTTCTTTTTGCCCTCTTCGTACTCTTTTTTTTTTTTTTTTTTTTGCCTCAGTGTTTCCCTTCTCTGCTGACAAACAGCTCTATTGGCTTCTGACAGAAACCAAAATGGAGCTTCCATCCACACTGCCATCCTGGTCCAGCAGTGACTCTGATGTTCCTCAGATGGGAGCTGGTGCTGAGGAGCCCTTGCCCAGAGGCTGTGCCCAACGTGGCAGAAGCCAACTCCAATCACTGCTGCTTGAATCAGCTGCAAAATGCAGCACTTGAAGAGTCTGACACTGTTTCAGTTTGCTGATCACACTCATCTGGGGCTGCTGTAAATACCACACATATGTTTTGCCTCTCTTTGTGCTCTCTCTATCAATCCTGTTCGCTGTTATTTCCAAAAATTTGCAGTACACAGAGAAAAGTCAAGCAAATGCTGATAACTCCATTTCAAGTCTAGACATCAGGCAATTACTCATGATTCTTCACTCCCTGTCATACAAGGAAATGAGAAACATAGATTTATGCTGGTCCTATACTCATCTTCTATGTGGAAAAGCGAAAAGGAGAATAACGTTTTAGAAAAGTCCTTCATGGCACCTGAACTGGGGCTGCTGCTTTTCCCTTCCTCAGAGAAGACAGCACATCCCTACCTGAGGCAGTCCTCAGTGTGTGATGTGCTGAGGACTGAGCCAGGCTTGTCTATTCCTTCCATTACTAAAATACATTTCTTGATATATTTTTCCTTCTACACTGTATTACTAAAATATATCAGGAAATACATTTATTTCTCAAGAAAAGCTGAACACAGCCCTCTGGGTCACTCCAGACTGGCACTTGGAGCAATGTGAACTGTCCTTGCAGCTAGATGACAGTTTCAGGGGGTTTCCATGATATCTTTGGAAGTCCAGTTTCTAAATATCTTGCACATGGTGAAAAATGCATTCAGGGAGGACCTTGGAGCACTTAAAAGACAGAGAGGAGTCCTGGGTGTTACACTGTGGAAGAGGGGGCACAGACCAGCTGCAGAGGCATTGCCTATCAAAGTCTGAAGAAGAATGACATAATTTAGGGCTCCCTCCACTCCCAGCAGTGAGTGCTGTCTCCAGTACTAACTGAAACTCCAAGTCACAATCTAGTTCATGCTAGCACAACTTGGAATTCCATTCTGTTTGGTATTTTTGTTTATTTTTCCCTTTGCAGCAGGGTGAAAGGAAACTTTTATTTCCTCCTCATGATGACTCTGACATGCCATTGATGCCTTATGCAGCAAGAACCCTGCTGCTCTCATCTCCCACAGGGGCTGAGCACCACAGCAATGCCATCTGTAGTTTTCAGTGATCAGACTGGGAATATGGGAACAGAAAAAGGTTTCTAATGCTCTACACCTTCTCTCTGCAAGCACACAAAAACTGCCTGAAATATACTCCAGCACTGATATTAAAAATATTACCTTTTCCGATAAAATGCAGCTAATATAGTAATATAAATATATTAATATATTAAAATAAAAAAATCTGCACCCTTATCTTGTTGTTGACAATAATAACAAAAGCAAACAAATAACCCCAAACCAAAATGATCCCAAGCTCTTGTTTTGTGTCTGGCACCTGACCACTAACACTGATGGGATTTCCATACTGCCCAAATGCAACGTGCATCCCCTGGACACTCATTTGACCAGCACATGTCAAGACAGATTTTCCTATACTTTTGATTTGTAAAAAGACTGGTGAATTCCCAATGGAATGGACCCTAAAACACTGGTCTAAGCACCTTCTGTGAAGGCTGCTTCTCATAATCTCTTGCTCTTTAAAAAAATCTTCACTCAAAATTGACCCCAACACTAACGTCACCTTTTGTGAGGTTTGTCTTATACTAGACAGAGAATAACACAATATTCCTGAAAATACAGAGAAGGTGCTGCTGAGGACTGAAAAACTATCCAGCACGTTCCTTAAAGGCAACAGCGGCTAAAATTGAAACAACAAACTATAAAAATCAATTATTTGAAAGTCCCTGAGAAAAGAGGCATGAATTAAAATTCCCCATTAAAAAGAAAAGCTGGAGATGCATTCCAGCAATAACAGAAGACCTAATGAAAAGGCTTGGTATTTTCTTCCCTCACAGCTGAAAGACTTCAGAAGGCCCTGAAGATATTCCTAATCACTTACCATTTAAAATTGGCAACTCCCTAGAACAAAAAAAAAAAAAAAATCTGAAGCTGGGGTAGTATATCTGGAAATAGAAAAGATCTCTTCTTATCTCCTTTTGTGTCAGCATTTTTATGTAACTGAGGGCCAGCTGCTTAATTTCCCCCACAAAGTCCCAGTCTGAAAATCTTGCCATTATTTGGATGGCTTTTTGCCTATGTCTTGTTACAACTCATTTCACCTGGAGAACCATGTTTTATAATTGCCCCACCCAAGTGAAATGCAGAATTATTCTGGAGCTTGGAAGAACAAATACATTTGTCAGGGGTCCAGAGAAGACTTCACTGGAACCTGGAGGCAGTGCTGCTCCAACCCATTTCAGACCTTCCCAGGCAGTGGTACCAAGGATCTCTGATTAAGACTGTGATTTACACACTCATCTCATCTCAATAATTCCCTAGCTCTGCCTAAGAGTAGTTTATGCACCCCAGAACTCCTGTCCCAGAACATGCTGAAGCCATTCTGGCTGCTCTGCCAATGCATTCTTACACTCTCAGATTTCCATCTCTTGCACACAAACAATCTGTCATCTAACCATCCGTGGATGGTAAAAATACATAATTTTTGAGAAGACGCAAAATGATGACAAGACCCAGCTCTCCAAAAAAGCTCTCAGTCATTTCAGTAGATATGATCAAACAAAGCCTGAGCTTTGTTCAAAGTTATTTATTCTACTGTTATGGCAGGAAAAGAAAATAATAGAGTAGCTACAAAAGGTCCAACTATCACATTTTTTCCTAAATCAGCTTAAACCCAGATTTCATATCACTCTCATTGCTAACAGCTTTTGTACAAAAGAGCCAAAGGAAATAAGCTTTCATAAGAACTAGGCTGATTACCTGTTAGACATGAGTATATTTTTTGTTTCACAAATATGCTTTTTCTATTTCAGTAAACTACATCCAGCCAACACAGCAACCCTCACGTTTTATGTGTTTCTATGCCTAACAAAATCATGAAATGAATTAAGGGAGTCTTTCTTAAAAGACTTCATAAAACTACTTTGTTCCTTTATTTCTGTCTCTCCTGTTCTCTTTATTAAACCATGCACAGCAGAATTTCAAAACAGCTACTGCATAGTCTGTTAAGCTTCCCTAGGCTTGATCTTTCTTTACAGAATGTATGAGTGTTCAGAACATGAGGTGTGCAAGCCTGACCACTAAATCAGGCATTAGGATCTGCTGATGGTTCATTAAAACTTTTGTGAGTTCAAAGAGTACACGATGCATGATATACAATCAGTCCCACAGGATGTGAAAGACAGATTTAAAAAATAAAAATAAAACCCTCACCCACCATTAAAAAAATGACAATTGTCTCAAACAATTGCAGTAATTACAATTACAGTAAATATACTGCCCCCCACCCTCTGTTAATAGGAATCAGCAGAGCTCTGGAGTTCACTGGCTTTCACCAAGGTCAGGGTCTGCAGGACAAAATCTCCTTCAACATGACTTGGATATTATTATTCTGCAACTGCTTCCACTGCAAACCACTGGCGCCTGAGCTGCAGCTGTGTAACTAAGAGTGAGCCAGATTCTCCCACTACTTATTGTTTTAAATTGGTTTATCTGTACTGATTTCAGTGGATTTGCTCTTGAACTACATTAGCCTCTTTAACAAGAGGATAATTATGCCCACTGATTTCAACTGGAATTTTGTCTGGAGATATGGAATGACAGCAGAGGTTCTGATTCTTTCTTTAAGGATTATGTTATTTTTCTCATTTAGTTTTTCATCATAAAGATGCCCTACTCACTGTACTCCACTTGGTTTTGGTGGAACTTTGAGATAAACCAGTATAAATAATACATTTATAATAGCCAAAGGAATTAGGTTTCTTCAAAGCCTTAGACACGTAAGTGCAGATTCCCAGGGATTCTCCTTCATCATCTGTAGAGAAACCCATGAAACAGAATCTGAGTCAATGAGTCACTAGACACCAGTGACCCATTTACCAGAGACTCTCCTTCAGATTTCTCCCTAAGTTACAAAACTTGTCCTATTTGAATTCTGCAAGAGAGAATGTTTACTTTCTCAGATCTGAGAGAATGTTTACTTTCTCAGATCTGTCTTGCAGATTTTCAACCACACAAAACTTGAGCAATAGCTCTTTCACCCAGTTACTTCAGGGTAACATCAGTTAAAAGACATAAATAAAGACAGTTGCAGTGTGAAAAATAAAGGCAAAGTTAATTGAGAGAAAGAAAAGCAGATTAAATGGGAAGAGGACAAATAAGATAAAGAAAGCACAAGTTCAGCTGAAAGAAAAAATGATGAACAGAAAAACATGAATTTGAATGGATGAGGCTCCAATAAGGAGACTGACAAAAGATTTAGTTGATGGGGATTTTTTTGCATGCTTTTGAGAAAACCAACACTGTAATCAGACTAAATTAGCATGCACAGAGCTGAAAAAGAAGTTAGTCACCTAACATAAATGTGAATGTAATAAACAGTGACAATTCATCATTCAGTGCCAAGAATAATTTGAATCTCTACACAAGTGAGAAGAGCATCAAAAAATGGGGAAAATAATAATTCTAGCGATCATTCCGGGTGATAAACACATTCCAACAATAATAACGTTCCATATCTTTTTACTGTCACAGTCTGGCCACTTCACAGTCACAGTAAGACATTGTGAGCCACAGCTCAATCTGGGAAAGCAGATTTTTCTCTTCTCATGCCTTTTCCTGGTTGAAGCACGGGCAGCAGGGAAGATGCATGTGTGCTCCTTGTCAGCCAAGGAGACACACATGTGCCTGCCCAGCCAGAAACCCCAAGTGCATTTTTCAATAAACCCCTCAGTCAACTTCACAACACTACCAAGAGCTGCTTAAGACCCCTCTTACCTGCACAACAACCACCTGGATGGACACATGGTCAGGGAGTCGGATTGGTGCTCGAAAATACTGAGATAATGCAACCAGAAGATGAAGTATGGCTACAAGACTTTTAGCATGAACAGCTGAAATAGACATTAAAAGCACAAGTTACAAACTGCAAAGTAACTAGGGCACAGATTTTTACTTCTGCTTAGGATACAGGGATTATGACACTCTTTTCCTCTTGCCACCTGGAGCCAGGGGGCACCTTTAAGGCACCCCATCAGCACCAATGTACTACTCTTTGCAACATGTCTGAGTGCCACAGGCTCGTGGAGATGGAAATCTAAGGCTAATCCAAAAGCCAGATTTTATGTACAACACTTTGGGTGCTGTCTCTGCATTCTCCTTGCCTCTCTTTTATTCCCTTTATTTCAATAAGGATTTATGGACTATCAGAAAGATATTTTTGTACTCATAACATGCACTTATTCATTTTTAAGTGTCACAATGTCTGCAGGATGATAAATGAGCCTGTTTTGGCACAAGCCTTAAGCAATAACTTATTAAACTCAATGACTCAAACATTCCTCGTGAAGTTGTTCTAGTTCTGTTATTGAAGGTTTTTTCAGTGGGTTTCATATATGGGTAGTTAACACTAACACAACTTACAAGACATCAAAAGCCAAACTGTAGGAAATCCTTGATCAAGTATCAAACCATGGGCATGCACGTGGATAATTTCCAATCCTTATTATTGCCTGTCTTCTTCTGTTTTGTTTTTGCATTTGCCAAAGTAGTAGTCCTAAAAGATCTTTGACACTGCTGCGCACTTAGGTTTTTTGTACTTGAACTAAACATTAAGTACTACCTTACTGCACTGCTAAAACATGATCAGATTCACTAAAATACCCTTCTTCATAATCTCACAGTGCAAGTCTCAGCTATGCCATGCAGATACACATGGATATAAAATGTGGCATTGCTGGCAAATGCTGCTGGAGTGCCCATGGTCAGGGATAAGGTGCTTTAGCAGAACACTACAAAGATGTCTGTCTGTCTACCACCAGTGTGTGCTACAGCTGGACACAGCTGCTGCTCTCTATCTCTATTCCAGCTCTAAAACACATGTAAAACATTAAATTAAAACTAGGAGTTAAATTGTCAGGCCACTCCAAACACCCTGCCTCCAGCTGCATAATACAGAATGGAAAGAAAACTCGGGGCAAGTTGAAA
>NW_005054402.1:2372791-2403720 GCF_000277835.1 Geospiza fortis | reverse complement strand
TCCACAGACAGGGGAAAGTCAAATGGCCACTCTTCCTCCCTTGAGAAATTTCTCTCCTTCTAACTAATTTGTTGTGAATGTAACAGGATACAAAACTGCTCAGCACAAGACAGGTACAGGAGACAGGGAAAATGTGATGTACTGGTCAAGGTATTCACCATCACATGAAATTTCTGAAAACCAAACTTAAAACAGATTAAGAGGCCTAATTTTCTAAAACTCATAACCTGCTTTCTGCAATACATATCCACTGAAGTGTCTCGTGTTGGGCCACTGAAGACATTTCTATTAGATACTGCTATGTTCATTTTTAATACAATAGACCAGGAGGGCACAGAAATAGTCATGATTAGAGTTTTGTAACCAAAACTAGTGGCTCAGACTTTGCCTGAAACGATCAGAAATCTTATTCATATCTATGTCACAAAGTTTACACAGAGTTCTAGGACCTAACTGTCCTTATGTCCATCTACTGCATTTCTGCAGGTACTTGCCTGTTTCAACAAACCAATTTAGCCACACAAAACTTAAGCTGGTATGCACATGGACTTCAGAGCAAAGCCACCACACTTGGACAGACTCTGAGAAGACACCTAACTGGAACAGAAGGCTGAGCACCAGTCAAGAGTGGCACATCTGGAAGTGCCCTTCAGAGCAGTTCCTGCCATAAATCCCAGGTTTCAGCCCTCCCTTACCATTGGATATTCCAGAACTCCAGATGGCACCTACAACCTCCCAGCTGTCAACAAATGAGAACAGTACAGCAAACACAAAACTTACAGTCAACATTCCACTTAATGCTTCTTGGAGGGAGTTTAAGGGTTTCATTGATCTTTTCAAGCACTGTCTGTAGCTTCTGTTTCTGAGCAATTTCAGACTGAGTAACTTCTGCAACATTCAGCTTCTCACTTTCAAGCTTCTCTGAAGTGACAGAAGAAAGAATGGAAGAAAAAAAAATTGTCAGCTCCATGAAGAACACAAAGACATTCTGTACACCCAGAGGTACATTCAGGAGACATCAGACTTCCTAACTTTCTATCTAAGTTTTTCTCCAGAGGCACTTTTCCTCTACACTTCTGAGCTCCTGAAGATAAGTTCACATTTTGCCTTTAGTTGCACACTGTCAAGGAGAAGGCCAAGTATTGCTCTATGCCACATCACTGGCTAAAAAACATTTGCTGCAACTCCCTTTAGGGAGCACCAGACTTGGAGATAAGGCCCTTTACTTCTATTGCTTCTGCTTGAAGGTCATTCTGCCTGCAAGTGGCTTGTACAGCAGACCATCCAACGTAGGAAACAGACACCAACTTTATTTCATCAGTCTCAGCCTCCCAGCTTCTACCTCAGATGCAGGAGATAAAAATTTTACTTGGCCTAGTAGTGATAAAACTGAAGTGATTCCGTATTCATAGAGGCAGAGGATGCATCAAAGAAAGGCAAACAAGTTTTCATGAAAACAACTAAAACCTCAGGCAAATTTCTCTCCATGAAACCACAGCCATTTTCTGCACTCAAAATTTGCAGTAGATTTTAAAATACTTTATGAATTGGTTTGTTACAATTAGTACAGTTGCAATGTATATACATATGTGGTTTATTGTTAACCCTTAAAGAATAAGCAAAGAAAATATAGCAGCTCCCTGGTGACGACACCAGAAACAAAATGCTTGGTCACTTATCAATCTACTTCTACAAAAGAGTATTTTGTTAAGATTTATCTTATTTGGTAGGAGCTGATCTTGTTCCCATCAAAACCAACTGAGTATCTTTCCAAAGTGAGTGAGCCTAAACCACCAGCCTAAAAGAGTGCAATCTCCTAATCCTGCCTAAGAGACTGCTAACTCCTAATCCTGCCTAAGAGACTGCTAACTCCATAGCTTTCTTGCACCTCCCCAGAAATCAGTTTGTGCATAGTCTCACCACAAGACTGAAGATTTAGTAAGCAGAGACCTGATCCACAAGGAATCAGATTGGAAATCAGTAATGGAAAAGATTCCTCTGAAATCAATAAATGCTAGATCAGTGTGTGCATATTTAGAGTCAGGCTGCACCTGATACACATTTTTTGAATTTTGGGTGAAGTCACTGGAGATCTGCCCATGACAATCCAATTGCTCAGTCTGGGCATATCTAGTCCATCACAACATAGTCAACAGCTTACCATTCATAGAAGGGAATAGTCTGTGAAGTCTTTATTAGAAGTGCTCACATGATGTTTCAAGATTCATTTAGGATACTGGAAAGAAATTTACTGGAGACTTTATGAGCTGTAATAACTAAGAAAATGGCTTTCAAGCCAACAGTGTAAAAAGCACATGCCAACTCTGCATTAGCAGTTTCTTTTCTCTATCTGTTTCTTAGCTGAAGCTCAGATTGCAGTCCACTGGGCACCATTACCTCAGTCATGTTAAAAGCCAGACATCAAACCAGAAAGAAATTCCAACTTTCCAGAGGAACCTTGCAATGAAGAAACTATAGCATGGAAGGAGCAGAGATTAAAAACATCCACCACGGCACTGAGACTGCCCTTGCTTTCAAACTTACTTTCCACTTGTAACATGGCAAAGTTTGTGCAGCCCATATGCAGGTAATAAATTTAATTGGAGTGAATACTGCTGCCAAGACAAGAGCCCTCCCTCTGCAGCACCCCAGGTAGGCTTTGTGCTGTTCTCATCAGCTGCAGAGCACCACACACTGCACTGCAGCCACGAGGGCTGTGCATACAGCCCACTGCTCAGGGGTCTCATAACACAATGCTATTTTTATATCACTTAGTGGCATAAATGTAAGATGATACCAAGGCTCCTGGGCAGGAACAAGAGATCCACTTCTTTACAAAGTGCTTTAACACCGTGCACGTGGATTTTTTCTTACCAAATAATTTCTGCAATACTTGTCCATCATACAGGTCTTCAGCCAAGTCTTTCACAATAATCCTCTCTCCTACCAACACATCATTAATCCAGTCAATTAATACCTATGAGGGAAACACAAATTTGGCAGTATTATACACTATTCATTTGCAATTTAAACCACATGTCATTTTTCTTAGCAGAAAGAATACCAAAGGTGCAGTGGCTCAAAATACAGTATGACATACTTTCAGGAGCAAATAGGAAAGACTCAGGAAGGACTCACCTGAGGTGGCTGTGCCAATGCACCACAAGGTCTAGACAAACACTAATTAATGCAGTATCTTCTGGACTGAAATATTCCTCTTGCTTTCAGTAGCATCTTAACATCTTATTGTGCTAAAGGTGCTGAAGTTGATTTTAATGAAGCATCCTGCTAAAGTTCTAACCCCAAGAATCACAAAGACAAGGGAAGATCAGCATGATCTTCAATTGGGGATGGGATGGGACTGAGACTCTGGCCTCAGGATTTTAATAGAAATTTTAAAGTCTCCCTGTGCCCCATCTAGAGAAAGATACTGCCACAAATGACCTCCCCATTTCACTGGGACGTATGCACCATGTGGTTCCAACTAATTAATATCTAACTAGTGCTTTCAAGTGCTCAAGTGAAAGAGGCAGAGGTGGCATTAAAAAATAGTTCCACTTTCCTGACAGGGTTTAAATGCTTTCATTACCTTCATTAGTTCTTGCAATTTTGGATCATTTCTTGAATTTGGATCCACCATTGTTCGGACTTCATTTTCCTCTGGAAGGTTTAAAAGAAAAACATTAGAAACTATCCCAGGCACAACACTTCATTTTACAGCAAGTTTTCAAGTTGAGATGTAAAATTTTTGTGAATTACCTAGCATAGTGTCCTCGGGGTCTAGTTCAAATGGAATGGGGCTGAGAGGTAAGTTAATGGCATTTATTCCTTCTTCCTGTAATTCAGACACTAGGAAATAAAAAAAGAAAAGCTTGGTCAAATTTCAATTTCATTTTACTTACTATTTCACTCTCACTAAAAGTAGCATTAATTGTCTTAATTTCTTTATAAGAACATGACTCTATTAGATAAGCCACTGAGTGTAATTACAGCAATAAAGTAAAGCTAACAAAAATAGGAGGCCCAGCCAACAAACCTTTACTTGTATGAGTACATTTTTCATGGATAATGGTGCTGGAACCAACACAATTACCTCAAATCTTTTCCAGGACATGGCCCATTGTCCTCAAATTTTTAAAAGGCTCGCTTGCATGTTAATGGTTCTGACATTTTAACACTAATGAATCATTTCAGCTGAGGGAGATGGTTATTGCTCTCAGTATGTCACCGTGGCTCTGGAGATGCTTCAAGTTTAGCTCCTTGGGAAGAGCTGGTGTGGCTGTGCATGCACCCAGCCAGGAGTCACCAGGCTGAGGAACCATTCCAGACTGAAGGTGCAGCACACAGCTCATTCTGCTGCCCAGGATGCTGATGGGTCTGCACTGTCCAGCTGGAGCAGGCTGCAGGATGCTTCTGGCCTGTGTTCTTGGTCTTTCTTCAGCAGAAATCACAGCAGCAAGACACAGAGTAGGATGATGAACCCTCAGAAAAGGGTTCCCTTAGTGTGCAGTCGATGCAGGTTGAAAAAAACTTGGACATAGAAATGCAGAAGTAATCCAAGATCCCACAGTTTGGAGATGTTGTCACTAAATATGGACAAGGTCTTACTCAGCCAAAGTCCCCAAATTCTGCAAAAATCAATGTTCTTGAGAAGAAAACACCAGAAAAACCCAGAGAAGTGGTGTAAAGGGAAGTCTGTCACTTGTTGTGTACCCAGCACAGGCCAGAGCAACTTCGTTCATTCCTCTGGGTGACCCAGACTTTAACAGGTTGCAAAGACAAAACCCTCCCTTCAGTGCCCAAACATGCCTCTCCAACAGAGGGCAAGGAATCCCAACAAGCCAACACAGCATCATGTGCTGTGGAAGAGCTCCCAGCACTGAGCGGGGAGGGAACCAGAGCAGGGATCACACAAGTTTGTACCTTGCTTTGTGAACAAGAAATCAGTGCAAAGCTGATTTACCAATCCAGGAAAGGGGTTCACTGTCTTAGCCATGACCAGGCAGTAATGTTGCTTTGACCACTCAATTTCCAACCAAAACTGGTTGTTAGCTCATCTGTTCCAGTCAGAGTTTACACTTAAATAACTTAATCCAACAATCCTACATATGGCCTAAAGATTCAGGCAGTTGTCCACAGCTTCTGACATGTACTGAAATATCTGACTTCTGTGCAGATGCAAGATTCACCATCCAACAATTCAGATTTACCAGCTGATGCTTTCCTCAGTTTATTCTGAAAATCACAGAGACAATTTGGTTTCTAAGAAAACAGAGAACTACTCTAAAGATCTGTTTTGTCTCTGCCCTCATGGCAACCTCATAAGTCAGCTTTACTTCCTTGGTGCATTAAGTGTAGCTAAATTCACATGAACACTGTGATCATCAGTCAGTTGGTGTGATAACAGGACTTATAAATTTACAAATATTTCCTATGCTCCACGAAATGTTTTGTGGTCTGCCAGATGAAGTGTTTCTGTGCATCCTTCAAGGATCTGTGTAGCTGCATTCAAGCATCTATGTAAGACTCACAGCAATAATGGCTGCCAGAATGTTTACTACTTTTAATGGTACAAAAATAACTCTGAAAAATCCACTACCTTCAACACTGAACCCAAAACTTCACTCCATACACTCACCCTGCTTATGTATCTGTAACAGACAAATACTGAGCAGCTCTAAAGAGTCATAAAACGATGCTGACAATAACAGTTCCCTCGATTGTTGTATATTCTCTAAAACTGATGGCTGAAAGCAATGGACCAAATTAATCCCTGATGTAACTCCACTGAGTTCTGAGGAGTTATAGCAAGGATGAAGTTGGTCTAGCATGTACAATCTCGGGAACTGCTTGCACATTAAGTAATGGCAATTGTTGAAACTGCTAGCACTCCTTGGAGAAAATCACTGTATCACTGTTGGTTTCTTGGTTTCATTAACCTCTTTGATTTATTTTTTTTTTTGGTTCAAAATGGTTATGGGCAAATGTCAGCGGGTAGAAAACTTCCCCGTGGAGGTCCTTCTGCTCTGAAATGTTTAGCTCATGGAGGACTACACACAAAGCTTCCTAGGCAGAAAACGTGGGATTTTTTCACATCGGTCCCAAAGGGGAGCATAGTAAATAAAATCTATTCAAGCCAACTGCCTCCACTGAGCTCTCCTGTCCCAAAGGGCTGGAGGCTTTGCTTGGGTGAGACACACTGGAGAAAGCAGTCAGCTCATTTTCCAACTGAAGGACAGTACTGAAAGCTTTTGGTTCCTCTCTCCAGGGAGCAGCCCACTGGCAGAGCTTGCTGACAATTTTCCAAGGAGACTGAGTGGACCTTTCAAGGTGGAAAGTTATGTAAGGAATTCTTTACAAGGACACTGAACCTTGCCATACCTGTCCTCTAACGTGCACAACATTCTATCTTTAATAACACGACCTCCATCATACTCTCAGAGAAAAGAAGAGAAAGCAAACAAACCCCTGCCACATCTTTGAGTGGAAAGTGAACATAAAATACAAATAAGACAATAAGAAATATACATGGGGAACTAAAACACCGATGTGTTCTAGAATGCAAGTGTTCTATTTACTGCCCAGCAGGGGCCAAGCTCTGCTTTCTGTACACAGCTGTAAGCACAGACATTTTGCACACCTGCCAGAGCTATTTGCAGAACCTACACACCACACCTCCAGACGATCCAAAGATCCCAGATGGATCCAGTTTTTAGAGAGGACAGCTCCTCCTCACCTCTGCTTTCTGCAGTGCACAACCCACGTCCCAGGCTGGTATTAGTCCCCTAATAAAGGGACTCCTGCCCTCCTGTCCCCCACAAGCAGAAAACATGATGGAGAAACCCTGAGCCTGACAGCATCTTTTTTCATTTCTTTCACAGATTTAACTGCAGATTAGTAAGACTACTAAATGGAGCAGGTAAGCACATGCATTATATCAAGCTGTATTAAACTGAGAGAAAATGTATTATGCAGTATACCCTCACTTCCTAAGACCTTCCATCAAAAAAATACCATGACAAATCACTGCTATACACTTAGGTGTTTATAGAGCAACCACAAATATGTGATTGAGGTTAAGAGTTTGCATACCACAGTTTCAGTAGAGGAGTCCATTCTTCAGCTGCTCCTCATTAATTTGTTCTAATTAATTTTCATGGAAATCACTTCAGCAACTTAGTATTTTAATAAAAAGAAAGAGCACAGTATTGGGGCAATTTTTGCAGCAGCAGAAATTAACATAACTGATTTAAATTTCTTGAAATACTTTGAAATACTTTGAGGAGTGGCTTTGGAGCATCAGGAAGAGCTGCACTCCAAGCCTCACAGTGTAAGGCAGCAGGAAGGGAGGAGGGGATGGGATGTACCTGCAGCAGCTCATGTACCACACAGGCTGCCAGGAGCCAGAGCAGTGCACTGGGAGCTGTGGCAGCTCCTGTGAAGGACAGCACCCGGGGCTGTGTGCTGGACACAGGGAGTGCTTGGCCACTGCACAAGGCCAGCAATTAGAGCTCAGACCCTTTTGTGTGCTCACTCTCTGCTGTGACCCAGATCCAGCCCAGGTCATCAGCTGGCATTGGGAAGATTAGGGACTTCATCCCTTTGGCCATGACAGCAAAATCCAGTCCTCCTTTTTTTTCAGTCACCATGCTGAGTGGAACTGGGGGAATGCACTTTCAAAGCAAGACCCTGAAAAGCAACAGCTACATCTGGCCCAAACAAATCTCTGTGGATTGGCAATGTGGAAGTCCCAGTTTTAACTCTGGATGAGGAAGGGACATTTCTGCTCAGACTTCTGATTCAGCTCCACGTGCCAAATTTCTTATGATGTAATCAAGTGCAACTCCACTGCTATCAGCTGTCAACAGACTTCCTCCCATCATGCCAGCACCAAATTTGGCCCCAGAGCCAGGGAGCCCTCGAGCCTGTATCAACAGCAACTACAGCAGCTATTTTAAGCTGGATGGAATTCTTACTGTTTTAGATGCTCTAGGATTACGAGGTCATAAACCTGTGCTATCAAATGCAGGCGTGTGCTCTGAGCCAGAGCCTGCCCTGTGATGTGTGCATCCAGCTGCCCTTGGAGCTGCACATCTGAGACGCAGCACTGCCCATACGCTTCAAATTGCCTTAATTCCTCCAGTACATGCAGCCTGTTGCTCCACATTGTATTTATTAGGCAGTTTCATTTGGGTTTTTTACTCATTTATTTTGTGTGCTTGAAGGCTTTTTGCTGCCCTATTTAGTATTCAGGGCTTATTCTGATTTGAATGAAACACATCTCATTATTTAACTGAGCTCAGCAATGCCACATCATCCAGTGCACTCTCTGTGGTTTAGATGTATTTTATATCCATCAGAAGAATCATGAAACAAATACAGCACGATGCAGAGTAAAACAGCCTCTCCTCTGAGTGCTGCAGCCATGTCTTCCCCATGTAACTGGTTCTATACTTACAAAGTTAAAATTACTGAAGTGCTATGATGGGAATGGATGGATCCTGAAATTGTGCAATTAACTAGAACCAAACCATAATTTTGGAGGAGCACAATGCCACACTGCTTCTAACCTCAATCTTTCAAATCCAGGAGGTTTAGATAGATGCATATGCAGCTACAGACAGATATAAGTACATAACATTTCTGCAGGTCTTCAATTGCCTTTCTTTCTCTAGCATAAGGGTTTTCCATTCAAGCTTCTCAGCATTTTTAAGGTTTCACATACATTGGGTTGGGTTTTTTTTTTCTTTTGTGGAAGCTGAGATTTGCTGACATTCACATGACTCCAAGAGTTTAAGCTTTCTATAGGAAAGCCAAAATCTCCCTTATATTTTAAACTGCTACAGTAGGCAGCAGCTTTACATGTCATGTCTCTATCTTAAGCTATTTTT
The DNA here is from genome assembly GCF_000277835.1 of Geospiza fortis. NCBI lineage: Eukaryota > Metazoa > Chordata > Aves > Passeriformes > Thraupidae > Geospiza > Geospiza fortis. Next base: position 2,394,829 of record NW_005054402.1, on the reverse strand, counting down.
TCCTGGAACGAGCATCATTTGGAAGGCTAGCTGCAGACATCATATTGCCAGAATAACCCTGGATATTTGTATGTGTGCACACATTCAAACATACATGCCTATGCTACATACATTTAGATATGCAGCCAGAAATTACAGCCAGTTTAGAAAAATGCTGATTTTCAGCACGAAATGTCTTTACTGCTCTTGTATAAGACAAACGCTCAGTTATAGCTGAGCCAAATTTAGATAAATTGGGTTTTGGTTTCACATTCCCTTTATTGGGTGCAAATTTCTGGTAAATGCCCATGACCTCGATGGTTTGCTTTTGGAACCACTCATGCACAACAGCAGCTTTAGTTCTTCCACTGCCTTGATAGCCTGTAACGCAGACTTGAGTGTAAATGACTGTATCCACACAGATCTCAGTGGATTTGTGCTGATTTATACCAGCTCACTGGCTCAGCATGAATCCTGTTCCCTCTGATATAATTCCGGTGGGGTAATTCTGGATTTGTACTGGTAAATGAGAGAACTGACCAAAATTACTTAAGACAGCTAGAGAATGAAAGAAAAAAGAAAACAAAAACATTTTCAAAAGGTCAGGCTTCTATAGAATTATACTATTTAGTCAAGAAAAATAACATAATTGCTTTCTGGGCCATCTATCCAAAATGTTAATTTCTAATACCTGTGCATGTGCATCCAATACGTCCACAAAGGGAAAAGAAAATATTAATCTAAAATAGTACTGCCTAATTTTCTGCAATACATTATTCATTAAACATGGATTCTGGCAGCTCAACTTTAGCTCTGAAACAAAAGAAATCCACACAAAAGACAATAAATCTGCATTACACATGGTACTAAAATGATCCAATGGATTTATAGATGTTTACAAGTTTGCAGAGTGTGACACAGCGTCCACCAGAAATTTGATATTCACAGCACAAAACATCATAAACATATGTCTGCAACTACAAAAGGGCCTTTTTATGTGGGGATCATTGTTAAAATTGTCTTCAGAACATAAACCTTAAGTTGTAAATGCTACTCCCCATTTATTCTCCAAGACATAACAAATGAGGGAAGAAAAGCAGAGATATGTTTGTAATTGAAAATGTTTCTCAGGAAATGATCTGTACAGGAACATCATTCTCATTCCATTAACTGCTGACTCCAAGCCAACCATTTGTAAAAGTAAATAAATATGCAAACTGGCTGACAACAATGTGCCTGCCTTTAATGTTTCTGCATTAGTACTCAGTCTCCAAAAAAGAATCTATTTTCTTTTCTCATTTCTCCATTAAACCAAACATGGCATGCACACAAAAAGAACAGGAGTAATGCTGTTCACAATAAAAGATGGGAGAAATGCTATGATTTGATTTTCATGTATGCAAAACAAATTAAATGCCTTTTGCCTTGAACTTTCTCTGAAGTCCAAAGCCACGCTCAAGTACCTCAGCGACTTGTTTGCTGTTCCTTTCTCTTTGGAATTGGCAGGGAAAAAAAGCCTCCACAGACAGACAGATGTCTGGTTTGGATAGGTAAAAAACAACAAATCAGGAATCAAACTCCGTCCTTTTTCAAAAGAGTACATGTGATTCTCTTTTGCCAGCTTCACTAAGCCTTCCATGCCTTCTCATTCCATTTGCGATGAAGGTTCTTCCTCAGAATTTCCCTCTAGTTTCTAAGAGGTAATAAGCAGTGAAGTGCCAAGCTAACACAGATGCCAACCATTCCATTCATTCCTTCTACACATCCTCTCAACACATCTTTTAAAATACCTAAGCAGCATCTGCAGACATTTTGAAAATCCTCTCACCCTACAGGACTGTTTAAAACCCTGCTGAAAAATCCCAAAAGGCAATTTTGGGAACAACTACAGACAAGAGTTCAATCGATGCTCGTTCTTTTTCCCACTGAAGAACAAACCATGCATATGAGAAATGCTGAGACCATTCCAAGTTCTTATCAAAATGTGCTGTGTGGAATCTGATCCCAAAACAAACTCCAGAGAGCCTGAGATACTTTGGTAGGGTGTTTGTGCAACAGAAACATGCAGGTTGTTAACTGCTCTGCATGTGATATCCCTACATGCAAAATACTTTATTGGAACAAATCCTTTGACAGCAAAGTACCTCATGGAAACAAATCCTCTGACAGCTAAGATTTCCAACTTACTGAGAGATCTCTGAACTGATTTACTGAAGGATCTCAGAACAACACAGAGTACTTGGGGCCATACAGAGAGGAAGGGAAAGCATTTGTATCCTCCTCACTGGCATTTTGATATTTCTCAAGTTACAACAAATCTGCAGGTAGTAATACCCAGAGGAGAGGCAGACAGACCTCCTGGTGCAAGTGGAGGCAATTGTTCTTCTTACATGCTCACCAGCTTGCTGCAACAATTTTTTTTCAAACATTGAGGAGTGGAGAAGCAGACTTTACAGGGCTGACTTGCCTCATTTTGTGAATCACCAACCAACCAAGAGCAGCTATTCCAACATCAACAAGAAGCGCTCATACAGAGAAGACAAAACCAGGGATCTGTTCCAAGAAGTCTTTCCCAGCTCAACAAGCTCTAGCTATTCCTAAGAGAAAACCCAAAAATAGTTCTCAGGAATGTGAGGGCACACTAGTAGCAAGCTGAGGATTTCCTGAATTTCTTGCTCTTTTCTTCTTGTGTATATAAGCCTTGTTCCTGAAGGAGAAAAAGTTAAGAGAGACCCAATGCATCTCAGTAATCTAGATGAGTGCTTTTTCTTGAAAGAAATAAGAAAATGACTACTTTTACTGGAAAGTTAAAGCTCCTTCTCAGAGACTACAAACTGGTTTATGTGTCACACATTGTCCCCATTTTCAAACTGCAGTTACTAGAACTACTTGTGTTTTGAGATAAGCAACTCATCATCTTCAAGGAAAGACTCTGTGACAAAGGATTAAAAGATTTTTCATAAGTGGCCAAGCATTTCTACATCCCAGAAGGAAAAAATCCGAAAAACCCCAAAACGTGTTAGTATCTTACGAGAGCTTCTCACACTTCCAGATCTTTCTTTACTATCAAAATCAACCAGGATGAAGTTCGGGGTTGACACCAAGGCTGGAGAAGTAGCAAAGACAAGAAAGATGGGATAAGAGTCACCCGAAGAAATAAAAATAATAATGAATACAAATATGTAGATATATTACTTATTTGCATAACTGGTAGTTTGCAGTCCACTTTTTGCTACCTTCTGTGTCAATCCTGATTATCTAACCCTGGTTCTCAGATTCAGCAGCAGAACTGACTTGCAACATGTAATTCTGTTTTTCCCCTTGATTTTAAAGATTTTCAATTTCTTGCTATGTTTAATATTTGTGCCTAACACACAGATGGTTTCTTAAAGTCTCTGCAAGATGTCCCAGGGAATTGGAATTTATAGTCAAGGACAGAATCAGGATCTAATTTGGGAATTGGGATCTACAGACAGGCCTTCAACATGGCAAAAACAGGCTGTGGCTTTGGCTGGATCAACAGAAACCCAGCTACACTCTGAAAGAAAAAGGGGCAGATTTGGTAAAAGGCTGCAAGTGAAACCTTAAAATGGAAGAAATGTATCTTCTAGCATCCTGAAGACTGAACTGCCCTTCAGAGCTCTCATGGCCAACGTAGAGGTTAATGTGAATTTGACAGCAGAAAAGCTTCAGGCTTTGACCCGAGAAAAGGGGAAGTTCCTCATCTCACATGAGTGTGCACTGCCAACTGCACACTCATTTGTGTGGAGCCCCTCTGCTTTTCCCAGCCATACAGCACTAAGGGCTAGCTCAGGGATGACAAGGGATACATCAGGGCTGTCTGTGGAAATCCCTGGCTAGAGGGAGGACTTTGGTCAGCTGGCACAAATCACAGTGTGGTGTGATCAATAGTGTGGCTGTGCTATCCTCCTAAAACACACTTACACAAAAGTGTAAGATGATGACGCAAGACAGGACTTTGGTAGCACAAACTGGAAATTGTGTTTGGCTTAGGAAAGCAGAATTTGTTCTCAATTTGCACAGGAAATAAATCAACACTTTCCAGCCTAGGTTTTCAAATCCCTTAATCAGAATTAATTCATTTAACAGAAGAAAACAGCAGTATCCTCATTCTGCAGCATAGAAAAAAACCCACAATTCTAGTTTAAGGAATTAATCTACATGTTTCCTTTCTGGAGACAAATTGAACTTGTAAAATGGAAGCCTAGCACTTAAAATACAGCCTTAAAAGGTCATCTGTAATGTTTCATTAGCCTGACAGAGCAGACAGGAATACCTGTACCTTTTGCTTTCCAATCCCCTGTCATGGCAAAGAAAACACCCCTTTTTCCATATAAACCAGCAGCAATGATTTTCATCCAGCCCTGTGGCTTACCCTTCATGGGCCCTGCCTGGTACCCTCTGTGCATTCCTAATTTTGCTTATTTCCTTATAAAATCAAACAGCTGCTCCAACTTCCAAATGCTCTGCCTAAAACAAGCACTTGACTGAGCTGTTCATCTGATTGAGGTGTTTCTGTGAAGACAGCATGGTAAGGGTAGAGCCCCAGCTCTGACCTGCAGCTGCACTGCCACTGTCTCTTCCAAGAGATCTCTGAAATATGCTGGAATTTCAGAGCAGCACTTGCTAGTACCTGTAAAGAGCTGTCAGACAAGGGAAACATCCCTGGGTGAACTCCTACCTATTAAATGCATTTTCTGGCTTGCTGTCATTGCCAATATATCAATTTCATCGTGAGGAACAATCACAGCAACAGTGCCTGTGGCTGTATTTCCTGTCCCACTTTGCAGGTGGGCATACCTAAACCTGCAGCTCAATCATTGATGCAAATAACCTCAAATGGGTTTTACTCCATGGCACTAACACATTTGGAGTTTCCCCAAAATAATCTGCAGCCTTCTGCTTTGATGTGAGTTTGTGTTACTGTTCCTCTTAGAAAGTGCATAGTACCATGAGGTTTTCATTTTAATAAGCATGAATATTAAAACTTACTGACTGCATAACACACAGTCCATTTGAAAATTGCTATCCCAAGCATGCTTTTGACTACGAATGAACACTTGCCCTGAGTGGAAATTCAGCTGATAAAAATCACTATGTTCACACTGGAACCAGTGTTACCCAAAGACTGCATTTGTACCAAACTGAAGCTAACTGAAACACATAATCTTATGAAACATCACGGGATGAAACAGCTAATTCCATTTCATATTGCAGAAATACTTCCACAGAATAACATTAAACATTAACAGACTGCTGTATTTTCTTCTTCTTTTACCCAGGAAAAACAAAGTCTGACAGGAATAAGAAGGAAATAAACTCTCATTCTTATCTTCAAAATATTGCACACCAAAAATAACTACCATTATAAAAATACAGGGTCAGAAAGCAAATAACCAGAAAAGCAAAACAACCAGATGAGTCGGTCTGGTCTCCTACCTTTAGGGCAAAATGCTCCACAGCCCATCGTAGGGTCGCTGGGCCACCCTCATAGTGCATCCCAGGGGGAACTGCAGTCCTTGAGGTGCTGGAAGCCCTTGGCAGGGCCCTGTGCTGCTGCTCCTCAGAGGAGCTGGTTTAGCTTTCGAGCTGTTTTGCACCAGAATGGTCCAAGCACATCACAACTCCTGGCTCAGAGCATCGCTTCAGAACAAGCGACTGACTGCCTATATAATTTAATATGATGCCACATGAGACTCATAGACCATCTGCAAAAGAAACTAAATCTGCTTTTTGCAGCTTGGTGAGTTGTGTTCTGAAGGCTGGGATGCAGTTTTGATTGTGTGCTTTTGTTATCAGTCATACAACTAAACAAAGTGCTCAAAGGGCAAGTGCAAAACGCACATTTTTAGCAATCTCGGTCTGTTTCTGTTCTGGGTAACTTGTACCTTTTCCCCTTGTAACTGAATAAAGTCACAGGTCTCCTCAAAGCATAGGAAAAGTCTATGCATACACACTGCAACATTTGATGGGAAATTTCTTTCTTTTTCTCTTTTTTTTTTTCCTTTTGTTTGGTTTTATTTTTTTTTTGTTTTATTTTCCGTTTTTGTTGTTGTGAAACAAAGTCTGATCAACAGAAGTAACTTGAATCCTGTTGTCTGAATTAAGATGCATGTATGATATTACCAAATATTACCAAATTCAGATCCTGATCACAGTATTCTTTTCTCCACAAATACTTCCCTACTGAAATAATTAGCAACACTTACATGGAACAAGGACTAAGCCCTGAAACAGGCAAAAGCATATAAAAAGCTAAAGAGCAGAAGAAAGGAGAGGTATGAGCCATCAAAAAAATAATAAACTACTGGTAAGAAATAAACTAGTTTTGTGGTCTATGGGCTCTTCCAAAGGGGAACAGTAATGAAAATATAATCTAAAGCAATTACTTACTTGGGCTAAAAATTGAATTCCTATGAAGTTTTCTACAGACTAAAACTTTTCAGAAGCTATAAAATGTCTAAGTGCTTGTTTCAACTTTGAGCAGGAGGAGGGAAGTGACACATCCCTGGCTCATTTCTAAGTCATGGAAAGTAGTTACCTTTCTAATTTCCAATGGAACTCCATTTAAAATACCTGTGCCAAAAGACAAGTTTGGAGAATGGAGTGGTATTTACTGTTTAGGATGATTCAGCTGTGCTACACAACATTCCTCCCCCAGGTTTGATATCAGATGCGATTCCTTGCAGAAAAAGTCTCAGAGCTCTCGTCAGTGTTCTGACACCACATTCTCTGCCAGTTCTAAGGAGTCTCTGATACACACAGGTCTGCAGCTTTTGGGTCACTCCTAAAAGCAGCATTCCCTGCCAACATTTCTATTTCATGCTGCACTCACAAGTAGTAATGGGGCTCCCCATTCTGACTCCTGGAGTCCCACTGCCTTCTGGCACTGAAAACCTGCATTGCTGGGCTGCTGAATAACAGCATTCAAGTACAGACAACACTGAGCTGGCAGCTCTTTACCAAGCTTTCCTTTTCTTAATTTCTGCATAGAATCATAAGTGTCCCACATACTTTATTATGGCAATCCTGTTTGGGACACAAGTACAGCTAAAGGAAAACATGCTTCACTTGAAATGTCAAGAAGGATGCTGAAAATTATTATGTAGTAACAAAATTCATGAAGTCCGAAGTCACAGCTACCTGCATCATCAATTCAATCACTTGTTTTATAAGTGATTATTTACATATGTTCATAAAATAGTATTTTTTTGCATGCACAAAAGCAGTTATTTTACAAAAAAAATAGTAAATGAAATTTGTTTCTCTTATGCTGAGTTTTTATACCTACAGAAGCAGACAAAAGATCATGCCATGCCCAGGTAGTAGGTGAGGTTACAGCAGGATAAGAAGGCTGCAAATTAGCTAAAGCAGAGCTCTTTCCTCAGAGGGTATTATAACATGGCAAGAAGTGGAAAACTTCAGCAGGTCTGAAGTACACAGCTTGGAGACCCAGTAGAGGAATTTCTACTCCTCCTTTCCATAGTTCATTTTCACTTGCCACAAACATAAACTCAAGCAGGGCTTGATTTCTAATTCCTGTAATATAACAACACCTTTCAAAAAGCCTGTGCACTTGTCCCTCCCCTTAGCAGAGGTCACTGCAGGGAGAAAACCCAGCACATTGGGAAGATGCTTTGGGCCTAGAGTTTCCCAAACTGTTCCTAAGGGCTCATTTTCAACCCTGCAATTTTCAGCTTTGTAAAAACAGAAATATAGCCAGGCAGAACTAAAGTCTTATTCAAGCCGTTTTGGCCATCAATACAGGAAACAATTCAAAGGCAACATGACACTGATAGCTTAATTTGTGAAAATGGATAAATACTGGATCTGCCACATAGCACATTAACCCATGTAACAAATAAATACAGAAATAGCACTGCAATACTTGGTTAAAAGGTTTTGGTTCACAGAGGAGGAAATTCAATTAAAGCATGTAATGTCAATTACTGTCATTTGTAATTTTATTTTGCTTCCCTAGAAACAATACAGATGCAGGATTCTAAAGTTACCTGCATGTTTGCTGCAAATGGGATAAAATTATCTAGGTTCTGAGAAAATCCAGATAGTAGTAAGGGAAAAAAACCACAGTTTTACCTAACCTCACTCGTGGATCTTCTTCAGAGTGCTGGTCACATGAGAACTGACAAGCCTTCCATTTAAACACATAAGCCAACAACCCAGACCTGAAACAGGACTTTTATGTTTCAAAAATGATGTTAAGTCATCAGAAAGGGTGGGAGGAGAGCAACTGCTTAATTCTCAGCTACTGCAAATGGGCACAGCCTTACCAAAGCCAACAGAAGAGCACTGACTGATAGCAGAAGAGAATTTGCCTTACTGTTTACACTGATTGATTCCAATTGGAAAATTACAGGGTCAGGTCCTTAATGCTTCTGTCTCCTTTGCCCTGCTCTGTGTAAAAGTGACTAAAAGCCACGTGGAAGACTCCAAGCATCCCAGCAGCACAGAAACAAACACTGTCAGATCCTATCAGTCCCTTTTCCCCTTTGCCATGGGAAATGCGCTGCAGCAGCAGCACCCAGCTCTGCCTTCACACCAACAGCTGTGCACAGCAGAGCTCAGGGCTGCACAGAAGCATCCTCCCCACTGCATCTTCTGCTGAACTCACGAAATAATACAAAACATGAATTAATTAAAGCACTGTTGGTGAAATAAATGCCAGGCATCTTTCTACCTTGTAAACTACAATATGAGCTATACCACTGTATACCATATACAATATGAGCTACCAGAGAATCTGCTCTAAAGACCTCCAAGCCATTTTCTTTTAAGCATCACCACTTCTAAATATGGAAGCATCCTGCCCTTGAAAACCCATACCTTCCTCAATCGTGTAATGCTACAGTAAAATGATGATTAGAATGATAGGAAAGAGCTAACAAAAGAAAGACTAAATCAATCAGATGCTTTCTTATGCCTCTAAATGATACACATAAATTGTGTCTATCAGGTTCCCCCAGGCTATTTCAGGAGCAAGCAGAACACAAAATGATGCAGATTCATTACAAAAAGTCTAAATCTAATCTACCTGAATTTAAAATGCCAGGAATCATGTAAATGGAAGAAAAGATGACAGACCTTGCATGTTATACATAAGCAGAAACAAGAGTCATATAAACTGGGAGTCACACAAAGTGCTCATTTACCAAGAAATTACAGGTGAGATCCCTGGCAGTGCCAACATCTATTGGTGTAATTGCAGTGAGGACAGAGGTGTCTCCAAACTGCCTTGTGCCTTCCCCTGCCCTCCAGAGGATGCCATGAGCCTGGCACGTGGGGTTCAGGGGTGGCACTGAGGGTATGGGTGACATTTAACCTCTCCTCTCCACCCACCAGGGCTAAAATCCAAAAGAGAAGAATTCCAGCACAGGCTGTGTGATGCAAAGGGAGAAGGTAGATACCAGAGTTATGTTTTTATACATGCAAATTAAAACGGTGTCCTTCCCAAATAAAACATGAATGCTGACAAAAGTAATTTATAAGGGTCAATCCCAACTAGATCTAGGTGGTAAATGCTAAAAAATTAGACTCTTGAAAAATAAAATACTACTGATATGACACAGTTCACCTATAATATAACTGACATATGACAAAAAAATGCATTGACAAGAACCTGAGAAACTCCAGCTCTCCCAGAATCTTACTGCTACTTGCAATGCACCTTGCAAGGTCCAAGTGTTACTCAACACAGGCAGGCCCATGGCCTTTTTCCCTAAACACACAGGAGAAAGAGAATGATGTTATACCTATAAATACACACACTTTTTTATGCCTCGTACCATAAACAAAATCTTTACTACAACCATACCATACATGCACACAAAATTGGATCATTTGGAACACTCAATAGTACAGCCTCTCTCTCCTAACAGGCCAGCCTCATTCCCTGCCATTAAATCAAGACACATTCAGGTCTAAAACCTTCACCTGGAGCCAGACTTCTTGACTTGCTATGTGCTGACATTTTAAACTGAATGCAGGAATAGTTCTCCTCTCATTTTCTAAGCTATGCTGCATCAAATTCTGAACATCAGCAATGCTCCTGAAAAGACAAATCAACCTCAAAGTCAACAGAATCTCAGCAGCATAAACCCAGTAAGCAGATCAGACCTAAATCATAACTCCTACAGATTTCTCTTGTGGCACAAAAATATTACTCAGCAATAGGCAACACAATTGTTTACCAAATAACTTACTCATTTTTATGTCATTATTTCTCAAGTGGAAGAAGTACTGACTTTCAGGGATGCACTGAATTGGCTCAAAGTTTGTGCTAGAGCAAGAGGAAAAAACCCTTGATTTATAGACCTGCACATTAACAAGTGCCTCTTTCTTGTTACTCTCTCCCTGCCTTCCATTTAGAGTTCATGTTACTGGAGTTGGATTTCCTCTAGGCTGAGCCCTATTCAGTGCCTGCATTACTAGCCCAGTTCCAGTGGAGAGTCTGTTCCCAGAATCCTGCCAAGCTGGCAGTATGGTTCCTGAGAGACTACTTTGCCTGACATGCAGTAAGCTATTTATTGACACACCACTGTTCCCATTCAGTTCTGCACCTAAGCACTCAACTGGATAGCAGTTCCATATGTTGGATCTGTTACACTTCTCTGGAAAATTATATTACTTTGGGTAAATAAAAAGCTAAGAGCAGCAGGAAAAATATCATAAAAATGCAGCCGAATTTGTTTCATCCTGCCTCCATCAGCAAATTTGGTCTATGACCTCTGCATATGAGTCATGCAAGTGCTTTAAAACTTGCAGTGATTTATATTTTCAGGATAGGAAGTTCAAGGCTTATATTTCTGCTCCCCTACCATACATTACTATTCTTTATAAACAATTTCTTGATAATTATCTATCTAAAATATAGAGGCATCTTTTTTTCCTACTTTGTGGTGCACATTAACCAAAACCATTCATCTCAATAACCAGTGTCTGGGTTCTTGGCAGAGTAGAGCTGAATGTGTAGGTTATTCCTGGAACCATACTAAGCTGATGCTCTCATCATAGTTTTAGTCATGGAAACAGGCTTGCACCAAGACAGGCATTGTTTGTTAAAAAGGAAATTCCTGGCATATCTGTGAGAAACGAGGAGTAATAGGGTACACCACTTAAAAATGGAATATTTGCACAGGGCTGTTCATTAGAAGGCTTTAGTCTGCTCTACAAATCAGATTATGTTTCTTGCAGCTTTGGGCTTGTGTCCTGCTGAGAAACCACTCTCTGTATTCACAGTCCCTCTGCAGCACAGCTTCACTCCATGAGACTTCCCTTCATACAAGAGCAACAAGTTCTCTTCAAGCTTTGAAGAGATCTAGCAAAAGAGCTGACTTTCCAGTTTCTCTAAGCATTAATAGTGGGGCTTTTGGATTTACAAACCTGCATTTTCTATGGCCCATTTGACCTTTACCACAACACTTGCAAGGTTATGAGGAGGGTCTCACTGCCTTGAAAGAGATAATTTGCTTCCCTTGTGATTCAGCCCCATGCGAAGCACAGGGCTGCTCTAGCCATGGATATGTGACTTTACCATGAGGGACCAACTCTGAATTGTAGCGGTGAGCTGCCACTGATTAAGCACTCTTTGCCTGACTTCCTGTAAAATTCAGCAGAGTCCCTTCGCTGAATAACAGTGTAAAAATCTATCTCCACAGATAAATTCTTGGCAGCTCTGTATCTTCAGCATTTCCCTCTGTAGGATATTTCAAGACAGCAAAAGCAAAGTGTCTCACTCATCAGAGTCTGGGGAGTTTGTGTGACAGTGGTGTTTATCCTCTTTGCTCTCTTGGACTGGTCCCGCCCAGACAATGAAAACCTTTTCATCTCATCTCTCCAGAGTACTAACAGAGATCAATAATTCTGCTTTATCAAATGGAAAATCTCTGGGGTCTTGTGAATCATGTGCTGGCAGCTTTATTTAGATGGAAATCTATGTTCATCCCTGGGAAGCCTTGCTTTATAAAACGATTTTCTGTAACATTCAGACTTCAGTTGATCTTTCAAATAATTTCTAGGCTGAATGAGTTAAAACACAGGTGAAGTTTCCCTGCTGGATGATCAGCTCAAGCACAAAACCTGACCTGACAGATCTGGATCAGTTTTAGAAGTCGGCCGCAAAACGTTACATCAGTGAGCAAGTTAATCCTAAGGCAGGACCTGAAAGCTTCTGTTTTTCTTCAAATGTTTCCATTTTCATTAGTACTACAGGGCATGTCAGGCGAATCCTACCCTTTGTTACTTGTGCAGCCCAATTGCAATTAAGCTAACAAGTCTGCTGCAGTACAGGATGGTGTCCAAACCCTTTTCATAGCTGTGGTAGCTCAGGAAGAAGAAAGCAAACCCTTAATTTGTCACTGAGGTAAGCGTTTATCGACTGTGGGACCAAAGGAAGGTCAACACATCTCTGCTGTTTCAGAACTACAATGGCACTTTAAGCCTCCTGATACCACTTTGATGCAGACAATGGCCATTATCACTATTTCATGAGTATGAGAACAGACACATAGAGAAAAAAAAAATAGAAAGAGAATTTGCACACAGCCTCAGAGCAGAACAGGATTAGTGCTCAGAGGCTGCTGGCTCCCAGCACAGGCTCAGTCCCCACATCATCCCTCTCACGCACATCCCCCTCCCCTCACCCTCTGTCCTGATTCAAGCTGGTCACCTCCTCAACGCTGCTGTCCCCTTCCAAGGCCTGTGTTTGTTATCACCTTTCCTATCTCCCACTCTGCTGCTGCCCCAGCCACTTGCTCCCCACGGCTTCCCCCTTCTGCACCCTACAGCTGCAGGCATAGAGCCAGAGCTGCTATGCCCAAGGGATCTTGTTTTCCAGATCCCACAGGGAGCAGAACCAGATAGGTAAATGATGAAAAACAGTGCCCCATGTTGCCAATCTAATTTATCATATTTTGAATGCAGGTATTAAAAATATGAAAATTATTATTGACTCTCTCTCATCCCATTTAGTGGCACCTTAGACTGATCATTTGAACTTTGCCTTAGAAATCTGTTTCCAGAATTAACTGCTGATTTTACATTACATCCTAGACTGTGTATTTCTCACCATAATCTCCAGGCCCTCTCTGCTCCCCGTAAAACATTTTTTCCTGTCAATTTCTGAAAAGTCTTTAAACAATATTAGGAAGAGAATCTGATAGTCTATGCTTCTAGGCAGAACCAAATTCAAAACCACTGTACAGGCAAAAAAAAAAAAAATTTCCTGGATCAATCAAAGCTTAGTTCAAGCAAGGGAAGATGTTGCCTTTCGCAGTCAGAGGAATCTACCAGCTGTGGAAGAGCACGAGGCAGGCAAGAGCAAAGAGGAGAGTCTCAGTGGCTGGCCAGGTTTACACAACTGCAGGGCAGGGGAGAGGCCAGGAGGCCAGGCCAGAGCTGTGCCCCACCACAGAGCACCTGCATGCAAATGCAGCAGCACCAGCCCAGGGGCTCCCAAGGGAACCACTTGCCATAAGTAAATGCACTTTGACAGCAGCTCCTAATAAGAGGAAGGAAATGAGGGAGAGAAAGAAAAGTGATAGGAGACAAAAGGACTTTATAAACCAGGGCTTTATTGCTTTCATTTGCAGCATTTTCCCTTTGTTCTGTTGAGCCTTCCAATTCCAGATACTGCACAAAAGAGATACCTGTCTAAAAAAGTTTATTTCAATCTGAAACTGACTTGTAAAATGCTTCACTAATTCAACAGCCCATTATCAGGAGTAACAATGAGCTACCTCTAATTAATTTGGTGCAGCCTTTGCTTCTGATACCAATCAAATCAATATTAATGGGGAGTTTGTGCTCTCTCATTACAGCACAGAAAGGGTACCAATCTTCTCATGGAGATTTTTGGACCATAAACTGTGTTTGAGGTCAGCGTAGCTGGCTTCTTCCCACACCCTTTTTTTCGACCAGAATGGAAAAAAATATATAATGATGTGCTATTTAGTACCTGGATAAAAATCTACACTCAGGCTGCCTACACCAAAAGACTGAAACCAGTTCAATATGAAGAAATCTCAGTCTAAGAAAATAAAGATTTTAGTAGCTCGCAGAGCTCAAATTAAACACTTAAATAGGTAACACCAGATATTTCTCATGCTGCCTCACATTTCTCTATTTATTTTTATCTGCAGGATCAGGCGTGTTAGAGAGGGAGGCCTGGTAAGAATTGCCTCAGCCATCATTCTTGGTTACTTACATCTGTGGTCAATTTTCCACACTTTCTTCCATAAAAGGTAAACGAGGCACTGTACTTGCAACAGGATAATCTAAACAATATGAACAATGTTACTGTTGAAGACCATCTGGCTCATCAAGCACAGCTCCAGACTTTTAACTCCTTGAATAAAGTGTGGAACCCCGCAGCGGTTTGGGGTTTTTTTTTTTTTAATTTTTTTATCCAAAATTCATTTTTAAAATGGTAAAAGTAGAGGTCGTGGAGACACGAGGGATTCAGACAGGGAGAAAATTCAGTTTCTGGTTTTATCCTTTTTGTATCTTATGGATGTTGCAATCCAGGCTACATACAAACACTCAGACGTCAAATTTTCCTATTAAAAAAAGCCCTCCACGAGTAACTGGTATGTGTGGGGTTGGTGTTCCAGAGGGGAGAGAAGAGGGTTAAGTATTTCATAATTCACTTCAACTTAATGGCCTGATTCTGCCACTTCTTAAAAGGTAATAAAAGTCAAAGAAGGGTCACCAGGAATTAGAGGAAAACAGGGGGGAGGGATAAGGGTGAACGCGACCAAAGAAGGCTTTTGCTAATTGTACACACAATGTCTTATCTGTAGATAAATTAACAAGTGGCGGCTCTCTGGGAGAAGAATGTGAAAGCAGCGCAGGAACAAAACAACCTGGAAGAGGGCGAGCCAGCAGGGAGAACACCGTGATCCCCAAAGTCCAAAGAGCAGAGGAAGCACCGGAGGTGTTTGTGCCCCGTCCTCCAGAGGCCAGCCCATGGCTCTGTGCCTCAGTTTCCCCAGCCAGCCACTCCCAGGGGAGCAGTGCCGGGGCTCACCTCAGCTCCGGGAAGCTCTGGGATACAGAAGGGCAGCCAGTCGTGGCTTACAGCACAACAGACACACAGGAGTTAAATATTCTTACACTTCCAAAAGGCCACAGACTTCAAAACACGCTTGGTTTTCAACCGAGCAACAGAAATAATTAGATTTTGTCGTGGGTCTCTGTTCAGTTTTTGCTTAGCTCCCTGATTTCTCTGTGCACAGAGTGGGTTAAAAAGCCCTGTAAGCGTTGGCTGTAACAGGGCAGGGCTTTGGTCCTCAAGGGGGTTGTTATCCTCCAAAGAAGTTTTAATGGCATTATAAAAACCAAACCAAAACAAAACAATAAAAACATCCAAAACAAAACCAAAACCCCACAACCAACTGGTTGTTGAAATACTTCAATGCTTTTTATTTAATTTCTAAACATATTTTTGGAAAGGAAAGCAAAGAAAATGAATTAGACCATAGTTGGATTTTTTCTTTTTGTGTAAACACAGAAATTAATTTTCATATTCAGCGGTTCCTTGCTTTAAATTCTGCATCTTGCTTTAACTAGAAACATCAGCCTATCTGGTTTTTAGGTAGAGCACACACAGGGCTGAACCTTCCCCTACAGTAAGTTCTTCCAGCCACTCCCAAAAACATGTGCCCACAGCCCTTTTTCAAAGTCTACTCTAATTTAGATCTAATTTCCATTGAAGCTAATATATCATAAGCCCACTGCAATATGTACTGACATACATATGCTGAATTCTTGGCTTACAAAATCATTTTAAGATGCAAGAAGGACTTTTAAAAATTATTTTTAAAGAAATTGTATTTAATATATGCTCATGACTCATCAATTGAAAAGAAAAAGCAATGTTACAGTAAGCAAGATCAGGCAGTTTTATGATTAATGGGGTCAAAAAGTTAGAATTCATGTTTAAAACTTTGGTTACTCACACTGAAACAATTAACCCTATCTATCGGGCATCAGGCCCCAAAAACAATGCAAAATTTCAGAAAGAAGCAATACTATGTTACAAAACACTTATTTTGGTGTGTGCTCCTTCCCTTCATAAACAGAGCAACAGATTTCACTTATTTATCAAGAGATTCTCCGGGTGTAACTCTTCCAAAGCAAATCTGGCTTTGAGGCCTGAGACACTATAGTACAATGTGTAAACTAGGCTTGCCCTAATGGCTATTTTGCTGCAAAAGCATCCTGTTTTCTGCTGCCCCAACTGAAAGTCTCTTTCCTCCTACTTGAGCTAATATTAGGATTTGAAAAATGAAAACAGAAGCCATTTGATCAGCAAGGAACCTGCTGCCAAAACCTCCCGTGCGATCGTGACAGCCCCGGTTACAAAAGCACTGCCAATTGTATCGTAGCTGACAGAAAAATCATTCCTTTATGTCGCCCTGCTTTTTAAAGATTTTCTAAGCCTTCTGATGTTTACATTCTTGTAACAAACCTTCTCACACACTTTCTGTAAATAACTTATTGGTTTGCATTCTTTTGTGGAAGAAGAGAAATTTGATGGACGGTTGCTTTGTCCAGTGTCATTGGAGAGGTGGCACTGTCACCCTCCAATCCACTGTCACTTTTGAAAATCTATAAATGCTGGAGTCAAAAAATAACCTGTTTTTTCTACCTTGACAACAGCAGCATGTCCGTGCCGTGTTGTTTCTGTCTTATAGTAACATTTAAATTAATTTTGCTGCTAACTCAACTGAGTGTTCATGATAGCGAGCATCAAATGCACTGTAAGCAGCTCCTGGATTTTAATTAAGAGCATTCCACAGGAATAATGCTAACACGTGCTGAGTGATAAACATATAAGCACTAATACTGTTCTGTAAAGCCTTAAATTACACGCTCCACTGCGCTGCATTTAAATCCTAGAAGACACTGGCACCAATTGCTGGGATTACAACTTTCAATTAAACCTAGAACTAAATTACTGGATTTCTAACCATTTCTTTAATTCACACCTGTCTGCTAAGCCTTTCACCACATTCACACTTAATAACCCTTAACATTTTTCATTGAGAAAGCTCAAAGGTTCCTCCAGATTTAATCCCCGTCATCGCTCCACTTCACACATCTGGAAACTGAGGCACACAATAATTAAACATCCCAAACTAATGCAGGAACCTGTGCCACGACCACTGCTTTTGAAAGGGGCAGTTGCACCTTGTTCCACACTTGTTGATCAATCTCACTCCCACCTGATCATCATCTTTTGAGCAAGTATTCACATGGCCGTATGGTAAATTATGCCAGGAAAGAGCTTCAGATTAAACTGAGGGGTAAAAGGAGTTACATGCTTGTAAATGAACACAGCTAAGTCTGTAGCCATTATTTATGAGGCACCTCTAAGTGGGCACATTTCTAGACTTCTTCTAGACCTTTCTATATAGACTCAGCACAATCAAAGTCTACAGCTGTCTTTGAAAACCTCAGTCATGTTCTCATCTAATTGAAAAGAGATAAAAGAAGAAAACAAAACCAAAATATTTTTCTCCTCCTGATTCGGGACTGTTCTCTATTTGAAAAAGTAGCTAATTGCTTTTCTAAATAATGTTAAGGTTACTCAGATTAAATCTCATCAAGAAGCATTTAGCCAACATGTGCATTTCATATAGCAAAATCCTCAGATTTTCTGAAAGCCTCATGCCCATACTCTTGTCCACACCACAGCTGAAGAGCTGCGTGGATGCTGTGCATGGTGCAGAGCTGTGACACTGGGGAGAGCTCTGCACCTGCATTTGCACACCTGGAGTGCTGTGCCCAGTTCTGGGCCACAAAGGTGCTTAGTAACCTGGAGCATCTCTCATGAGGATGAGACCCAGAGTCCCAAAGCTCTGGTGCATGCAGAGGTTCTCCAACTCAGAAATGTTGAGAATATTGAGAGAACTGGAGAACAGAAGCACAGAACAGGACAAAGAATCTGCGCAGCCATGCGTACCCTCGACTACTCTTTACATGCACAGACATCAAATGACTAATTCAAATTAAAGAAATCTAAGCCAGATGCATATACAAAAACACCTCATTCCTTTCCTGCACTCCTCCTAGATTCATTTAGTAGCCTGGTAAAAAGTAGTCTATTGAACAAATATGCTCTGGGCATAAGATCTGCCACAAACCAAAATTATTGAGAATGATTCTGTCTTTCACCTAATGTTTGATATATCTCATTAGGTATACTGAAATCCTTGTACACACCAGGAAGTAAATGGTCTGAATATTTTGAGAAGTGTAAAGCTAACATGTATCACCTCTGAGGAAAAATATTATCCTCTCCTTTTTTTGGTTGTCATTACAAAAGTACGTAGTTGTTTCCTGCAGATGAAATCCCTGAAACTGCACATTCTAGTCTGTACTCTACAGTAACTGCTTTGAAGCAAAAATAAAAATTCTTGGGTTGCAGCTTCTTGTGCAAAGGTTTCCATGTCAGTAACAACAACATGTGTAACACTTTTAAAGCCTGATGAACTAGAAGACAAGGAGGACTCTGCTAAACACAAAATCCCTTACAGTGCCTGGATAAAACAACTGAAGAAAACCGCTGCAGCTGCTTGTACTGTCTCTAGGTTTTGGCATTCATTATTTAAGTTCAGTGGAAACTCTTCAGCCTTGAAGTAGACTGACTCATGCACTTTAACTTCCAATTTCCTGCAAACAATCCATTAGTTTTTGGCAAGTTTCATACTGCACAGTACTTCCCTGAAAAGGGCAGCTCCCAAACTCTTCTGATTTCAGCAGCATTTTTTCAGTTTAATGAAAGTAGAATTTGTACTTGTGCCCTTGCAATACTGAGTGTGATCCCCACCTGAAGGTGTCTGACACACTTATCAAAGGCAGATGAATGACTTTGCTTAGAAAGGTTCTCTTCAAATGTAGTTGTTGGGACAAATTCTACTGGGCTGTACTGTATGGGCATTTCTCAGAGCTTAGATGTGCACTGTTAAGTTTTACCTGACAAGGAAAGCAAAAGAAATATTTTCATACTACCTACACCTCTCCCAAAAGTGCACTACCTACTCTTACATTTCTCTGCTTTTATAACAGCTGAAATGAGCTACTTGATAAGTAAATGCTAATTCCATCATTTGTAGCTATAATGGTTTTAAAATTTAGCATTCCCTTCAAATATTTTGTCCCCAAGTGATATCTGAAATATGTCAGTAACTCAGAATGGAAAATAACTGTGGTATCTCCATTGCCACCAGTTGGTAACTGTATATAAATGTGGTCTAGTAAGCAGGGACTAGTAAAATAATTCTTCCAACCCCAGGATGCAATTATTTAAAAATGAGAAAAGAGATGAAAGAATCAACATAAATACATGTGCATACAGCTTTCAAAGTACTCAGTGGGATTCCAAATCTCCAGTTTAGCTGACACAGTAGAAGAGCTTTCCACATTAAAATTAATTTTTTTTCACTCTGTGCACCTTGCAGAGTGTGGTGCTGGAATCTTGAGTTTATCCACATTCTAAAAAAGCTACAGCAAACAGCAGCACAGATTTTCTCACCTCAGTGTACCAAATCTCCATCTACACAAGGCAATCATAAATAGGTTGCACAGTTTCCATGTTCATTCAAGGCCTTAGCCCTCTCTCCTGGGACTGTCAGCAAGCACAATTTAATAACTGAGATGTGCAAACTGCTCCACTCTTTATAAGACCCGAGCCCATCTGATCCAAGGGGTTTCATTTCAATGATACAACCATCAAATGGGCAGTGGCCATCGTGGCAAAGTCCCTATGCAACCACCTAGGCAAGGTGGTCTAGTAGCAAAAAAGTTCACCAAAATGTAGAAGCAAGCTCTAGAATGTTTTGAAAGGCTTGTTTTTAAGTGTTTAAAAATACATTGTGACTACCAGGGGATTTTACATATTGTGGGAACTTAAGTGGTTATGTCTGTGGAACTTAAGCACCTAGATCTGCCATGTTACTTGGGTGTTCAAAAGACACCTACCAGTTAAAAATGAGCAAGATAATAAAGCTCTACAGGTGCCCGCATTCCAGCTGAGAAAAGTCCAACAGGTATTTCATTCCCTACTGCTGTACATGAACACAGGCATAAAGCTGACTCCAACAGCAGGTGCTTATTTCCCAGCTTCCTTTCCCAAGCTAGACCATGTACAGGTATTTCCACTGTAAATAAGATACACAAAGATGGCAGACCAAAGTTGTAGCAATTATTACTTAACGCTGAGAGTACCTTCTTTTCTGCACAATTATGTGATGTTTCATAGCAACTCCAAGTTTGTATTATTTCTTGGTATGTGTGTTGTTATCCTCCACCTCAGAAAGAACTCTCTCCTACCTTGCTGAAGCCCCTGGGAAGTATCCCCAAAGACTGGTTAAAAGCTCAGACAATTAGCATAAGCTTCCCTTTCCCTTTCCTTCTTTCTTCCTTCCTTCCTTTCTCACTTCCTTCCTTCCTTTCTCTCTTCGTTCCTTACTTCTCTCTTCCAGTCTGTTTTTTTAACAGACTCCCATTTCCCCACTTTTAAAAATGTGCAATTTCTTGCAGCTTTCCTTAAGGCTGTCTGATAGCTCCATTCCCTCTTTGCACTCCATTTCCAAGCCTTAGCAGAGAATGTGCCTGATTTAGTCCTTGAGCTCTGCCTACTCTGACATGATCCATGTATGCACCTCTTTGAGCCATGAATGCTTTCTTGACTTGCATCTTTGACTTGTCTCCTTGCACGCTCATTGTCAGGAGGGGAATTAAGTGGTTTGTCAGACTGATCCCAAGTGCTTAGCATCTGAACAGCGTGAAGTTTTACTCCGCTGAGTAAGAAAACATTTCCCACAACTTCATCCCTCTAGCCATGATAAGTGCCTACATACAATTCTACTTCCCTGACAAAAGAATAAAAATTACAGACATCCTTATCTCCCTGGGATTTATTACTGGAACTGGAGACTGATGGTTTGAACTGGGGAACTGAATGAAGCAGAGCTGGCACGCCAGTCATCCAGGGGTTAAGCTAATTTGTTAGTGCCCTTGCTGTTTCTTGCTGTCAGCCACAGTGCATCCACTCTTTAAATTCTGAAAGGAACACCGACCTTTAATCTGTGGTATTAGTTCCTTTGACAAAATGGAAGATTATGTCTTTCTCCCACAAGCCTTCATGCGAAGCTTAGCCAGCTTCCATCTGGTCTAGCTAATTAAATGTAAGTTAACATTAAGTTAAGAGCCAGCTCCAGCCCACAGACCTTCTATTCTGCAACGGCAGATTTATTAATTGCCTGAACTATTTGAGTATTTAATACCAATTTTTGATTACTTCTATTTTCTTTGCTCTCTCATGAAAACAGGGAAATGTTTTTGAAGACATATTTGCATAATTTCAGTTCAGAAACACAAAACACCAAGATGTGCTAATAAGATTCTGAGCAGCCATAGCACTGTCAGGTTTTTTTCTTCTGTATTTGACATGTTAATAAAGTACCATCATAACAGTGTGAAGGATCTGCCTATTATGCACAAGATGTGGAATCACTGGAGCTGTACACTTAAAGCTGGCCCTGACCCACAATCTGGCCCTACATGTACTAAAACTACAGCCAGTTGTTGTATTCCTTATTCAGTCAAAACTTTCTTCGACCTTAATGGGCGTCCTGTCTGAATGAAGAACAAAGGGATTACATCTAATATGGGAAGCTAGTAATTAGAATCATGCCCACAGCTGACTTTTGATAAAATTAAGTTGTAAAAATGAAAATACAAAGAATTTACAAAGTCAAAATCGTGCTTTGTGCTGTTTTAACATTAGCTCTGTGTAGGTGTGGTGTCTAATCTATTTCACTGTATTTAACATTAGATGTTAGAGAAGAAAACTATACACTTCAAGACTTTTAAAATAAATAATACAGCAAAGTTAGATTTATAAATTTTTTTAACACCTGACATTACTTTGAGAAAGTCTGTTATTACGTCAAACATCTTAAACCTCTTAACCAAGCCTTCCTTCTTTGGGATAGAGTCAAAGATCACATTAAG
>NW_005054402.1:2360842-2372781 GCF_000277835.1 Geospiza fortis | reverse complement strand
GTATGTAAAGCATATTTAAAAATTCATACCGCAGGAAACTTCTACCTAGTTCACATATAAAAACCAACTGACAAACCAAAGAACCCCAACCAGTTAAAAGTTCAGTTTCATATAAAAATCTAAACTGTACCAGGACACACATCGGAGAGTTAAAAAACCAACAAAAGCTGTGAATGGAGCAAGACTAACCACAGAAATGAGGAGACCACGGCTTCCTTCCGCTCCTTTGCCTGCAGAAGATCACATGAGTAAATCAATTCACCTTTTCTGCCTCAGTTGCCTAAGCAGATGGTGCGGGGAGAACAAACATTTCTCCTTTTCTGATCTCACCTTAAAATTCTCAGGTGTTTCAGTCAGATGAGATGTTCTGTGTAAGGCCAGACTGTTACCAGCTAATATTATGTTGGGAATAGCAACAGACAAGCAATTTACTTCTAAGAGTCTCTGAAAACAAAACTGCTATTTTAGAGGGTGCAAGACCAACAACAGACACAAAGCATTTCTGACTATATGTTTATAATATGGGGTTTTCTTATCAACTTATTCTCTTCTCTCATCTATCCATTAAATTATAACGACCTGTTTCCAAAAAAACCCAAACAACCCAGACCAAAAATCTGAATCCCCTTCTCATAAGCTTTCATTCTCCGTTCTATCTTCTGCCTTGCTTACTTTACATTTGTGTTCTCTCTGTGCACACCAGCTCTGTTTATTTTGATAGCTTACCCTGGGAATGCTGTTCTGCACAGAATTATCTTTTACTCAGGCAAAAGGAGAATGTCTGATAAAATCCACAGGGGGAACCCCCTCAAAAACAAAATACAAGACCCCAAATGCAATCTGAATGTACTGGTTTGACTCTAAGGCTAGACAGGGCTTTCTGCTACAGGCCATTAAGATTCAGCTCATTTTCAGAATACCAGGCGTGCACCCAGGATCTGCTGAGCTCCATTCTGACACAGCAGCAGCCGATTCCTCCGGACTCATTCCTGGCACTTGGGCTGCTCACAACAGCTTTCCTCGTCAGCTGGAGCCACCTTGTGCCCTTCGGAGCACCTGCACCCTGCGGGCTGCTGAGGAAAAACTGGGTGTACAGGCTGGCTCCTTCTGCATCAGACAGCAACTCCTAAAAACCATTTATTCGGATTCTACACAAACCGTTTCATTTGGGAGTAACCGCATCAAATCGGTTAAAGATGATTTATTTGCGGGTAACTATTTCAAGTCGGTTAAAAATGAACAGGATAATAAAGCTGCAGATCAACTGGATGTTGATTATTTTGTTTCCAATTCAACCCACCACTGCAGTAAGGACTTAAGAGTTATGCAGGACACTAAGTCACTTGGAACGCTCATGGTATAATGAGGAATACCACCACTATTTTCCAGTTTATCCCGTGCCCTTACATATGATTGAGAATTATAACAAAGCAGTGACAAGAATGCGAGACCACGAGCTGCTCTGCTGCCAGTTTTACTTTGCAGTCAAACAGCAAAGTCTCTTTCTCTGCAGTAATGAATTTGAGTGCACAGCATAAGAATGTTTGAAAGTGCTGCAATTCAGATTTGGCCTCTAGCCATAAAATTCTAATGCAGCTTTCAAACATGTCTAAAGTCAGAGTTCATTTTTTTTTGGTCTCATTATAAAATAGGGATCACATGAATCAAATAGGTGTGGACAAACTTCCAGAGGCTACTGGGGCAAATTATGACTTAGGCCCAAATCTACCATATTCCTGTTATTCTGACAGGATCAATATCAAATGTGTTGAGGATATGAGGGTACTGAGCCAATAGGTATCTCCTTTCTTTCTCAAAGCAAGAGTGATGTTCTTTATTCCAAGTGGGTAAGACAGATGTAATCGCACCTTCTAATAAAATTAATACTTACCATTTAAACACATGAAACCTGACATTTCTTCTTAAACCTGAAAGCATAGGCCACAAAAACCCACAAACCACAAAACCCAAACCCCTGAACTACACAGTTACAACGAAAAGCGTTCTGACCTTTTACCATTCTTCTTCTTCATGCACTCTGACGACAAGTTAGGCATATCATCTTTTGAATTCAGCTCTGCAATACATTATACTGCATTTACTCTGAGCACTCTGACATTATCATTATCTTCTTTTGTGCCCAACAGCAACTGCAGCTCCTATAATGCCATTATTGTAATTAAGAACAATCTGAACCATTGACAGCATTGCCTCGTTTGCTCTAGAATCCCCTGTGCATTAGTGTTCTTCTAAACCAATATTTCACTATTAATAGTTTGCTACTTTAGAGCTGCCTACGGTTAAAAAAAAAAAAAAATTAGGCCTCAGCCTAACTCAGTGGCCAAAGAAAAAACCTGCTAAGAAAAAAAATAAATGAAAGGCTGTGCACTGGCAAACTGTTACACTTTTCTTTACATGTGTTGAAAATGGATTCACACCCTGCCAACCTATTCAGGCCGTTACCCAGGTGAGGAAGCTTATTTTGGCTTGCTTCAAAAGGACCACCTGGACAGATACAAAAGAAAACATCTCTTCTCCCACAAAATGTACCCAAAGTCTAAACTCTAAATGTACTCTGTCTAAACTCTCCCTTTCATTAATCCAGCTCACAGTTGGGTAAGTAGGGCACAGCAATTTAGGCATTCTTGTCTGGGAAATTCTGACCTTAACTCCCGGCCCTGCAGCACATGTGCTCTGCAGGCTGCCTGCACCTTATCCATGTGTTTGCTGAGGGTGACACCTGCTGTCCCTGGGCCAGGGAGGGGCTCAGCCATAGCCCTGGGATCAGCTAACACCCACACTACTGCAGTTCCAGGGAAACCACCAAGCATGGGAAAAAGAGCCGCAGGTGCAATAGCAGGACAGCACTGCATCTCTCAGAACCCAGAAAACCCAGAAATGGCCCCATCATCAGAAGCAACTTCCATTTTCCTTCTGCAGTAAATGAGAAGCTGGAGTGCTTAATTCTACCAGAAAAGAACCCAGCAATCATTACCTGCATGCTGTCTGAAAAGGGACCACGGCTGGTAATGTGGAGTTGTAGGTATTTGTTTGTAGTAGATGTGAACATGGGAAAGCAGCATATGAAGATGACCAAAGAAACATGGCTAGTGGAAAAGAGCTGGTAACTCCCAAGGAAATTTACATTGATGTGGTGGCAGACTTTTTCTTCTTGTGAACACGTATTTCATTATAAAAATTACCAACCTTATGTTAAAGGAATATTCAGGAAATGGCAATGCTCAGGCTACATTTGGAATGCTCAGGCTACATTTGGAATTTTTTATTCTTTCAAAGCTTTTGCAGTGTGGGATTGTATTTTTATGTCTGGGAAATCACTACTGGGCTGGAGCTGCTTTTCTCTCCACTAGAGTCTCTGCCCAGAGCTTCTGATGGGGAACAGTGCTCACTGACAATTGTTGCACCCCCTCTCCTCCTAAAGTCCCTTTTCCCAAGTGGGATTTCATAGGTTTCCCTATGAATAAAAGCTAATATCACCCATCACTGGATCAGTGCCACAGACTGCTCTACCACTCCACTGGAAGTGCAAAGAACAGGAGCAGCTCTGTACTAAGCAAGAATCAGAGAAGCCAGAGGGACTTAACCATAACTGCAACTACCAAGAATGACTCACAGAATTCATATTCCAAGTGTTTTCTTTCACAAAAATAATTATCTAAGAAAAAGTAACATATTGTCAACCATGGTACACTGTGTGCTGCTTGACACAAAGATCAATACGAAGTCAGGAAGGGAAGTGCAAAGATTAAAAGGAAAGCAGTATTGCTAAGTCAGGACCTTTTGTGTTAAATCCACATATATGATCAGAACATTTCATAGCACCACATGCAATTATTTCCCATGGACTACTACAAAACTGAAAGGAAACAAGAGCATTTGGGAGACTGTAGAGCTTTGTTACTTCACCCTGCAATTCTTTAATATTTTGAGAAAGATCACTGCTTGCTGAACAGTGGTACAGTCTAGAGGCAGGTGCAGGATTTGGGTGAACAGATGGTGGCTAATCTTCCTAATACAGCTCTGCCAGCACAACTCACTTTTGACCAGTCACATCCCTAGTTTTTTTCTGGGCCTTGGTTTTCCCTGGCCTGAGCACAGCTTTTCGAGGGGTAGTTGCAGAGCAGACTAAGGATTCACAAAAGACTATTGATCTGATTTTGCTTTTGGTCCAAGACATCTTTTGTTTATATTTCAGTTTGGTCACTAAAGTGAATTAACTCACTGGTGCACTCAACACAGACATACACACCCAATTCCAACAGGGACAAAGGTATTCAAGCCAAATAACATTATCGATTAGTAAGTATTAGCACGCCAAGCAGAAGATGCATGATGTTGCATGTAGAGAGCAAGGCTTTGCTACTCAGTGCTCCAACTACAGCCACACACACAGGAGCAGCACAGGAACTCCTACGAGCTGGAGAAGGCACACAGAACACACAGAGAGCAAGCTACACCTTCAGCCCCAGCACAGCCCCACATCTGGAAGAGCTGCAAGTGAAAATGTGAACACTGCGAAATATCCTGCCTTGCAGCTCATCCTCTCAGGCAAAAGGGCATAACACTGCTTCCAGCACAGCACTGACTGCAGCACCTGCAGCGTCAGCTGGCCTTTCAGGATGTCTTCTTGTGGGGCTGGCTGCAGTTCAGCTGATAAAACAGCTTATTGTTAGGGATACAACAACTGTATTTGAACAGGAACTGGTGTGGGCAACACGATTTTAGGTACACCTCAACCACTGATTTTCTCAAGTTTCACTTCACTAAGAACCGTGTCCCAGTTCAGCAACTGCTGATTTCACCCACAGCAACACCAGCATTTTGCTGAAAAAGACTGCACAACTCTGGATTAAGTTCTTAGGAAGCACTTGATCTCAGATACAGTGACATAACAAACAAACTGGACTGTCCTTATCTTAATCGCTGTGAGAAAGGCAGAGAGGCCAGTACTAAACTGTTCTGCAAAGAGGGCATCATTTATGGTTGTGAAAGGCACTAAAGAAAGAAAATAAAAATTAGGATATATCCCAGAGATTCTGTCCAAGGGAGACTTCTAGAAGCACAGACCTGTACTTACAGGTAGCTGCCTTTAAGGTGGGGGGTTTCAGAAGATGTAAATCCAATGAGAAATCTTCTCTTCGCCAATCTTGGCCTCTAGGTCTTCCCTTACCTTCAGGGCATATTCCTTTAAATGCTACGGGAAATATCAGAGCTCTAAAACTCCAAATTCTCTTGACAGCTCACTCACTTCACTGAGGGTGAAAACTTTATCCTCAGTTGAGTACCTCATATTTCTTCTACAGCATTATTCAATTATATCCAAACTGGTTATATGTTTTTATGAGGATGATCTAAGGGAATGCATGTTTTAAATCTGGAGATGTAAAGGAAAAATTAGCACTGAAACAAAAGTGCATCAATCTGAGCTGGTCCCTAGCTGGTTTTGGTGTTTGTTTTTTTTTGTTTTGTTTTGGTTCTTTTGTTGTTATTGTTGTTAGTTGGTTGGTTTTGGTTTTTGTTTGTTTGTTTTTGTTTTGGTTTTGGTTTTTTGGTTGTCTTTTTCATGGCTCCATCCTGTAATCTGAAAGCACTGGAGGCTGCTCTTCAACCAATTGTTCAATGCATGTTTATTTTTAGCTGAAACCTCAGCTCAGATGATGAAGGAATTATTTAAATGGGAAAAAGTCAGGAAATAAAACATATTTCTGCAGCAGCTGACTTGCCCACGTAATTTAGGCTTTTGCAAGTCAAATGCAAAGACAAGAGTTCAGTGGCTCCTGCCCTCATGCAGGTAGTCAGAGAACAGTAGAATTCTGGTTTGGGTCAGAACAGGAGATCAAAGCCCAGGGCCCTGGTACCTGGCAGAAATGCCTTCTTTCCAATACTAACAGGAAATGGCAAACCAACAGAAGCTTCACAACAGCTTCATAATGCTAACAACATGCCACAACAGGTATTTTATGATTTCTGAACACAAGATGTCTCTGATGGCCTACGTGATTCACACATGGACCACTGGAGACGTGCAAGATCCACAAAGACTCGCTTTTAGCCCCCACCCCCCAATTCCTTTTAGAAAACATTTCTGGCATCCAAAACACCTCACAGCAGTAAGTTTCACAAAATAATCATGCACAGCCTGGCCCTGTGCTCCCTTCACACACATCCCCTCACTGCATGCCTGGCTCCTCCTGCCTCCAGTGAGCACCACCACGGGCTCCTTTGCCCCCTCCCTGGCACACACGAGGCTAGCACTGCTGTGCTTTGTTAATCTCAACACTGCCAGCACAGTCCTGTACCTGTGTGATCTAACCCCTCTGCACCTGCTGGGAGGCACTCACATCAAGCAGGCACTCACACACTCGGCTCTACCATGATAGCCCAGCTCTGGATATACACGCAATAACCTGTCAGGCCAAAAAGCTGGCACCTGGGACTCACCTATTCCTGCAGATTTGAGCTGGACATGAAACACACAGACCGAGCATAGCTGGACTGGGCCCTGCATGAATATTTGGTTGAAACAATGAACTTTTAAGAATAATTTCAGGATCATATTTTATTTTTGAGGTTCAAAAACACATTCACAATATTTCATGTCTTTCTCTGAATCAACTGGAGCCAGAGGCTATTAAAAAGAGGGGGACAAAGAAAGCTGCATGTGGGCAGAGCCCAGCTGGACAGATGCTGAACAGCCCCAAGCAGGGCAGAGATGCCATCCACATTTATCCCTGAGAGCTCTGGCATTCATGTTCTCTGAAAAAATCCCTTCACCCAGGAGTTTTCTCCTGGGAAGCTGAGAAGCCTCAGAGACAAAGGAAAACCTTATCTGATTTGCTTCTCCTCTGTTGTGCTCACATATGGAATGTGTTTGGAGATTGTTTCATTGGATTCTGCTGTGAGCTGTTTTGACTCACTGGCCAGTTGGGGCCAAGCTGTGTCGGGGCTCTGGAAAGCCAGGAGTTTTCATTATTATCTTTTTAGCATTCAGTAAGTACCTTTTCTGTATTCTTTAGTATAGTTTAGTATAGTATTCTTTAATTTAATATAGTAACATAAAATATTAAATTAGCCTTCTGAGAACATGGAGTCAGATCCATCATTCCTCCCTGCCATGGGGCACCCTGCAAATACAATAGAGCCGCATCTGCAGGGCCATTGCCATCCCAGCCCAAGCAACAGGAGGCTGTTCAGCTTTCAGAGGCAATTCTCTTCCTTTCCACTGAGCAATCCCTTCCACCACCACAGCACAGGCCTCCCCAGATAATGCCCTGACAATCTACTTTCAAAGCCCAGGAACAGCAGCCTGGTGCTGTCCTCCTGAGGAGTTTCTCTCCTACTGCACATGTGCTCAGAAGGCCTGAAGCAGTGAAGCGACAACAAACAAAGCAAGTGGACCTCCCCTCTATTTTTCTGTTTGCTCACATTCCTTTCACAGCACAGAAGTATTTTATGTACTTAAGAGAACTTGCTCCAAGGCAGTAATTCCTTCAATGGTGATGCTAACAGGTTTTGCCCAGCATCGCCAGGGACACAGAAATGTGCAGCACAGAATACAGGGAAAAGATTTTGAGCACATTGCAGTTGCTGTGCAGTGAGGTTGGTGGAGAACCACGTTCATGTCAGACAGCAAAACCAGCAGCTCAGCCACCCTGATGGCACTGTAAGGCCTAGGGGTGATGTACTGGTATGTGCAGTGAAAGGCAGAATGGGAGAAGCACGGGTAAGAGTGACAATAAAGCCTTTCCCACATCTCCCTTTTCCCAGGAGACACCACATGCCATCCTCTAAACACCAGTATGAAATTCGCACCCAGGGGTTCATTTGCATCATTCATGCCACACATCAGCAAATATGATGGTAGGACACATATCAGTTCTTCCAGCTCCTGATTTTAAATACAGCATCAGGGAAGAGCAGAGGAAAAGAAAAGCCTGCTGAGTGTTTCAGCCAGCTGAGAACCTCTCACACAAGAAAGAGACAAGCACAAACATCTACTGACACAAAAACTAGTCATTTGCAATTGCTGTGCAGTAAGTTGCAGAAACAGGTCCAAAGAAAACAAATCAATTAAAATCTAGCAAAACACTTCTTCAACATCAAGAAATAAGTTTATTTCATTGGAAAAGGCCCAGAGCAAGACCAAGGCATGATCTTTCTGTCAGTGAGCCCCACAGCAAAGCATTTTACTCATGGATTGCAGAAAGACAAACATTTTATGTAAAACACCTGAAAAGCTTTCATCAGCCTACCTTTACTCTCTGTATTCTTAGATTTTTCTCATTTCATATTATACATGAAGATTAAGAAAGTTAAGGCTATTGTCAAAACCCACCAGAATTTACAATATTTTACATTGTTAACATACTCTTCCCTGAGGCACACAGAGAGGCACACTGCCTACCCCACATACCAAAATTAAATCAAAACAAGACAAACACAAAAAGAAGAAATATCATAAGTGGAGGACAGCAGAAGATTAATTTTTTCTCCTGCCCATCAGCCCCAAATAAACTAGGCAGAAGAGCAGTCAAATTACTGAAATTGATGTCACATCAATTGGCAAACTGACTGAGCCCGTACAATTGCTCTCCACCAAATTCGCGGGTTCAAGCTGTCTGTTTCCCATCTGCTCCTCTGCAATTTAAGCAATTCTGAACTTCACTCTCTGTACCCAAATGTGTCACAGATTTATCAGCATGTCAGGGGCCCATTCTTTACATTGTCCACTAAGGTGAGCTATTAGGGGGAGGAAATTTTCTGTGTTTATAATTGCCAGGCCAGGAAAATTCAAGGAGGACAATCACACATGACCTTATTAAATCCACCATGAAAAATTCATTAGATAACACAATCTCCACTATCCCCCCGCCTCGCCCCCAAATCTTTTTTAAAAAGGCCATTTTGTTCTCTTCTTACATAGGTTTAAAGACATGTTCAGTACACAGTACAGAATACTGTAACAAGCTTACAAAAAATCTAATCTGTGGGCTTTTTTTGCTCATATGACGAGCTCCACCATGTATGTGAACCCCTGCTAGATAAGGACTGGGATCCTTCACTAGCATATATGGGGTGGCCAGTCTTTAAATGCCTTTCAGCAATAAAGGGGATGGAACCTTATTAAAAACCACAAACAACTTTTGCACACCACAGTTCAGTTTGCAGACAGGCTGTCAAGTATTTTAGTCTTTGTTCACAATTCTCTCACTGCCTATAAAGCTCATTTAATTAATCCCAAACATACTTAATAATTTGTAATTTTGCTACCTTAACAGAATGTATGCTCCATTTAGAGATGCAGCTGCAGATGCTCTCACAAGGAAGACCAAAGCACAATGCTCTCATCCTGGAATTACACCACTGGTGATGAGATGTTGTAAATGAAAACTAGACTATGGCTCTACGTGACAGACAACATAAACACATCTGAGCTCCAAATTCCAGATTTTATCAAATACTCTCTAATATTTAATGGCAATGTATTTTCCATATAACATATGTCTCCTGGTATGCCTTATCCCTGCTTACATCCTGTGTGATATCTCAAGTATCTCAGGTTACTCTCTTTGTTTTGGTCAGTAACCTGTGCTCTGATATTAGAGAATTCATTTCACTTGTCTAAACTACCCTCGCCTCTTCCACTGGCGGATCTCTTACCATTGCCAGGAACTTTGAAATACATAAGCAAAGATTTGCTATATATTTTATATATATATTTGTGCATATAAATTAACATCAACACTGAAATTGCATTTTATCTTGTATGATAAACTATTTCTGCTACACCTAAAACTACGTAAATTTACTCTCTTCATAAATAATCTGCATTACTCTTCATCATAAAGTCACTTCAGATCCTAAAGGATTTTCATTTGGTGAAGCATTTTGGCACTGGCTCTGTTGTTGCAATATACAAAAATGCAGTTTTGACAACAATCAAAACACCTGTTGATGACAAAAATACAAAACTCACAGACATGTAATCATGTATTACCTACAACAGTTAACTACACATATAGCAGAGATGGTACTACAGTGTAACGAGCATAGTCCCTACAAGAGATAAAACATTTTTTGCACTGTTAAAAACCACCAGTTCATAGCCCTTGTGGTAAAACACTGGAGTAAATCAGTATGCTTCTGTCTATGTAACAGCAGAATTTACACCAACTGAAACACATGGAAATTTTCACATGTCCCTCATTTATCCTGACTTATACTGACCATTTTCCTATACATCCTGTGTGTTAGCAGTTGAATAACCACGTGCACTTCTATGACCAAGACCCACCTCCATGGGAAACCTGCCACAGGTTGGTTAAAGCAGGAAAAAACCACCAAAGCTCAGATCCTAGATGAACAAGCAAACTGACCTCTGAAATTCCTAGCTAGGCTTCAAAAATACCTGGAGCCCTAGAAAAAAAATCAGCACAACTTAAGATGGAACCTATGTGGGCCACAGCCAGCAAGGCACAATGCTCATTAATTGTTTGCAAACTTGTATTTATTTTTAGTAGAGAAAAAATTAAGAAGGAAGAAAGGGGACAGGCTTCACAGTAAGGCTGAAGCAACCTGAATGTGTTAAAAGCCATAAATCAATAAAAAGAAAGATAAGATAGCATACTATCAATTTCACCTCTATATATGCTTCCACCAGATAAATGTCACAAACACACACCCAAGTAAAAAGGATACCACAGTGAATTTAACACAATACATTTTGTCCATCAGCAAGTAACAGTTAATTTAAAAATCCCCAGCTCTCTAAACCAGTTATTTTTAGACAGACCTTAGAAAATTGGGAAACACAAAAGACAAGGACAATGCAGTTTCAAAATTTCAAAAGGACAGATGATAATGAAATGGTAGGTGCAGGTTTTAATCAATAAATGTAATACATTAATGAGAAGAAGTATGATTTCACAGAATACATATTCTTGGAAGATTACAAGATAGTGGATAATAGTAACTGCTGCCTCTAACAGTTTGCTGGAGATTTGTGACTTCAGACATCTGTCACTAAGGAAAAAAGCATTTAATAGCAAAACCAGTACTAATGACAATGTAATGGACATACCCAAACTGCCACAAATAGGCTTACTTAAAAATCTCTAAACACACCTACAGCATGGACTCAGCAAGGAAGATAGTTACTAGTTCAATGTTGCTAATAGTCACAAATACTCTAACAGAGTAATTTTAAAAAGTAGGTAATTAATGGGGCTGTCATTCTTTACTATTTCATCAACATCTGGTCCATCTGCAACGACCAGAAAAAGCCAAATAATGTGAGCACAATTGTGCAGCATGGTTTTAATTGAAAAGCAAGGCCGTACATCACAGAAAGATGACGTGATAGTTACAGAATGAGGAGCTGTACTCTCCCAAGTGGTGTCATCCTTGTCCCCAGAACTGGTGCTGCTCTGAAACACTGCGTGCCTGGCTCCAGCGCCCACGTGCACATGAGGAGCAAGCGGCTGTTGAGCCTCATACCCTTCCTCACACTCACAAGCAATGAATTTTGCTTGACAAACTCATTTGAAGCGACTCTTAAGTTAGCTCTATTTGCATCATATTTAAATTAAGTTCAGCTGTGAAAACGATGGGTGAGCGAGGGTAAATTCCGATTCTCTCGCCGTCATGGAATTTCACACAGGAAAATTCAGCGGCGGGGTGGGTATTAATTCGCATGTACGGACAAAGAACCAGACTGTTGTACATGCTCGGCCTTCTGTAAAGGGTCTGTGGAAGTATTTTGCTCAGCACGAGGGTAACTGCGTTCCGAGCCGCTGAGGAACGATCGCTGCTCTGGAACTCGCATCAGTGGCGTGCCTCGCACAGAGCGCTGTGTGCTGACCGCACCGCGCACCAACGCACGCACCGCCTGGTGACTCACACCGGGCTCTGGGGGGCCC
>NW_005054402.1:2358041-2359853 GCF_000277835.1 Geospiza fortis | reverse complement strand
TGAGGGCACTCTGCGTTCCGGGAGCCCCAGTGGAGCCGGGGGCAGCGCCTCGCCCCCCGCTCCGTCCTCCGGCCGCGCAGAGGGGCCGGGCACACCGGGGCTGGGTAGGCGAGGGACCCAGGGCAGGGCGAGTGACCCAGGGTGGGCGAGTGAGACAAGGTGGGCGAGTGAGCCAGGGTGCCAGGTAACGGGGGTGCCGAAGGGTGAAGGTAGGTGTGGGCACAGTGCCCACAGCGTTCAGTTCAGCCTCAGCTGCCCCAAGGTGAAGGGCCTGAAGGATAGCAGGGTCTCAGCTTCCAGCAGATGTTTGTACATCCTGTGCGCGGCACCCATAGGAAAACAGAATCACGGTCAGGGTTGGAAGGGGTGTTGAAGATAATCTGGTTTCCAACACGCTGCCATGGGTAGGAATGCCTTCAATTAGGCTTGATTGTTCAAAGCCCCATTTAACACCCGGCCTTGAACACTTCCATGGATGGAGTGTCCAGAGCTTCTCTGGAGAGCTTGTTCCAGAGTCTCACCACCCTCCCAATAAAGAGTTTCTTCCTAATATCTTGTCTAAACCTACACTTCTTCAGCTTAAGGCTGTTTCCCCTTCTTCTGTCACTACCTGCCCTTGCAAGAAGTCCATCTCTAGGTGCCCTGTAACCCCCCTTTAGGCACTGGAAGGCTGCTAGGTGTCCCTGAAGCATTCTCCAGGCTGAACATGCCCAGCTTTCTAAACCTGTATTCATGGGAGAGGTGCTCCAGCCCTCTGAGAACCTTGGTGGCCTCCTCTGGACATGCTCCATCAAGTTCTTCTCTCTTGTGTTGGAGGCCCCAGATCTGAGCGCACAAAAGAACTTAGTGGCACTTTATTACTTCGTAAATGCCACGGACATGTTTTATGGAAAATCTTTTTGCTAGGATTTTTCTCCTGAGAAGCTGAGAGACCTCAGAAATGAAATGTAAACAATAATTATCTGCTGCTGTGGAATGCAACAGGTGCATCTTAGATTAGTCTCATATGGTTGTTTTTAATTAATGGCCAATCACAGTCAGCTGTCTTGGACTCTCTGGTCAGTCACAGGATTTTATTATCATTCCATTCCTTTCCTTTCAAGCCTTCTGATGAAATAATTTCTTCTTTTATTATAGTTTTAATATAATGTATATATCATAAAATAATAAATCAGCCTTCTGAAACACAGAGTCAAGATTCTCGTCTCTTCCCTCGTCCTGAGACCCCTGTGAACACCACCACAACTAAATAGTTTCCTGCAAGTTAAACTTCAAGCTTACTACAGACATTTCAGTCTTGATAACATTTTGCAGAGCTCTTCTGCCTGCTCTTCCTCTGTGTCTGTGGTGAGAAGCAGCAGGCATGTCACATCCACTTCTACAAAACAAAACAACTGTTGTAGGCTGACCACTATAAAAAGGCTGTGGAAGGAAAGGTGACTTAACATGATAGATTGCCTGTACCAACCCTGCTTTGATTTGCAGATGAGCAGCTTAAGGAAGGTTTAAAACAGATAATTTGCTGTGACTGGTTCAGGAGGCATCCAGGAGTGGAACAGCATTAATGTCATCTGGATGCACTACTTTCACTTACCACTTAATCACTTGATTAACAATTCAGGCAAAAAGCCACACACACTTCATGCAAATATCTAGCTATCCATTAGGCATAATAAGTGAAATGAAATTACCATGAGGATATTTCTAAATCAGCTAATAATTGCTGTGTTTTTACAAGCTGGTAACGTTGGTTAGCTGATGAGGGGTAGACATCAATGTCTGTTTGTTCCATGCAGTTCGTGTGTGCCCTGG
>NW_005054402.1:2342060-2357993 GCF_000277835.1 Geospiza fortis | reverse complement strand
ACAGCACAATCCTTTCCTTACATTTGCTCTCTGGTTCTAGCACCAGTTACTGTCTCAGGCTTCTTGTCTTCGGATTTCAGCCTGAATTTCACACATTATCCATTTTTTGCAGAAGTGCTGCTTGTACAGTGTATGTATAATTTTAAATAAATAATGAAAGACAGCTTCAAAAGGAGAAATATACACATCATGCACTTTTTAAAATATGCCTGTAAATCTGTGCTATTTACAAACAGAGCAGTGACCCAGCTGAGTCTCCATTTGGAGCCAAATGACTATGCATGGATGTCAATATAGCATTTTGTGGGCACAGCAGAAGAGAGAACATTTTGGTAAGCACAAGTGCACTTGCCTTTGTACCCCTGTGTTTGTGGTAAATACAGAAGGAACAAGCCAGATGCCTCACAAAGAGCAGTGGGTACTGGGCTGGGCAGTACAGAGTAGTCAGAATTCAACATGCATTTGCCAATTCCCTCTCCAAACTTTTGCAAAGACAGAATCTTTCCTATTTCTCAACACTCAGTATATGTAAATTAATGATAAATACAGTGTTACTTATTTGATAGCCTCATGAACTATGGGAGTTTGACATCACAAGGGGAAAAAAATTAAATGAAAGTGTTTAAGATGAACTTTATCAGATCTGGAAACTCAGTTACTGTGTGCTTTAAGTAATGATGCTAAAGCAACTGCCAGGCCCTAAGTTTAAAGTTTTGATTTTGGGATTTCTTTCAGGATTTATGTGCAGTTCTTTGTGTCTAACATTACTGCAGTGTTTTTCCACTTGTGATGTTTCTCTTTGAGGATAGTTACAACATTTCCCCCCTGTACCTTAAATTTAGAATTACATATGCTAACTTTTATTTGTTTTTATGTAGGAGAATATATGAACATATAGCCTTAAATTAATACTGTCTTCATCACAAAAAGCTTTATAGATACACACAAGGTTGAGGTTATGGCCTTAAATTAATATTGCATTCATCACAAAAGGCTGTATAGGTATTCACAAGGTCTGAGTTATGGCAGCTCTGGGGATGGAGTTTGCTCTGCTCTATATTTGACAATCCAACACTTCCAGGATCATGCTCCACAGCACAGGACACAGCAGTCAGCAGGCTGCTGTTGAGGCTGGCCCTGCTGTACCTGGCACAGAGAAGTGCAGAGCAGACCATGAGAGCTCTCGCCACGCGCCCTGTCAGCGCCTTGTTGGGCCAGATGAGCCAAACATTACATCAAATTAATTGTATCCTGCTCACATATGTACTTTTGCCAGGCAATAAAAGGTGGCTGAGTCCCCTTCCCTCCACCCTTCAAATAATTCTTATTCACCTGCATATCTGTCCATGCACAGCTGGTTTTTATTTCTTTTAATATGAGACTCAGAATGCTCAGGAGCAGAGTTTTACTTTCCCAATGAAACAGAAGAAGCAAGGTATATAATATCCCAACCACAGGCTGGGCTAGCAAGAAAGAGCAGCCAAGATGGTTAAGACTGTGCAATATATCATCCCCTTGCCTTTGAGTATTCCCCTCACATTTTTCTCCTAGGTGTAGCTCTCCTCCAGCCTTCTGACCATTCGGTCATTTAAAGAACGGAAGTGGAATTTTTAAAAGTGATTTATCAACTTGCTGCTACTGCTGTGCTTGCCTACAGGAACACCCTTTGCTGACTTCAGGAGGAGGAGAACTAGACCACAGTCTACACATTTTATTTTGCTAAGCACATGCAGTCATCCTTGTGCTGGCCTGCCAGCCCTGCGTGGTGAATTGCTGAACATGCCCACCCCTCCCTGAGTTAACAGCACAGAAAAGGGGTCTGCTGAGCAGAGATGTTTCCACACCATCTCAATGTGAACAGCAGAAAGCATCGTATCAAGGATAAAAGGGCCTCCAGATTTTCATTGCCAGCATCACCTGAAACTCGCGCTTGAGGATAAATTTCTTTCCAGCTCACAAAGTGAGATTAAGATTGGGCATATTCATATGCTGGAATTTAAAGCACAGCTATGATTTCTACTCTAACTTCTTTGGTAAATGAATATTCTGTTTAAATAATATAACAAAATAACATAGTTTTATAAAAGTAAGAGAGTATTTCCAAACAGATTCTAAAGACATAAAAGGAATTTTTGTTGTACATCAAGGAGCAAAACAGATAGACTAAGATGTGATGAGGAGAAATGTACATGAAAGATACAAGATAACATGTTGTATACAGCCACAGAAATTAATAATTTGAAAGCTTCAGAGGAAAGAAAGTGGGTTTAAAACTTTTTGGTAAAATGGGAATGTCATCCTGGTATTCACTACTTTTGGTAACATGTTGTTACATCAATTAGTTATTATAAAAACTGGGCCAAGTTTACTTGCCTTTACAACTGTCCTTCTTGAGATAGTTTCAGGAAAAAAATCAGTATTATGATTATTTTTTCCTTAAGAAGTTTCAGTTGTAGCCTTTTTGGGCCTGTAGTTATGTACAGGTGTGTTACAGGAATGTTCCAGCAAGCACCATACTGGCATGCAGTGTCACCATGATGTTTTCTGAAAAATCCCTTTGCCAGGATTTTTCTCCTGAGAAGCTGAGAAGCCTCAGAAAAGAAATGTAAACAATAATTATCTGATTGCTTGGAATGTGGTCTGGAGGTTGCTTACCAACAGGTGCATCTTTGATAGGTTCCATGTGAATTGTTTTTAATTAATGACCAATCCCAGTCCAGCTCTGTCGGACTCTCTGATCAGTCACATGTTTTTATTATTCATTCTTGTTAAGCCTTCTGATGTCTTCTTTCTCTTTCTTTAGTATAGTTTTAGTATATAATTTCTTTTAATCTAATATAATATTATATCATAAAATAATAAATCAGCCTTCTGAGAACTTGGAGTCAAATTCTCATCTCTTACTTCGTCCTGGGGACCCTCACAACACCACAACAATGCAGGGCCCATCAGGTCTCTTCATAGTTCACGAGAAGCAACAGAAGAAACCACAATTTTTCTCATAAATATCAGGCAAAGAGATCTGTGTGAAGTCCAGCAAATACCTTGCCCATTTTGAAGTGTTTGCCAGGGCCCAGGCTCCTGAGATGTGGCTGCCATGAAGGCTGAAGGAACAGTATTTGCATGCTGCCACGGCAAACCCATTGTGCTAAACAATGCCAAAATGTGTGGTCCATGAATGCCCAGCAGGGACAGCTTAAAAAAAATAAATCTTAGCAGCAAAGTCACAAAAGATACACAGAGTCTCCAATCTGCTATGCCACATCCTGTTACTTGCTGAAGCAAGGAAAAAACAGTGTATCTCTCTGGAAAAGAACGACTAAACGAATGCAAAAATCTTAGTTGAAATCAGAATGCATTGGGCTATAAAGCAGAAGTTTCAAGGCACAAGACCTCTAAATTTGTTTTCTATGGTCAAACTGAAAATCAGTGAGGTGTCCCTTTACCTTGGAGGCAAATAGATTGGTCTTGGTTCAAACAGTGATTTACAAAATTGTTTTCCCAAGCTTTTTATAGAATCACAGAATTGTTCAAGTTTGAACAGACCTTTAAGATCAAGTCCAGCCATTAACCCAGTACTGCCAAATCCACACTAAACCACATCCCTAAACACCAACTGAGTTTCTTTAGACCTGTGATCTTTTGAAGAGGGGATAAGGAGGGTGTGTGCATGCACTGTGACCAGAAGAGCCTCAGTAAATTCCTGTGGTGGCATTTCTATTCTGCTCCTGGGACAGAAAAGTCCACAAGATGGAAGGGAAAGGACATGACAGCGAAAGGAAAATCTCAGTTCAAAGATGCCAGAAATTACATTGACCTCTGAAGAGAAGCGGCTGTCTGTCAGAACCCAGGAAATTCCTCTGGCTGCCCTGGAGGACTTGAGACCCTGCCCAGGGGCTCAGAGACCTTGGCACAGAGCCCAAGACCCCTGTGCCTTTGATTTAGCCCTTGGAGCAAATTACCACCTTTATATGAAGAATTGCAAGTCAAGAGAGTTTAAGTAGAATAATAGTTAGTTTGTCGCGTGGTGAAAAATAATTTTTTTTGGTTTTTAGAATGGGGGCTTGGGGTCCCAAGATGGAGGAATTTGGGTGTGCCCTGTCCTTCTTCTTTCTTCTTCTTGGCCTCCATGTTCTGGGTGATGTTGGCACTTTTGGATTGGTTTAAGGTAGAAACTCACTGTCTAACATAGGTGATAGGTATTGGGAAGTTATGGTAAATATTGGACATGTAGTTTTTAGTATAAAAAGACAACATTGCCCCGAGGGCAGTCAGTGTGCCTTTGTCCGTCCTGCTGAGTGGACCTCAGCAGGCCAGAGAAAGAATTTCATAGATAAGAAACAATAAACAACCTTGAGAATGAGACCAGAAGAGCTCTGATTCCTTCTTCGACCGCCAGGCTGGGAAAAGAGACTTTCTAACCCATCTCGGGGTCACTGTGACCAGCAGAGATTCTGAGAGCTGTCCATCTGTCCTGTGAGGAGGAGAGACCCATCCATCCGTCCAGAGTCATTGAGCAGGGGACAATCATGCTGGCCCCAGGCTTGCTTATCCTCTTCTCTCCTCTGGGCAGCACATGGTCTCGGTCAGTGACTCTCCCACTGCTAGAAAACAACAAAACAAGATGACCTGATAGAGGGAAAGTTAGTGCCATTTGAAAATTGACGATTAATTGGCAATTATGATTTTGGTCACCATTTTATCAACACTTTTCTTTTGAGTTTTGAAGGAGCTGTTATAATTTGTGTGTCAAGCCCAAGGGAACCAGCTGGTGAATTCCTGTGTAAGCATGTGTGGAAGTTGTTGGTCTCCTGGGGTTTGTAATCTCTTCTGTTAGGGATGCCCCCTAACCTCAGAGTGTCATTATTTCTGAACTACAAAAGGAATTTGTGCACTGCAAGATGCTGTGATTTACTTACAAGTACATGAGTTCAGAAGATGATTTAATTTCTTTAGCTAAAAATCTGTCCTCATCACACATTATTGCGCTCTAGGTGTCAGTAGAAAGAAATTTCTATGGAAATTATCTGGGGACTTCACGAATGAGCCAGAATTTTATTCTTTCAAATAGATAATTTCTCACAACCAGCCCATTTAGACACATTCAGTACATTCCAGCACATCACATTATACCCCAAAATGACAGTGCCATCAACTTAAAAATGAACAAATCTATTATAAATTAGTGAGCCAAGTTACAGAAAAGATTGAGCAGCAAGAAAACTGATAACCAAACCAGTGTTTAAATACATTTCTAGTAGAAGTCAGCCATATGAAGTTGACCTGGGAACAGTGCATGTGGCTTCTCCTTTTTTTAACCCCCTTCTCTACTCTCACAATACACAAAGACCTGCTTTAAACCACTTAGGAGTTCATGATTTTCTAAATTACTTGCGCAGTTTATTTTTGGATCTAATCTTGTGAGGTACTTTATATCAGGCAGGGCAGCAGTAGCCTGACAGGTTTTTCCACCCAAGAACAGACAGTTTTGGGTGGAACATGTGTAACCACCACGGGGCATCCAGAAAAGTGTTTCTTTAGCAAAGAATGTTTTTGATGTCCATAAAGTTTTGATGGCCCTCAGCTTCTGTAGACTCTGATACTCTCAAGAGTGCAAATCTTTGAAGCTCAAGGGAAAGCACCCTTTGGAGTTTGGTTTTATAGCTGAACAGGTATCTCTCTGCTGTAAACTGAAATCTCAGGGATTATTTGCAACAGCAGGACTAATGTGAATGGGACTACTTAATTGTAAAAGTGAGGTGAGAAAACCAACCTTTGATATAACTGAAGATTTCTGCAGAACTCTCCTCCTTTGCAAAGCTCTAAGAATTTTGCTTTCAAACTTTTTAAAAATACCTTGAAATCATGATGATTTTCACAGAAAACTATGACATTTCCTAGACTGTCTTTTTCTACAGGACTGCATGAGGGAGGACTGGGGACAGTGATAAAACCCAGAAATTTTCTCCACCAAACTGGAAATACCAGCAGATCTCAACAGAGAAAATGAAAATATTTATTGCTACTCTGCCTCTCCTACTTTGTGTCAGTCTTAAGTAATAGAGTTAGCTTAAAGAATCAATCATGCAATCCATCTCAGTAAAAATGTCATCTGAAGATCAGGTATGCTTAGCCTATGGAGGGGGGGGGGGGGGAAGTCTGGTGGTTATTTTGGAACACATTTAAGGATTTCTTCCATGTCTTTTCACTGTGATGGAAGACAAATTGTATGTTAAAACCCTGAATGCTGTGTTTTAAGGGTATCCCTTCAAGTTACAGTCACTGAGAACACTGTTTAAAATATTAATTAATATTTTATTGCTAATTATGTACCAAACCTATAAAGCTGTCTACTCTACAATGCACAGTTTTGCTGTACACAGCTGTTAGAAAGACACATTTTTCAATCAAAATCAGAGACAACATCCAAACTGTAAAATGCAACCAGACACTCTTACCCTCTCTAAACAGTCTAATAAATAGATATAAATAAATATTGCAGAGCAATAGTATAAAGCTTGCACCAACAGAGGTATATTATTTATGTGTGACCAATAGCAAAAACTTGCTTTTACCTTTAGAAAGGGTATTTCAAATTTCTTGCAATACAGAAGGAAAAACAAAAACAAAACAAAACCAACCCTAAAGATAACTCAGAAAGTATTGTGACAGGATCCAGTGTGTCTGTTACTTTACCAGTACTCATCAAGAGGTTTTTCAGTTTAAAGCTTTTTTAATAAGAATGCTTCTATCTTTGGCTGTACCACAGGCAGATGCTGCAAATTAGCACCATTCACAAAATAATGAGAACATCAAATCTTCTCAGAGCATGAGGTAAAATGATATTCAAAAAACAGTGTTTCAGTTTCCCCTTGTTTTTTCCAGTTTGAAAATCCAGTGTATCATACATACAGTTGGGAATATTACCAGTCTTAAATTGGCAGAATTATCTCAGATTTAAGAAGTTCCTTAAATTAGGAGAATATCTGCATGCTTTTTTGCCAATATCTACAAATGCATGTAGAAAAAAGATAGGAGATGGTCCCTTTAAGCAAAAAATATGCATATATTCTCAAGCAGCAGGATAAATGTAATTGAAATAGACTCACAATATTTTCTATCAAATGTTTATACTAAAAACTCAACATTTTTTGCAGTCCTTTTATGGGATGGTTGTCGAGGAAATCTTTAACTGCTATACCATTTATTACACCCAACAATACAATTTGTGACGTATTTTGTGAAGAAATTTTAAAGTATGCCCTAGTAAAGCCTGCCCTATAGTCCAACTGGGTCTGAATTACTACTTTTAAATTATCTTTTTTTCTGATTTTAAAGACCTTAGTCTCTGATATACAGAAACTTTTTTGTGCATGTAACAGCTGTAAGGATAGTCACCCCTTTAATAATCCCTTACCATTTTACAAAACACAGGCATTTAATAATGCTTTAACTTCTTGTTCAAAAATACACAGTGCAATAAAACTTATAAATACCTGAAAAATTAATTTCTGGCATTGCATTTACAGTAGTTTTGGTAAGTGCTCATATGTAGTTATTAGTCAAATGACTCTTCATCCACCAGAAATAAAGACTAACCCTATTTTTATGAGATGCTTGTTCTCTGACTTTTCTGTAGTTGACCATGGCTTGGCTGTGCCAAAATATTAACAAAGCCACACAGAGATTCAGACAAACAGATGGAAAGTAAGGCTGTCTCAGAAATACTAAATGATGTCATCATGTTCCTCAGAAACTCTACTCTCGGCATTAAAATAAAATTCCAAGAGAATAATGGAGCTCTGATTTCCCTTTCACAGACCCTGGTGCCTGTCAGACAGGCACATTCAGTCCAAATCTGGATCCCAGTGATCCTTTGAGCTGACAGTGAAATGACTGTCTCTGGTCTAAGCAAAAAACCTGCTTTAAAGCTTTTGATAACAAAATGACGTGCTTCCCAAATAAGTTGATTTAAAATTTGAATTCCTTCATTTTCCAGAAGAGTGGATGTCCGTGACAGGGAATACTGCTGAAAGGATGTTTGTTTGCATGTGGCTGTTTAAATCCTGCTCAGCTGATAACCTGTAGATAAAATAAGGCTTTCAAAGTGCTGGTCTTCTGCTCTTTCTTTCACTCT
The DNA here is from genome assembly GCF_000277835.1 of Geospiza fortis. Lineage (NCBI taxonomy): Eukaryota > Metazoa > Chordata > Aves > Passeriformes > Thraupidae > Geospiza > Geospiza fortis. The sequence continues at coordinate 2,349,856 of NW_005054402.1, read as the reverse complement.
CTGCTCTTCTAAGGCACATACGAGTCTGTCCCTTTCTTCAACCACTTTCATCATCTCGGTAAAAATTTCATCCTCCTCGTTCAGATCCATCTCGTCTTTAAGGCTGTCTAAAAGGTCACAAAAAAGAGGTTAAGAACCAGATCACTGTTTGCATTTTAACTGTTAGTTAAGCACAGCTTGAATTAACATTATTGTCAATGACAAATGTAGTCAACAGCAGTTAGTATTGTTAAAGTTACAGCTCAGGAAAATTTTCTCCTGGATTTGGGCCATTTGAAGTTGATCATTAGGGTTCCTAGAGTCTATAGTAGATCTGGTACAAAACTTAGACTGGAAGGGATAGGAAAAGCATTACTTAATTATAGAAGCAATTAAGCTGTAGTTTAAATTTAGCTCATAAGGTAAAAATCCCCACATGAAATGTAGTACCTGTAAGGAAATGGAAAGCATTTTTCAGAAAATATACTGAAACCTGCCATCACTTGCAATCCACATGCCTAGAACACAACAGGATATTTTGGGGTACTCAGTGCTATGGAACCACTCTTCTCCCTGCATTGGTCCTCCCCATGCTCATTTTCAAATCCCAAATGAAAGGACAAGCCCAAGCTGTAATCCCAAGTACTTCAAAGCAGTCCCAAAACACTGTGGTGCCCAGCAATGCTGCATAAGAGCAGACAACCTCTTCTGCTTAGGTGACAGAAGAAGTTACTTTCCATTGCTGTCCACCATCAGCTGGCCACTGCTGCCTGGAGAGCACAATTAGTGTAATTACCCCTGCAGTGCAGTGTAGGACTGGGCAGGTCAGCTCAGCTGTCTTCACCAGGAACCAGATGAGATGATCTCACATTTTTCTGGCTGAGCTGTGCTCAGAGGGAGCACAGGAGCCTCAGCCACCCTGGTTCTTTTTGGAGCAAACAGGGTTGGCAGAGTCTGTCCCTGTGGGCTGCAGCACACTGTCCCCTCTGACTTACCATCAATGGTCATTTTCTCTCTCAGCTTTTGTTCCAGCCTGCTTTGGTGGTCCTCCAATTCTAGCTCTTGGGCTCTGGGTGCAGCAAAAAGTATGTTCAAGAAGCAGCTTTTTTCAATGAAGACATACATGTTAACATGATTTCAGTTATGAGATTCTGTGTTCTGTGTATCTGGTATTTTCTCCTCATGGGCTGCCAAAGCTAAAAGGTTTGCCTGTGCCAACATCTCCAGAGCAGCTCCAGGAGAACCAGTGCCACCTTTTACATTATGTATGGGGTTAAACTCCCCCATACACAGCAATGCTCAAGGCTTTGAACCATCTGTGCTTTGCTGGTGGCACCCACGTTGTAATTCTGCATAGGGCTGAACCCACACATGAAGGGCCTCACCAGGCCCTCTGCACAGGAGCAGCTCCTGAGGCAAAGGAATTAACAATGAACACATCCAGACAACAACATTTTGTGTCCTGCAGTGCTAGCAGCAGCCCACTGTTGCCTTTTTAACTCTCAGACTGTGTGAGAAGGAAGCATTGCTGCCACAGCGCCCAGTGGCAAGGAGAGAGGCAAGAAAGGGGCAGCCCCAGCAGCACCAGCACAGCTGGGGAGAAACTGGGGAGCAGCTGGGCAATATGGAAATGATAAATGGCAATGAGCAGCCTGCACAGGTGGGAAAGCCAGTGGGGAGTGAGGGCTGCTGAGGCTCCCATTGCCTTCCCACATTGCCCATGAGTGTGGAGAACATAGCTGAGAGTCACCTCTGCCTGTGCTGAGTGTGTCTGCAGGGAGGCAGGGAAAGGGAGCTACAGCAAACATTGCTTCCATCAGCCACAGCAGGGGCAGCTGAGCTGGGTTTTATTTGCTTCTTGTGTTGGTGTATCTGCTTATTCCATGGTTGTAGTGAATTTCTAGTTCCTTTTCTCGTATGTCCAATAAAAACAGATGAATTCTCAGATTGTTTTTCTTCTCAGGAGAAGGTGTTCATTAGGCCCACACTGTGTGAAGGAAGAGCATCTCTATGCCACATTGGTTCATACAGAGTGTGAACCAATTCATACAGAGTATGAACCAATATTGGTTCAGAGCACCACACAGAATTGAAATGTTTGAGCCACTGTGAGAGGGAAGGATGAAGAGGCCTCAGCTGCAAAACTATGTTCAAAACAGGCTGTAGCTACTCTGGATTTTATTCCTTAGCTGTCTCAAACACAGCACACAGGAAGGTGTTCAGGTGTATTGTGAGTTATGAGTACATTTTTCCCTCTCCCCTCCCATCTTTAATGCTTGTCCTTACATAATCAGGAGCTCAGACTCATAACTCATTAATTTCTAATTAATTAATTTCTGGGTCTTTTTTTCCTATGTGCAGTAAAAACAGATGAATTTGTCAGATCGTTTTTCTTCCCAGGAGAAGGTGTTCATTAGACCTACAATGTGTGAAGTCAGAGCATCTCTGTGCCACATTGGTTCAGAGCACCACACAGAATTGAAATGTTTGAGCCACTGTGAGAGGGAAGGATGAAGAGGCCTCAGCTGCAAATCCATGTTCAAAACAGGCTGTAGCTACTCTGGATTTTATTCCTCAGCTGTCTCAAATGCAGCACACAGGAAGGTTGGTTCAGGTGTATTGGGAGCTGTGAGTACATTTTTCCCTCTCCCCTCCCATCTTTGATACTAATGCTTGTTCTTACTTACATAATCAGGAGCTCAGACTCATAACGCATTAATTTATTCTTCTCCATGACCAGCTCAAACCATTCATGTAGCATCTGATTTTCATCCTTTGTGCCTGAATCTGTGGGAAATAGGAGACTTCAGTGTGCTTCACCAGCTTTCTTTCCAATGCTTTTGCCAACTAAGTTCTCCTTCAATAGTCCTCCTGTGTAAGCCTACATGACTTCAAATGGAGATGGTTTTGGTGTGACTTACCCCAGTAATGGCTGAGTACAACAGGCATGACATTTTTGTCTATTTTTGGTTGACAGTTGTGGCTTATTGCAGCTAAAGATGCATTGGATTTTAAAAAACTTTTGTCCTTAAGTTTTTCCTTTCAAATAATCACATACTGGGCACTATTTCTGTCTCTTAGCTCTGCCTTTGATAAGACGATGTCTCCTTTGAAACTGGGCTTCAGAGCTGAACTATGTCTTGGTGGATATTCCATTAACACCATCAGCCTTCAGGATGTACACGCTGGCAGCTTAATCCCTGCTTCCAGTGGACATCAGACAAACCACCAAATGCTCTGCAAATTTCCCTTCACTTGTCAACAGGCCTCTAAATCTGCATCTGCTTTGAATGACAAATCTGTGATAACACTTTGGGCCAGGGCATCACTGATAGACAGCCTTTCTCCCAAAGAGCTCACAGCTTGACTCTGCCTTGCTGTAGGAAAGGGTGGATGTCTTTCATTGGGTAAAGACCTTTACTCTCCTAAAATACCATCTGAACAAAACTCTTTGGCAAGGAAGAACCCCTGGGTGTTTTCAAATGGCAAGTCAGAGCACGTACGTATTTCTTTTCCTCGCTGTCCTTTTTAACATCCTCATGACTTCACATTTTCCATTCATCTTTTCACAAAACAAAGCCACCCCATCTCCCTTTGATACAGAATTACAGCAACACTGATGGCACTGCCAGCACGCCTCCCACATCTGTTCTGCCCGTTCCTGTCTGCTGCCATAAAATGGTGATCACTCATAGGAGGCAAATATCTTACAGTTCTCCAGGCTGAGGCTACAATCCAAGTGACACACTGGCACCTTCAGAAGCATAAACCAACAGCCAGCCCGTGCTCCTGCCCCAGCCCATGGTATTTGCACTCCCCACCACATACGGAAGCAGAAATAGCCAGATTTAGGATGACGAGAGCCAGCAGGTGGGGAAACAAGCTCTCTCCTCCTCAGTCCTTATGCCACAATGCTAGATAACCAAGAATAAAATCCCCACCATAAAACCAGCCTGGCTGTTTTCTGTGGATGGAAGCTTATATGATTTCTTCTACTTTAAGAGGGATTGCACCTTTATTTTATATGACTGAGAGCACTGAAACTTAACCTGAAAGGTCCCTAGTTAAAGCTCCAGAGACACCAATTACAAGGATTAGAGAGACAGCCAGAGTCCTGAGCAGTTCAGCAGTGTTCCTTTCTGTTGTCATTTTGAAATGTGCTTCAACAAGTTACCCTCTTGTCCCTACAGCTTCAGCTCCCCTCACTCTAAGGTCAGAGCCAGGGTTTGACTCCACTCCAAAGCAGCAGTTTAAAGCCCACCTCCTTGGGGCAGCAATGACACCACCCAATGAAGCCCTTTAGCCCTTTAGCCAAGGGAAATTGCTGGGTGTTTGGGATCACCTTTGCATGCCTTCACCAGACAGCATCATCCAGGGAGCCCAGGTCACCTCCTGCCAGCACTGGAGGAGTGACCTGGGCCCCCACACCAAGGACAGCAGTCACACTGGCAGGGATGCAGGTCTACGGTTGTCATCGGGACTTGGCCCCAGCTGGAAATTACCATGAAACAGGAGGATAAACAGCAGGAGAAGGCAGAGCAATCTCTCTTCAATTCCTGCCTGATTCCATTAAAACTTGGCAGTAATGGATGTGTTCCTGGGGGATCTTCCAGGTCAGCAAGTGGTGATAGAAAGTGTCTTCCCAGAGTGACTGCAGGAGTGCCCCTTGCTGGAACATGCCAGTTTCTCACCAGTCCAATTCAGGGATGCAGCATTAGTATTCAGAGCCTTAGATCTCTGAACACCACCATAAGAAATGGTGGCATCATCAAAATTTGATCTATTTTACTGCCAGTAAAAACACTGCAGTTGCTGTTATGCATAAGTGCAGCATAGACACAAAAGGTTACTGTTCTGTTTCTGTTGTTTCCTTGTTTAGGCAAAAATATTCCTTCTTTTAACCTTTCCCCTTTACACTTTAGAAACTCTGTCTCTCTAATAAAAGACTGTGTATTGTAGCTTGATTGAGGTAAGGAAAGAAAATGCAGTTTGCAAAAAAACATTCATTTTCATAAAATCCACAAAAAGATGCAATAAAAGTAGCCCTTGTTTTGCCTCCTCCTCCATCCCACAGAATGCCCCTAAGTGTTCCCAGTGGCATTTTTTTCCCTGAGCTTTTCAAATGTTTGTAACTAGCAATGTTAATACTTATTTAAGTCTGACGTAGTGCTTGATGCTTTCCAAGGGCAGAACAAACCAAAGAAGCATTTTGGATGATGCACTTTGACAGATTTTTTTAATAGGTTTGAAGGAAAACAGTTTGTAAGTTTGTTTTGTGAGCCATGTTGGCTTTTCGCTACAGCATTGCTAAAGCAAACCTTTCCTCCTGGTTTACCCGAGTCTCCTGACTGAGATCCATTTGAAAGTCAGACATTCTTCCAATTACATCACAGGTATTTCTATTTTCATCACTTTTGAGGGAATTGAATAGGCTGTGGAGGAGTATTTACTGAACACTCCTCTCAAAACCTCAACCTTCTCTGACTGATGCTTCACTGTCCCTTCTTAGGGTCATCACACAGTAAAGGGATCTTGGCCAGTTTGCACCTTTTGAGGTACAGTTAAACCTCATATTCCTTATTTCTACAGGCTTGCAACTGATTTCTTTGGACTCTGCTGAAAATTCCGAGACACCTCGGATATGTTTTTTGTGAAATCACAAACTAGCTCCAACATGTGCAGATATTTATTCACCTTCCAAAGCATGCAGACATTTCCTAACGTTCTCTCAACGTAGGTTTTCTCCTTTACCATCATTGTTCATGACTTGTTTAGTCAACTGAGCCCTTATGCTAATTTCAGTGGAAAACGTGTTTTGAGATTTTTATTTCTGTATTTTCTTGTAGGCAGAAGCTCTCCATAAGCCTTCACAAATGTCAGTGGAAAACAAAGCAATGGTACATCAGTGATTTATTATTTGGTATTTTGAAGCAGAATAAAGGAAATGATGAGCATGAAAAATTATTCATAGGACTGATATTATTTCTGCTTATTTTTTTGGGGTGTTTTTTTGGGGGTTTGTGGTTTTTTCCCTAATGCATGAATTATTGTCACTACAATTACAAGATCATCAAAACCTCATTTTGCTCATCAGTCTTCATGGCAGTTGTTTCGCACCCACGCATGTTCTCTTCTAATTCAGTTGAGGAGCTAATGAATAACTCCCCCTAACAAAGAGGCCATTCATCCCAGGCTTGCAGAATTATTAGAGGAGAGTTGCGTAAATGTCACTGAAAACTGCTGTTTGCAGGCCTGCCTCTAAATTTGGTCATTCACAACCTTTGCAGCTCAATATTATTGCTGAACTGTGATCGTTTTCTAATTACCTTAATAATACCTATTAAATCACTTGAATTGCATAAGCGCAGACCTGCTTAAATACAACTTAACCTAATAAACACTGGTCATTCATTAAAAAGTAATGCTCATTATTTTTAGGAAGCTTGAACAGAATATCAAACTCAGCAGTTCCTGGCATCATTACACATGTGTTATTGCCAGCAACAAAGCACTCACATTTTGTCTGGGGAGCTCATGGCTTCGTGCTTTTGCACCAGAGGAGTTATTGAGAGACAGTAACATCCTACCTTTCAGTATCTGCCCTATTTGTAACTGGCCACCTACACACAAACAATCAACAGGGAGGAAAAAAACAGTACTTTCACCTTAATGAGGGCAATCCAATTACCAGGGATGGTAAGAGAATGAGAAGCATCGATCTCTTGGCAGGCAGCCTTCTTTAGGAAATGCGATTGTCAAAACAGCAACAACAAGAAGTGGCTCTAGGCCATTTATCCTGGTATTCTGTGTCTATCCCAAGAGCTAGAAGCTTCTCGTCCCTCTATATTTTTGAGGTTTACAAAAAACAACCACCTTTATAAAAATCAGAAGAAAAAAGCTAACTCTGTAATTCTCACAGCCTTTTTAGCAGACTTTCTCACAGGCACTAAGTGGGGTGCTGTTTGATAAAGGGTTATTATTTCATTTAAGAAAAATAGATGATAAATTTTGAAATAAAATTTGGAATAGGCTGACACAGTCAATTCTAGGAAATTAGTTAATAAATATGAAAGGTTGGGTGAATGCTCTCTTGCTGAACTGATTAGTGCAGTGTCAGAATAGGGGTGAGAGCTGCTATGAAATATGCCATTAAAAAGACCAGCATGGAGGGGTTGGACTGGATTGCCTGCTTAAGACAACAACAAGATCAGGTGCCAAAACATATCTGGGTTTTCCATGCTGTGCAACTGCCTGTCAGGAAAACACAAGGCTCAGTTTTCTAAAGCAGAGGTAAATAAAGACACGTTTGCATTCAGGCAGTCAGTCCCTTCAGCACAGACCCACAGCTCCTCTGAAGCCCCTCACGGGCAGGGTTCACACTCCCACCCCATTGTGAGCCTGGAGGAGCCCCTGGGGTCCTGTCCCTCTGCTTCACCCCCTGTGAGCTGGGCAGCAGTGCCAAGGCTGGCCCAGGGGCAGGATCCCACAGCCCAGGGTGCTGGGCAGTGTTGGCTCAGGTGAGGGACACCCTGCCTCTGGCTGGGGCCAGGGGGACACCCCTGTCATCATCTGGGGGAAGAGCTGTGCTGTTGGGGTCTGTGTGTGTGCCTGCAGGCTGCTGTTGCTATAGCATGGCCACTGGCTCTAATCATATTAATGGCATTTCACACTCCAGGAAAGTCATTAAAGACTCTGTTACTAGGCACGGGCTGCTGCTGGCTTGGTAACTGAGATACAGCTCCTGGAAACCTCACTGGTTCCCTCCACACGATGAAATTAAGCTCAGGATGGGACTTAAATTAAAAAAAAAAAAAAAA
>NW_005054402.1:2340556-2342050 GCF_000277835.1 Geospiza fortis | reverse complement strand
GGGGTAGTGCTGGGGAAAATGTAAATTCACATTCAATAGCAATGTCATTAATTCCAAATCTGTCACAACCAACAGAAAATTTAAAGTGTTCAATGTAAAGGTGCTTGAGCTAACAGAGAGTTTGAGAAAAAGGTTTATCAATCTTTTTTGTCCTGCCAGTTATTGTTCCTTTTCAGATTTTGCACCAAACTATTTCCATGGCAACCATTAAAACCCTGTGTTTTGGACCAGGTTAAAAATCCCACCACTAAACAAGCAAACTGCTTTTTGTGTACCTGCTTCTCCTCTTAGTTCTCTCTCCAGTTCGACACCAAAAATCTCCAAAGTTCTTTGTCTTTCCTCCAGTTCTTCTAGCTGGCGCTGGATTGCCTGCAAAAATGTAAAGATAGAAAAGCTACAGACACAGCTTCAAAATTCAGAGACAAAAGATGGCCTCAGTTCTAAGAGAAACAGCTTGGAAAGGTCTCAGAGGAATCCCACTCAATGGCTCTTGCCAACTCATTGAGTGTACCAGGCACCTAAGCAATTTAAATATGCCACTAGGTGTCTATCACAATTTTATGTAAGCATCACAGGCACCAAAAGAACCTCAGTTTTTTTCTGAGTTTTAGCTCTCCCATTGTAAAAAAAAAAGAGATCACAACATTTCTGTGTCTCACAAGGTGTAAAAAGTCAATACTTTCATATTCAGAGACATATATTCTGAGATATTACATTAGTAAAGCTCATATAAATAGGGAAGGTTTACAGCTGGAAAGCTCTGCTTGCTATTTTATTGTCCATGGGATTTTGTTTGGTTTGCTTTCATATTTCACCAGCTTTTGACCCAGTAAGAAAAGGATCTAATAGCTGTGACAATTCAGTGGCACTTCAGGAAGGATTTCTACATCCATTGTCCATTCCCTTTGAAATAAGACTTTTAGAGGTGTGGTGGGGATAAAAAGCATGAAACACCTTAAAAGGTTGAAATGTCAAAGACAGATGCTCAGCAGTTCCCATTTCAGGCTGTGTTAGGGCATTCCAAGCCAAGCCCTCAGCAACAGACCAAAGAATACAAAAGATCATTCAAAAAGTTTGGACTTCATTGTCTCCACAAAGCATTAAAACAAGAGTTTTAATCTAATGTTACCTGGAGATAATTTGCAATTCTCAGATAAAAAACTAAAACATAGCTTCTCTTCCCGTGTATTGAGCAGGATACATCTGAGATCAAATTGTGCAGAAGTGCATTTACAAATCTTAAACTGTAATTGGAAATAATCACACATCAGTAGAGTCCAGAGCTTTCCTAGCATTTTCTGAATAGCAGGGCCTGTATAAAATGAAGTGGCTTTTTGTCATTAAGGGGAAAAAATGATTCACTTTCGTTGTTGGAGCAGGGAGAGAACAAAAGCCATCACTGTATTTTTGTATCCTCCTGTAATGCACAGAGGTGATGGCTGAGTTTCTTACATTCTACAGGGTTGATGTTATTTCCCCTTTCTATCTCTTTCC
>NW_005054402.1:2308357-2340332 GCF_000277835.1 Geospiza fortis | reverse complement strand
TCTTTCCCTCTGCAGTTCCCCCAGTCACTATTCCCTCTTGTTCTGCATGCACATTTACAAAATTATGACGCCAGTTATGATGATCTCCAGGGACTGACATGGGTTTGTCCCCCAGAGAGATGCAGGGCCCTGGCACAGGCACCTTCCTGCTGCTGCTGGCTGGGGGATTTCAGCACAGAGGGCAGTGAGCCATGCTGAGGAGTGAGGGGAGCTGCAGAGCCCCTTTTGGGTCCCCCCATCCTCACGAGTCACTCCTGGGAGACAAAGGGGACAGCTGTGAGCTGCATTTTCACCTGTGCTTTGTGAAGCCTCTTCAGCTCCTCTTGTTTAATCAACTGCTTTGTCTCCTTCTCCAGCTTCCTTCTCTTCCTGAGAGCCCTTTTTGCCTATAAAAGACACAGAGGGAAAGAAAAAGGCAATCAAAGCACGAGTATGCCATTGCAGCTTTCCTCAAAGCTCCCCCATAATCACGGAGCCTTTGAGGTTGGGAATGACCCTGGGGACAGTCTGAGCCCGTCCCCTGCCCAGAGCAGGGTCAGCTACTGCAGGCAAAAGGGAAACAGCCCTGTAGGAGCATTTACAGGCATTTGCTATGCTGGCTTTCAAGCTTTACAAGCTCCTAAGGCAGCCCTAAGTGGGTGTCAATAAAACATTGCCAAATCACAAAGCTGGCTGTATACAACATCCCACTATACATGGCCATACAGAGGCTGGGCAAAGCACCAGTTTAAGGAAATGCAACCCATTTCCATTGCTGTAGCTATAAAGTGGTAAATTCACATCGTGGGACACTACTTGAAGCCCTGTGAAACCTTCCCTAATGCCATTTCTGTGCTGCATCACAGAGATTTTTGCTTTTCCCCATGGCACTTGTTGCTGCTGTTGGGAGATCAGGACAGCACATGCTGCAGGGCTGGGCAGGGAATCACCTGCCAGGGAATCATCACCTGCCAGGGAATCATCACCTGCCATTTCTCCATCTTGCCTTTGACCCAAGCTGTCCTGAATTGCTTCAAGGCTGTGGTGTTCCCATTTTTGAGGAGGCAGGATACATGAGCACCATAGACGGGACAAAATTAAGAAATTAACCAGCTAGGAAGTCACTAAAATTTTTCCCAGCAAGTTTTGCCAGATACAAATGGTGGCACTGGCAAAATAGCAGCCAGAACTGGCATGAGAAGGGATGGTAGGAGGCACCTGAAAGAAGCACACCGTGTGGGGAATGTGCACCAAAACTGAACCACTGGTAATGCCCATTGCAACAGCTGATCCTTCTTCCCATTTCTGGCAGCTTTCCTGGAGCTCTGAATTCTCCCTGCCCTGGTCCTGCCCTCCCTATGACTGCCTGAACTGCTGGGGGTCACTTCTACCCAGTTTGATGCCGTGTCTCCCTTCTTTTCTCTATTTTATTTAAACCTGTTTCAATTCACCATAACATTATTGTACTGCAGATTGCCTTTCCTGTAACAGGAAAGATGAATGAAGAATTCCTGCCATCTCAGCACATCCTGACACAGAGCCACTGGGGACAAGTGCTGCCACACATTGCTCTGCTTTGGCTCCACTTTTTCCATTCAAAGTCCCACTTGGCACTGATATTTTTCAGTCTTGTTCAGTCCTTTGCTTTCCTTCCTCTTCCCCCCATCCCCAAAGACAGCAAATCAAAAGGTCCCCTCATACTATAAATCACATTTACTGATATCCTGCACAGGAAAGAGATACAACAACCTTCTGATGAGCCATTTAGACAACAAAAGCTGTGTTTCCTCCCCTCAGAGCTGGGTGTGGAGGGTTCAGGGTGCTGTAGCCCCCCAGCTCCTGCTGTCAGCCCTTTTGGGGTACAGAGCCTGGGGGTGACTTTATCCTAATCAGCGCAAGTGTGTCAGCCACAGACAGAGTGTTTTCCAGGCAACCTGCCTGCAGCACTTCTCAAATGAATCTGTATTCCCCCAAAGGAAATCTGCATCTGTTTGGTTTATTTCTTTCAATAGCTTGCTTGTTGGGCTGCTTATTTAAGGCCACTTAAGAATCAGCTTCAAAGCAGTTTCAGTGAAACATTTCTGTTTGTCAGATGAAGACCTCCTCTGTCAGTGCTGGTATAACCAGGGGAAATTAAAGGTCCAAAGAGGTAAAAGAAATGTTGATGTTCATCTGTCCTAATGTAATGACATGTAACCTCCAGTGTTGCAATCCCCACTTTGAGAATTGCTGTGTGTTTTAGATTAAAATCATATGATGAATTTTAAATACAGCCCAACTAAGGAAATATCTTTCTGTTTCCAACTCAAATTACCTTGTGTGTTAATGAAGGCTTGGATTCAAAGTCCTCATCAGAGGATGAAGTAGAATAGTCAGGAGCTTGTTTTCCGACAGGTATGTGTTTATATCCTAAAACACAATTACAAAATGGTCAGTGAAGCAAAAAATACTGTTCTTTAACTTAAACAGACACTTTGCACCTGCCCTGAGTTCTAATCAGCAGCACCTAGAGCAATTTGGACATTCAGCTGACAACACTAATTAAATTTTTTATCCCTGTCAAAAACTGTCTGGCCCTATATTTTATTTTTTTCTAGGTACTACAAACAAATAAATGAATTCCTTGAGCACCCTGCATGTAGCACGCTGTTCTGAATGCACTCAACATTCATTAAAATGTATATCTGAAGTTAGCCATATTACCCAAATGATTGTATAAGGCTCACTATACAGTGTAATTGAATGCACAAAGTCTGAGCCAGCTCTTAAACAAATTACCCTTATGTGGCTTGTAGCATCTGGCACCCATTTTTACTACATGACATCTGCTCAGTGTAAAATAGTTGGCGTCAGAATGTCTGGTCATATAAAAAAATCACAAATGTAATCAGAAGCAAATGGACTAAGAGAACAGGGCTTTATCACACAGCCTCATGCAACATAAATATTTCATTAATTATGTCTAAACAAATGTCACTTATTTTTCTGCTTTAGGAATATTATCACATCATTGGGCTGTTGATTAAAATGCCATAAGAAGTCGGGAAAATCTGTACATCACAACAATACACTCCGTAAGGAAAACTCAAAGTCTGCCTTTGGAAGAAACATGCTTTCAGAATTATAAATTAAATTACATTTAATTGCAGCAATTTTATCTTGCCTGTTTTTCCAGCATCTTGTTTCAACTGGGTGTAAATATTTGAATTTCTTCTTAATTTGTCTAATGTGTAGCTTCATTCTCTTTAATTCAGAAAATAAAACCTCTTTTGGAACATCTGTCTCTATGCTTCAACCTGCTACAGGGTTAATGATTAACAGCTGGCCATCTTGGAAATGTACATAATTTAAAGCTAACACTGTTGGTTTTTCTTTGTATCTACGAGGCAACAGTTGGCTTTCTAGGTGTATTCAGATTAAAATCTCCTCCCCTTCTCCCAGTGTAGATGTTTCTTCTTTGCCTTGCTCTGGGTCCCAGGGCTGAAGTAGGACTTTTGCCTCCAGCCCTAATTTAAACTCAGGATCCATGAAACGTGCTCATCCCCGACAGTAAAGCAATGAAAGCAAATCCAAGTCATTTGAGGCAGAAATTCTGATTTTTTTTTTCTTGCTTTCCCCTGGGCAGCCAGAAGTCTGAGTAGCTACCCTGTGGTACCCAGTAACTACCCCTGGTCAGGCCACCAGAGAAATCCAATTCCACAATGTGCAGAGGGCAAACCTTGCAGCCTGGCAGGGCTGGAAACATGAGCAATTACACACTCCCTTTCTTCTCTCAGCTCTGCTGGGAATGAGCAAGTGCTCCCTCTGTGCTCCCCTTTGGGTAATATCAATAATTCAGGAAGCATTACAAGGCCTGGAGGAGAAGCAGCCTGCTCCATACAATAAGACAAACAAACAATAAAAAACCCCAAACCAAAACCCAAAAAACCCCTCCATCCAAACAGGGTGGGATAGGCAGAACTTAGCCAACAGCTGTGAGAATTTGGACAAAACAAACACAACGATGTTCAAACTTAGGGACTTTACTGAGCCAATAAAATCTGAAATTTAGAACTACAGTACTAAAGTTAGATGATAATAATTTGCCTCCAAATATGACAAGCCTAAAGCTTGAGCTGCTGCAGAGCTGATCTCAAAAATGTAGGTGCTTTTCCAAATATTAACTCAAGTCTTCTAGATTTGGGCTTTCACTTTCCAGGCATCTCATTCCTTCAGACTTGGAGTTAGTTATTATGTATTTCTTATTTCCTGAGTACTCTAGCATCTCCCTCATTTCCAAATTAGCACATGTCATACTAGAGCTTTCCCTCCCCATGGAACAAGCCCTTGGATGAAAGTGCAATGCTTTTGAGAACCTCTCCCTTAACATGAACATGCAAGGCACTCATTTTCCCAGGAAGCCTGAGCTCCTCTGGAAAACGAGGGAGGTGTGATGTGAAGAGGCTCCTGAGGTGATCCCCTGTGTTACATCTGGGAGCACTTCTGATTGTCCTGGAGATTCCTAGGGAAACCCACCCCTGGTGTCAGTCTGCCTGTCACAGCTCACTGCCCTTTCTTCCCTGGGGGGTTTTTGTGCCACGTAGTTACTGCAGCCTAAATACACAGAATGTCTTGGAGCAGGAACTGTTCTGATAACACAATGCTGCATTAATCTGGTGGCTTCCTCCACAACTGTCCAAGGTTGCATATTTTTGTAAAGTCGTGGCATTAATCCTGACCACTGTAAGAACTTCAGTGTTTTAAAAGAGAGAGATAAAGTTACACACATCTCCTGGGGCACTGGTGTCCAAAATGAGAGGGAAGCTGGTGGGAAATGGAAAGAATGGCCAGTAGGAATCCCGAAGAATGAGCAGCAGAAAGAGAGGACTTGGCCGTTTGGTTTCACATCTCTGCTTCTCCACAGATTTCTCATGTGGTTTTATGCATGTAATGAATTTTCTGGTGCCTCAGCTCCCCTTCTAAAATACAAAATCAGTGCAAAAGCAGTGTCCTCACTGAGCAGAACACTGCAAACACACAGAGCTTCTGGGGCTCAACAACGCAGTAATGGGAACCTGAAACATTTGCAAGCAATCCCTTCCCAGTCTGAGGGTGCACAAAATCAGCAAAGAAAGCTCACAGCACATTAAATTTCCTCATCAGCTGAATTGGCTGTCCTGCCTAAAGTACCAGTAATTAACATGGCACTTTGGCATTTTTTTGAATTTCAAAAGGTCAAGTAGGCTTAGGAGAGAACAGTTAGCCATCTGATTGAACAATTTTATTGATCAGCTTTGTGGGGGCAGTTTTACTGCAGGTTGGAACACAAAGGAAGCATCAGAGGACAAAAGCCTTAAAGATATTTGTACAGTAGATCAAAAATCTGGAATAGCACTTAGAGAGTCCAGCACGGTTATTTGTGGACAGTTGTACATTCTACAGGCAAACTTTGGGTTTATTTTTTTTAAACCAGTCTCTGACTGAAAAGTTTGCATGTACCCCCATTAATTCAGTGAGCTTTGTCTAGGTCTCACACAAGTAAGTCTGTGCAGCTGGATTTCTGCACAGCCCCAAACTTCCCAATGCCTCTGAGGACCAGCTCTTTTGGAACAGAGGGGAAGTGTTAGGCAGAAAGCCTTGAAATCGGGCTGGACATCAGAAATTGGAATGAGCCACTGGAAGGTGCCACTGCAGCTGTAGGTTTGAACCACAGGCAATGTGCTGCTAAGATTCTTCATTTTTTGTGAAGATTGCTTCTTCATGCTGAGCATGAAGAGCACGTGGCAGGGAGGGAAGGGATGGCAGGACAGAACATAGTGAATATCAGAAGTGGTTTCTGAGTTACTCCCCAGGGGTTTTCTCCATGACGAGCTGGCCCAGGCTCATCTCAAGCCCATGGAGTTTGACCACCCAGCTCATTCTCTGGATCCACAAGCCACTGAGGGAGAAACACCAGTGCAATGCAGTACCTGCCATACCTGCAGAGAGCAAGTTTGACCCCCAACAGGACAGGAAATCCCTACTGCAAAGAGCAGAGGGGAAGTGTTAGGGAAAAAGCCTTGAAATCGGGCTGGACATCAGAAACTGGAATGAGCCACTGGAAGGTGCCACTGCAGGTGTAGGTTTGAACCACAGGCAATGTGCTGCTAAGATTCTTCATTTTTTGTGAAGATTGCTTCTTCATGCTGAGCTTCAGCTGGGGGCTGAGCACGTGGCAGGGAGGGAAGGGACGGCAGGACAGAACATAGTGAATATCAGAAGTGGATTCTGAGTTACTCCCCAGGGGTTTTCTCCATGATGAGCCAGCCCAGGCTCATCTCAAGCCCATGGAGTTTGACCACCCAGCTCATTCTCTGGATCCACAAGCCACTGAGGGAGAAACACCAGTGCAATGCAGTACCTGCCATACCTGCAGAGAGCAAGTTTGACCCCCAACAGGACAGGAAAGCCCTACTGCAAAGAGCAAAGAGCAGTGTTAGAGGGAGTCTCATTAAATAAGTTTCTGCAAGGTGCTAGGAGGACTTTTTTCCCTCAAAGAAATTTTCAGAAATTTGTAGTAAATTTCAAGAGAGGAAAATAATAACAAGAAGTGTGTGCTAAAGCTTGTCGTCACTTCATGGCTAAAGTTTGCCAAGCCTGGGCCTCTGACAAGTGCCTGTATGAGACAGAATTGCCATTTCTGAGAGTCAAACAGGACTCAGCTCTTTACTAGTTTTACTATATATAGATTTACTCAAATGTGAATGTTTTAAAAACTTCAGAGAGCTACAATGTTGAAACGTTGAAGATAACAGATTACTGGCCAAATGACTAAATTAGAGCTTCATTTTATTTTTTTTTCTAAACAGAGTTTGCATTGCCTATATTCAATAATTGTAATAATTTAATAATTTCTCTCCTGGCTTGGACAGCAGAGGAATCCAACACACTACACCAGCATGTTATTTCAAAATATTTTCAGCATAAATCAAGTATAGCATTATTCAAACTTGCAAGAACTTTTCCCATTTCAGTCTGAGCACAACATATCAGTTACTGCAATGCATTTAGTCAAGAGCAAGTCAGGTTGGCTTAGTTGATGGGTACTGATGAGGTCCAGACTCTGAAAAGGCCTCCCATTTAAGAACATAGTGAGATGTGTGAACTAGCAACTCTCTGGGGCTTCACTGCAGTCCTCAACACCTTCTGGCTCAGTGGGAATGCCTGGTTTTGTGAGATGTTGGATAAAGGATGCTCCAAGGGTCCAACCCGAGCATTCAGGAACAAGAGCAGGGGTTATTCTCTCCGTTTGAACGAGCTCCAGATCAAGTGGGTTATGTACTGGATCTTTCTCACAGTGTGTGGCAGCTCTGAGGCAGAAAGGATGCAAAAGGATCTGGCAGCTCGCTGGGAATATTTCAGTGACTTCACATTCTACTGACAGGTTTTATTGCTGAGGCACAGCAGTGATTTTGGGGTTACAGTTTGGGTTGCAATTTCATAAAGCAAGAGACAAACAGGTGTGTTGACAAAATTCAATAGGTTATTTAGTTAAATAACTGAGACTTTCTGCAGTGGGAAGATGGATCACAGAGAAAGACAGGTGGGTGCAGCTCTCCTGCCTCATATTTCAAACCTCAATCTGTGCTGCATTTAATTCTTTCTGAGCCTGTGCTCAGACCACTCAGGCTGCTCTTGGTCTGTTATCAATATTTCTTGGACTTGTCTGCAGTTTTAATACTAACCTTGCTCTAGCAAGCAAACAAGAAAATTGATGCCTTTTAATCACTGCCCAGATAGACTCACAAATAGGTCAGAGGAGGTCAATAAGGTGCTCTGTCCTCTCAAATTGAACACCAAGGGGATATTAATGACACTGCAAAGCTCCCAAAAGTATGTCCACAGTGGTCACTCTGACAGCAGAGCTGAGGAGATGCGCTGAGGAAGCACAAACACAGAGCAAAGCTTCTTGCTGCTGCAACCATATTGCTTCAGTCTCTGGTTCCTCATGGAGGGAAAACAAATGTACTCTGCACTGCAAAAACTGGAGTTTTTAGTGCTTGTCCTTCTGCTTGCCTGCTCTAGTCCCCCTTCCACAACTCAGTGTCACTGCAGAAGCTGCTCTGCCCAGCATGCCGCTCTGCCTTGCCACCCCTGACCCAAACATGCCCCAGCAACAGGGAGCAGCAAACCAAACTTTGGTCCAGCAAGCTGGTTCTGCTTGCAAATCCACTCCACTCCTTTAAATCTGTAGCAACTCCTAAACTTTAGCCACAAAATTGTAGGAAATAACTAGAAATTAAACATAGCACACCATAGATGTGTGCCTGCATGGGCATGCACAGGTCTTTTAAAGGTTAAGTGCTATTACACAATAATAATAGTCATACTAATAATAATGATGATGATGATAACAGTAATAATAATAACAAAGTCATTCCACTGGGGTCCTCACCTGTGAAAGGATAACACAACCTCTCTGGAGAATGGTCCTTAATGACAGGCAGAGGTGACACCAAGGAATTCCGTTCCCTTTCATGAGCTTGGCTTCTCAGTCTGTTGAAGAGTGACCCTTCTTTTTGTGCACAGTCACCCACACTGTCCTTGGGCTCTGCAGATGAAAGGAGGGTGGACTTTTTCTTACAGACACATATTTCATCCATGGGAGTCCCTAGAGGACTGTCTTCAAAGGTGAACTTTTCTAGGAGTCCTGGGACCTCCTCCATCCTAGTGCAAGCTGGTTTCTGGGGTATATGGGCTGTCTTGGAGGGGGTGAAGGATACCTCCTCCCTGGAATCCCTTAGAGATATCCCTTCTGAACCCACAGAAGAATGAGACTGATTTGAGTAAGGGCTCCCATCTCCTACGTATTTTCCTGCCCACTCCCTTATTTTAGGATGCTGTGACTGAGTGTTGTTGTTGTTCCTGTTCCTTTGGCTTAGGGAATACCCAGGAGCACTGGGGAAGCTGAAGAAGGCTTGTTCTGAAGAGGCTTTGACTTTGCTGTCCAAGTCCTGCTTTAATCCTTCTGGAGCTGAGGTTAGAGGCTCCCAAATGGACCTTTTGATAGCATTGGCTATGAGCCTCAGTGGGGATTTTGGCTGGGTGGCTGCATGCTCCCTGGAAACCACATCTGGAGTCCTCAGAGCACCCTTGGTGTCCACTGATGAAGTTGGTGGAGAACCATCTGCAAATAAGGGCAGTTGCCCAGGACAGCCAGAGCGTTTGAACACTTCTTTTGTCCAGCCAGCATCCTTTTTCTCCAGAGCCCAGGGGGCTCTGCTCTTTCCCCAGCCTGGACCGCTCCCGCCTGGCTCTGTCCTGTTTGAGCCACACAAGGGCTGCTGCTGAGTACGAAGCCCCAGCCTCTGTTTTGCCTCCTTTAATTCTTGCTCAAACTCTTCTTCTGGGTGCCTGGTGTTTTTGCCATCTTTCTCTTTCAAATCCAGAGATGACAGTGCGTTTGTCTTCCTGTTAAAGTGCTCTGGTTCAAAGGTGTATTTCCACGTTTTTTCCTTCCAGTCCCAGGCTGAGCTGTCACTGTGTGTGTCTTGAGGCTCATAAAAATCAGCAGCCAGTGTCTCACTCCCAACAGGGGTCTGTGGAGAGCCCGTGGTGCTGCTCTGAAAGGAACAGTGGGGAACATAGCAATGTGTGTCTTCAGGCATCTCCCTGGCTTTTTCTTTTCTTTGAAATACTGGGCTGCAGGGTTTGAAATGTCCTCTTGGAATTTCTGGTGGCTTCTTGTAAGAAGCCAACTGTGAAGTGCATAAAAAAATATTTTAGGGATATAAAAACACTGCTTTGTGTAGCTTCTATTTCATAAAATATTTTATTCCATTTTAATCTCAGCATAATAGTAATGAACATAATATTTAATTTATACACAAATACATGTGTAGATGATAATGTGAGAAAAGCTTTTCTCCCTAAAGGGCTAATATTTCTCTAGGAGTAGCAATCTAATAATACTGGAAATTTTAATAGTCTAAAACTAATGTTATTCATGCTAACATCTTTATGAATTACCTTTAATATTTTCTTTAGAAAGAAACAGCCCTATCTCCAGGAAAGCAGACAAGAGCAGATCTGCTCTATTCTCCTGTGCATTCCAGTTGCATCACCTTAGAGTTTTGAGCAAGCAAAAGAGACCATTATCCATCCTCTCCAAATTTCTAATATTGCACGTTTATGTAGTGCAGGTAGGAATGGAAGAAGTGACCCAGGAAAGATTATAAAATGTAAAATGGTAGTTTTATACAATTAAATTACTTCCCTCTCGTGGTTATTTTTCCTTTGGTAAAGGCTTAAATTCATTACTCCAGCCACCAAAATCTTCTGCTAAAGATAGTAACAGGGATAAATACCCACTTTATGTAGCCAGCAGAACAAAACTAGAGTTCTTCCTTCCTTCTTAAAAGGGAGGCATTTTATCGTCAGTGCTATGTGATAATGGATGCTGTGAAGATTGAATTCCTGCTTCCACTTCTGTGCTAGATACCCAAATTCACATGGGTGAAGCCATTAATCTGTCTGACTTTTCATTTCCCAGAAGCACCAGAAGTAAGGCAATAATGATTGCACTTTGTTTCACGCTTCTGTTTGATGACTAAAGTTGTTACTGGCCAGGATTTTGGATTAAAAAAAAAAAAAACACACGTAAGAAACACAATAAACAAATAAACACCCTGTTAATCCTTGCTTTTCAGAGGAAGGCAAAGGCCTGTAAGCAGTGCTGGTAGAGCAGGAGCTGAATGGAGTCGGGCAGTGTTGCGCAGCTCTGCTCCCCTGGGACCTTCCCTTCCTGCCCCATTGTCCTGCACCGGATCTCAGCCACCACCATGGATGTGGAAGAGTTCATTTTTTTCCTAGCACAGGCCCAGAGGTCAAGTAATTTTAGTCATGTTTGACCCAAGGGTGAGGACAAGTGTCCAGGGCATGGAGGATGTGGGCTGGTCCCTGCTCCACCTGGCTCCAGGGACGTGCTGCTCTTTGCCCAGGATGGGCAGTCACCGATGCACTCATGGCAGGCCCACCCTTCCTCATTCTTAAAAAACCTAAAAATAAAAAGCTTTCAGAAAATGCCATAGAAATCTGAGGTCCTGAAGGACACGGAAGATGCTCCTGAGCAGTAGGAGATGTGAAGTCCTTTTCCAGCCTAAACTATTCTGTGATTTTATGACTGATGCAACAGATTAGTGGCTAACTCCTTGTGTGACTGAGGCCTGAGTCTCACAGACACTTGATTTGGGAATGATTACATCAAATCCAAGTCTCTTCCCTCCGTACAGCACAAGTCTGACTCCATCCTCAGTGGTTACTGTGAGGACCAAAGCTATTTAAAGGAGCAGGGACAGCCTGCTGAGAGCAGGCATGGCCCAACAGCAGTCCCAGCCATCCTGCTCTGCACAAGTCTCCTTTGTACCTTGTCGCAGACATCTTCTATGGAAAATCCTTTCCTTAAGATTTTTCCTCCTGAGAAGCTGAGAGGCCTCAGGAACAAAATGTAAACAATGGTTATCTGCTGCTGTGGAATGCAACAGGTGCATCTGTGATTGGTCCATGTTGGATGTTTGTAATTAATGGCCAATCACAGCCCAGCTGGCTCGGACAGAGAGCCGAGCCACAAACCTTTGTTATCATTCCTTCCTTTTCTATTCTTAGCTAGCCTTCTGAGGAAACCTTTCCTTCTATTCTTTTAGTACATTTTTAATGTAATATATATAATAAAATAATAAATCAAGCTTTCTGAAACATGGAGTGAGATCCTCGTCTCTGCCCCAATCCAGGAACCCCTGTGAACACTGTCACAGTACCTGTGTCTGGGAGTGCTCCTCTGCAGCACCACTCTGGCAGCTGCCTGAGCTGTCCTTCCCCTGTGGCCCAGGTTTCTTGCTTGCCAGCAGAGGAAAGCCTGCAAAAGACACAACTTTTACCTTCCCGTTGGTATTGACTTTGAAGTCTGCAATTGAAGAAGAAGAGCAGAAGATTAAACAGCCTCCTGGGTAGAGTTAAATCTGGAGAACTGACCTGCAGCATTGATGTTTATGGCCTCACTCACATATGTGGGTGCCTACTGTGCCAAACACACGTTGATATTTTCAGTTCAGGACCTGAACTGCTTCCACTTCTGGGCTGGATGTAGTGAAGCAGCTTTGGAGCTCCAGGAAACTTTCTGGAAAGCCAGTCCTCTTTAGAGGGCCCTCAGGCCTCAGAATCAGAGGCAGTCAAAGCAACCTGTGACTTTTGAACTTTGAGTAATTCCAGGAAATTAAGGAAATGGATGACTTCTGAGAGGGCTGTGCAGCAGAATGGGGACAAAATGGGAAATGCATCCACCCGCAGGCAGTAAGGACAGAAAAAAGTCTCCCAAGCCAGGACAACAGGCAACACGATCTGCTGGGATCAGGCAAGGTAATTAATTACTAAAGGAGGCAAATTGCACCTGAAGGGAGGCAGGAGAACTTTCCACTACTTGTGCCTATGGGAATTTTACATAACAAATAATCTTTGGACAAACAAAAGTATCCCTGATCCAAGATATTATCATGTCCAGCTATAACATGACAAGTATATTTACAGCTCAGTTATTAACTCCCAAACTCAACCATTAGTTCTGAAATCCATGCAAACTTTAGTTCTTCTGCATGGGGATTAAAATGTGCATAAGGACAAAAGCAACACTCCAGAGACAGAGAGGACAGCTCCTGCATGTGTACTTCAGCAAAGCCAGGGAGGGAGGCTGAGTTTCCTCTCAGTGTCCCACCTATTTGTATCCAACTTGTTGTGTTTGATCAGGGCTGGAGGGACACGCTGTGCTGGAGCCTGTTAAGGAGCTCCTGCAGGGATGGCAGCCAGGGGCTGACCTTTATATTCTGTAATTGAGCTACAGGAAAACATGAGAATGCACAATTAGGATAAAAAAGCCACTACCACCACCACCTGCATGAGTGAGCCAGGGGGCTTTAAGCCTGATCCAATAAAGCCTTGAACCTCCTGGCAGGAACAAATGCCATGGCTCAGGACACTGAGGGGAAATGCAAGTGCTGCAGCAGCCACAGCCAGGACACTGATGAGGGCACAAAAACCCCAGGCAGGGTCTGCTCGTGTCCATGGTGCCGCAGACATCTTTTTATCAGAAATCTTTCCTTAGGGTTTTTCCTCCTGAGAAGCTGAGAGGCCTCAGGGACAAAATGTAAACAATGATTATCTGCTGCTGTGGAATGCAACAGGTGGATCTGTGGTTGGTCTCATGTGGATGTTTGGCATTAATGGCCAATCACAGTCAGCTGGCTTGGACACAGTGTCCGAGCCACAAACCTTTGTTATCATTCTTCTTTCCTTTCTATTCTTAGCTTAGCTAGCCTTCTGAGAACCTTTTCTTCTATTCTTTTAGTATAGTTTTAATATAATATATATCATAAAATAATAAATCAAGCCTTCTGTAACATGGAGTCAAATCCTCATCTCTTCCCTCATCCTGAGACCCCTGTGACACCCATGGGGAGAATTTCTGCCCACCCCAGCTCTCCTGGGCAGGCTTACAAGGACAGGCCTGCACATGTGAGAACATTGCTCCACACAAAGCCACAGCCCCCCACCTGTCACAGGGAAAACAGTTTCATTCCCACCAAGATGCTGAACCTGTATTTTCAGCTTTGCTTTCAAAACAGGATTTAAAATTAAAAAAAAAAAACCAGAAAAGTTCCCCAGGGCACTATCATGATCTTCTTGGCCCCAAATCCCAAGATAAATTAGGAGCACGGTGTTCCCTGTGGCCGTGCGATGGGGATTAAAGGTTTTGAAAGGTAATATCCTGCTCTGAGCCTTTCAGCCAATATAGCCATGACACTGATTTCCTCTCCTTGGCTGCCTACCCTGTGCTGTTTATGAAACATATGTGTTTGGGGAAATACCTCTGAAAAGGAGACAGAGGTTTTTTTTTTCATGTGACTGATGATCACATGAATTCCTTTAATCAAATTGGATTAAATATAGAAACTATGACTTACAGTCTTCCTCCAGAGAGTAAAAAAAGCCTTTATCCTGCTCCCAGTGTATGCTGACTGTGCTTTACACCTCATTTTAACAGCGTACTTGAGCTTCAGGCAGACTCATGCAGCACATTGCTTCCCTCTCAAAGGCTTTTAGCTCCCTCTAGAGCCCTTGAGGCACACGGAAGATTTTAACAAAATGATGGGAAAATTAATTGGCAAACCTGTAAGTAATGCCCTTGCTGAGAACATGCTGAAAATCAGTCAGAATTAAGAGTGGCACCCCCTCCATTCTTCTCTGCTTTCCTCTCTATCAATCTTTCTTACCCCCCACACAAACCTGGATCAATAATCATTATTGACTGATCTTCTAAAAACTGAGATCAATTCAGGCAAGACTTTAAATCCAAACCTTTGGTGGGGCCAAACTCTGCTGTCTGTGCCAACTCCCACGTGCTTTACAGTGCTCCAGAGGCAGAGCCAAGGCTGGCAGGGATGCCAGGAGACTTTGAGGACACCCTGTCCCACCATCTCATGCCAGGCATGGGGCAGCCCTGCCCCGGGTGGGACACCCCAGGAGCCTCTCAGAGCATGGCAAAGCCTGCTGGTGCAGGGAATCCCAAGGCATGCAGCCCTGTCTGTCTGTCTGTCTGCCATAGCTGCCACAGCAGGGACAGACCTTCACAGAGCTTGGTGGGGGCCTCCTCTCAGGAGCATGAAATAGCCCTGTGCGTGCCCTACTGAGATTTGCTGAGTTATCCAGAGGCACCCAAGGCTCCAGGGGACTGTGGGGTGGTTAGTGACAGTGCTCATGTGCACCTGACTTGAAGGCAAGGGAGGTGCCAAGAAGAGGAAATGCATCTTATCTCATCGTTTGAGATATAAAAATTCATCCCACAGCGCACAGACTTGCAAATAGTCTCAAAGCTTTCTTGTGCATTCAAAGCAAGCAAGATGAAATGCCTCTGCTTGAGCACTGGTCCCAGCATGGGCACAGGGGTCCTACTTGCTTCAGAAGCAGAGCTATAATTCCCTGGGATGCTGAGAAACGCCCCTTGCTGCAGAGGGCAGCTTAGGGCAGGGTTAAAGAGCAGCTGTCCCCACCATTCCCAAATCCTGCTGTCTCTGTGCCCAGAAACTGTGGCACTCAGCCCCCTGCACACTTCCCACCCTGCTGCTGCTGCTGCTGCTGCTGGACACCCACGTTTCACACCCCCAACCTGCCAACACCCCCACTCCCAGACACAACTGCACCTCTGGCAGAGCTCTGGGGGGCTCTGGGGGGCTCCTGAGCTCCCCCAGCCCCAGCAGGAACCTGCCAGTCTTTAGGACACCAATCTTAGGAAGGTGTGTGCCCCTGCTGAGGGCTGTGCAGGCAGCAGGGAGATCCAGCCCCAAGCAGCAGGGGTGAAACCAAGGGTGGGTGTCTGTGGCATTCACATTCTCTCAAAAACCCCTTCTCCCAGGATCTTTCCTCTGCTGGGAAGATGAGAAGCCTCAGAGAAAAAGGAAAACAATAATTATCTCATTTGCTTCTCCTGTGGTTTGCTCCTTTGGAATGTGGTTGGGGATTGTTTACCCAACGGGGGATTGTTTCATTGGATTCTGCTGTGAGTTGTTTTCACTCTTTGGCCAATCAGGGCCAAGCTGTGTCAGGACTCTGGAAAGAGTCACAAATTTGCATTATTATCTTTTTAGCCTTCTGTCAGTATCCTTTCTGTCTTCTTTAGTATAGTTTAGTACAGCATTCTTTAATATAATATAGATCATAAAATAGTAGATTAGCCTTCTGAGAACATGGAGTGAGATCCATCATTCCTGCCTCCACCTGGGGGGAACCCAAATACAAGAGGTGTCTTGTCTGGGGACCCCAGCCCAGGAGGAAGGTTACCTGTGCAGCCTCAGGTGGGAGGGGAGACCACACTGTGTATCAGAAGTGAATAGAGCACAATCTCTATCAAAATCACTGCATTCCTGTGTGACTTCCACAGGCAAAGGCAGGTCAGCCCAAGCCAAGGAAAACTGCTAGAGGACAAGAGCCACTATCACTTATTTTCGCCATCTCACCTCTTGGGATTGGCTTTGTCCCTTTCACCAACCCAGAAATATCACCTGGGTTTTTTTTTTTTCCCAACAGAAAAGAGGTGGGAGTGTGTCCACAGGCACCTCCAGGAGCACTTCTAATGAGTGACACCGGGTCAGAGCCAGAGCCACGGCTGATCAGAAGCAATCAGTGCAGGCAGGCTAGAGACAGAATCTGCAGCTCTGGCACAGGAGTGTGTGTGCTCCCATCTGGAGAACTGAAGCGGACACCACCTGGTGATGGGTGTAGATACACAGAAAACAGTCACACAGAAAGGGAGTTTGATCTTTTGAGGGTAAGAAAACAGAAAGAAATATTTGGTGTGTTTTAGATCTCTGTTTTCTCAACTGGTGACTCGAAATACAAAACTAGTAGTGACTCATGACTCAAAACCACAGAAATTCTAAAGGAAAGGAGGGAATAGAGACAGCTAAAAGACAGGAGAACAGCATGAATAGAAGATACAATCACTTCTCAGGCTCTACTCACTCGTTTGGATTTTTCTCCTCCAATTCTGATACTTATTTAATGCCGTGGACTGAAAGCTGTTGGCTCTCTGGAGTGCTGGGCAGAAACAGAGGGGACACAGGGTCAGCTAATGCAGCAAAAGCCGGAGAGCAAACGTGGAGCTGGGGGAAAACAGACGAGTGGAGGAGCAAAACCCCAATTTCCCGGCGCTGGGGCTCCGTTTTCCCAGCAGCCTGCAGCCGGGAGAGGGCAGCGCTCACCGCCGGGATGCGGGAGCATCTCCCGAACCCTCCCTGAGCCCGAACCCACTCAGGGATGGGGCAGGAAAAACACCCCAGCAAACAGGGATGGGGCAGGAAAAACACCCCAGCAAACAGGGATGGGGAAGGAAAAACACCCCAGCAAACAGGGATGGGGGCAGTGGGAAACACCCCAGCAAACAGGGATGGGGCAGGAAAAACACCCCAGCAAACAGGGATGGGGCAGGAAAAACATCTCAGCAAACAGGGATGGGGCAGGAAAAACACCTCAGGAAACAGAGATGGGGCAGTGGGAAATTGGGGAAGAAAAGGGATATGAAATCCTTTGGTGGCTGCATGGAGCCACACGCTGCTGGGCACGTTTTAGGGTCTGCTGCTGTCCTTTTGCCTTAAGCAAGGGCTTCGTTATTCAAGAGGGGATTTAAATTGCTGTATAAAACCCCCTGTTTTCTGCTGGGATTAAATTGCGTACGTGGATGTGGGAGTGGTGGGAGATGGGAAGAAATGAATGCTGGCAGCCTTTTATTTTCTGCAGAACCATGTCTTTAGCTGTTTTTAGCACATCTTTTAGTTCTGACCAGCTCCAGAGAAAGAGTTTCTTGCCATTTGAAGGCAGATTGCTCCCAAACCTCTCCCCACCTCCCTGCTAGCTATATCCTTTTCTCCCCGTGCTTTCACTGGATACAAAACCATGCAGCAGCTACCTGTAGAAACCAAATTGCTGCAAGCAGAGCTCTCTAGTGATTCCCAGCCTCACCCTTGCTGCAGATACTGCATTGCCTAACACCATGCTAACATTTTACTGGTGGGAAAACATCCATCCCACCCCTGCAAGCCAAGCACGAGGCACAACTCCTCCAGGCTACCCTGCACTATGGGAATGGTGCTTTTGGTGCTGTAGCACCGAAAAGGCAGAAAACTCCCCAAAAAGACAACCTGGCCACGCTGCAGGGAATGCCCTCTGCTTCGAAAAGCCTCCCCCAGTCCTACCTGCACCCTCAGAGAGGCTGCTGGAGCACCCCCACGTCAGGCTACTGCTTACCATCAGCAACTTTGGATGTTTTGGAGCTTTCCTCGGGCACCACGGGGCTCCTGATGAGCGATGCCCACCTCTGGATGGGGCTGGAGCAGGTGGGGAGCCAGGCTGGCAGCGAGGGCTGGGCTTCACCCACCTCTGAGCTCGAGGAGTGCCCAGGCACATCAGACTCCAGCTCGGAGCTACGGGGAAAAGGGCGTGAAAAAATGCGTGTTTTGTGCTTGGCTTTTGGCAAATGTTGAAACGAATATTATATGGGTTGTGTTAGAAAGTGATGCTGTATTAATTCTCTTAAGTAGTGTGTTAAATATAGTTTTAGGTTATAACATAAGGCTAAAATAGAAACTATGCTATGTAAGATACTTTTTTTTAAAGGGAGGACTTGCAGCAAGATAGCAGCCACAGGACACCTGAATCTTTCAGAGAAAGGGAATTTATTGCTCCATTATCAGAAGAAACGAACTTCTTCCTGCCTCACTGTGCCCTGAAGATGCCGTCAGGATTCAGAGGAAGAAGTTGAGGATGACCAGACAGAATCCTGTGTTTGAATGGAATTTATGCACCATGTATGAGGTGTATGAATATGCAACAGGCTGTTGCTTTTAAGGGTTAATCCTCTGTTAATGTGGGTCCTTTTTTGGGCTTATTTTGCCCAGAAAGAGGTACCCGGACTGTCTGTAACACTTCACTTTTATTGTCTCCTATTGTCCTAATCCAAATTGTCCAAATTTTTATTACTCTAATTATATTGCTATTTTTATAACCATTTTATTACTATTAAACATTTACAATTTTAAAAACAAGTGATTGGCGTTTTTCACAAGGGCAAGATGGAAGTGGGACATTTCAGGGGGTGCCACAAGCACCAGCATGAGCCCAGACAGCAGTGTGGCTGTTTCAGAGGAAGAGGTGCCTGTCAGCCAAAGCTGATGGCCTCATTTTCCTTCTTTCATCACCATTATGACAGGACTGTGAATTGCTGTGGGTTCTGCCCAGCTGAGCTATCCCCATTCCCATCAGAGTCCGGATTTGCACCCACAGCCACAAGGTTCAGCACCTGGAATCAAAGTGCTGCTGGGAGGGGCTCGGGGTGAAGCCCCTCAGTGCTCACACAGCAAGGCCAGGCACTTCTGCCTGCAAGGCTGTGCAGCAGCAGGAACTCAGGGAAACAGCATTTGCAATGCTGGGATTGGCCTGGAAAAAAATGCACAAGGGTCAAAACTCTACACTGTTCATGCTTTTCCTGCAGATTTGTGAAAATAAGAGGAGAAAGGAGCCTGGAGGAGAGGCGTGAGGACAACCACAGGCCCAGCAAGCAAGGCTGAGTCAAGAAGCTGGAGAAAATTGTAAACATAAGTCTAGAGAGAGAGGATTGAGTGGAGCTACTTAAGCAGCCTTCAAATGTGCAAAAGGTGTCTGTAGGAAAGAAGGAAACAAACTCTGCTCATTCCTGGGAGCTGCTGGGCCAGCCCATGTAACAGTGAGCAGCACAGGGAGGCACCCGAGCTGATCACAGAGGCAGATTATGGCATCCCCTTGTGAAAATGTAATTAAAAATACACTACGCAAACACACATGTGGATGACGTGCACATCCCGACCTTGCCTCAGGGCACAACAACCTTTTGAGGCGATTGTTACCCCTTTTTCTCGTAATCAGGCCGTTTCTGTCATCTCTCAAGTCCAGGCTGTAGGGAACAGACACCGTCAGCCCTTCTGATGTGACCACGTTGCCACTGCAGCCACACATGAGTGCACTGCAGCAGGATCCCACTCAGCCTCTTTGGCATGCTAACAATACTGGCAACCGAATTTATTCCTACCTGAATCTATTCCTGTGATGATTAACAGCTGTGCCTCAAAAGAAGAGGAGCTCACACCGTGAGCAGTCCTGCTGCCATGGCAGGAGAACGCTGCTCCGTGTTTATACAGAAGAAAGCAGGGTTTTGTTGTCACAGCCCAGGGCACAACCCAGCGGGAAGAAGAGGAAAAGGAGAGGCTGCAGGCCTGTATAAAGGCACACATTTGGGTAGCACCCACCCAGCTTCACCCAGACCCAGCCAGCAGTGCTGGAAGGCCAGGGCAGGCAGGACAGCAGGGAAGTGAGCACCTCTCCAGGTGCACTTCTCTTAGCAGGCTGAAGCACAGTGGCCTTGAATGTCATGCTAAAACACGCTTTTCAAGCTGACCTTCAGGCAATGTCAACCATACAGACAGATACAGACATATATATGTAGAAGTATAAATATATGAAGGCTTTGACCCTGTGTGCATGGAGAGACACCACACTGAGATTGGGCAGAACGCCACACTGGAGGGAAAGAAAAAGCCCTGCCATGAACACTGATTGATATCTTTCTGTTTTAAAGAGCAAAACATGTATTTTCCTTGGCCAGCAAGGAGGTAAGTGCTCTAGTATGAGGTTTCTCCTCTTGTCTCTGCTGGAAAGGGGGTCATTATTCACAGTACCTAAAGCCTGAACTGCAAAGCTGTGTCACTGGTCGTTTTCCCAGTCCCACCGAGTTCCCTGCAGCCAGCTCAGCAGTGCCATTTGTCACTTGCTGTTTCTTTTTTCGCCCCTTTCAGGCAGGGACTGTCCTGCTGGAGCAGTCCAAGGCAGAGGGGGCAGTGGGACGTTCACCCCCTGTGCCACTGGCACCGGCTGTGCTGTCACCCCTGTGCCAGGTCCTGCTGGCAGGGAACCAGGGAGCTGCTGTCCAGCCCCAGGAGAAGGAGCTGATCCCTCAGATCAGGGGGATTAGCTGGCTCTCATCACTGCCCGGACACCAGGAGCTGCAGGGTGTTAGCGGTGGATGCAGCACATGCTCTGCAGAGGAGCTGCCAAACAGGCAGGAAACCCTTCCCTGTGTTCTCCATTTCCTCATGGATGGGTTCATCCTTCCCTGTAAGAGCACCCAGCACTCACAGGGCACAAACCCCATTTACAGCCACCTCAGGGAATAGCAGAAGGTTGCATTTCTCAGAGCCAGGTTGCCCTCCAAAA
Organism: Geospiza fortis; assembly: GCF_000277835.1. Taxonomy (NCBI): domain Eukaryota; kingdom Metazoa; phylum Chordata; class Aves; order Passeriformes; family Thraupidae; genus Geospiza; species Geospiza fortis. The sequence continues at coordinate 2,319,551 of NW_005054402.1, read as the reverse complement.
GCTGCACACAGCACCACAAGTGAGTATTTAGAGGGTGTCAGGAATCTGAATGAGCTTCCCAGCAGAGCAGCAGTGTTTGCAACAGTTGGTCTCTTGGGTTTGCCTTTTTTCTTTTTTGTTTTTCACTTCCCTCTTACTGTTTAGTTCTCAGTAAGGAAAAGTGCTTTACTCAGGGGATACCAATCTAATCTTCAGATGGAATGAACTGCCACAGAACCCTGCCCAAGAGCAAATATATTCTCATGAGTATGTAGAAATTTGGCTTCCTCTGACAGCTCCCCAAGGTTCATCAAATTTCAGATTTCTTAGGGATGGGCAGGCTCTCAAAACCCAGGAGAGGCCCAGGGTGTGGAGCTGCAGGATGGGGCCCAAGGTGGGAGGTGGCCACATCACAGGATGCACCTTTTGCCATAACACACCCATTGCCCAAATCCCCATGTAACAAAAACTGTCCATTCCAAGAGCTGAACCCAAGCTGATCACAGCAATGTTTATCCCTCTGATTCAGGCCCCTGTGTGGGATGGGAATGTTTGAACATTTCCTGCAAAGTGATTCATGTGCCTTGTGGGGATTTATGGCTGCGGTTAAGAACAACTGTTATTCTGAGCATTTGTGGTTTTTTTTTTTTTTTGTTTGGTTCTTTTCTCCCACCCTCCTTAGTTGTACATACATCCAGTACTATATTTTGTTATGATTTTCTTTAGCATTTCAGAGAAAAGCAAACTGCTCTTGTCGGTTTAGTTGTGTTTTGGGTACCTAAAAGCAAACTGCTCTTGTAGGTTTAGTTGTGTTTGAGGTACCTGCTAGCATCACTGGCGACCCTGACTCGAACAGCCAGGAGGTTGTGCTCGGCCATCTCCTCCTCAGGGATGCCCCAAGGAGAAAAGCAAACTGCTCTTGTAGGTTTAGTTGTGTTTGAGGTACCTGCTAGCATCACTGGCGACCCTGACTCGAACAGCCAGGAGGTTGTGCTCGGCCATCTCCTCCTCGGGGATGACCCTGACGATGGCCCACTCGGGGGAAGGGGGGCACAACCAGCGCTCCAGCTCCTGCTCTTCAGGGATGCTCCTCGCCTTCTTGGGGGAGCTGGGCTCATCAGCCACGGGCAGCCAGCAGCCTGGAAGGCACAAAGGGGACAGCAGGCTGTTAGGGAAGGAGGGAGTCCATGGGGCACCTCATCCCTGCACTTGAGTGGTCCTTGGCTGGTTTCTGCCTGGGGTCCTGCACTGTCCCCAAAGGCACAGGCAAGGTGTGTGCACTGACAGCCTGGCATGGCAGAAACACCCCTCCAGCCCAGCACAGCCCTGTCAGGGCTCCTCAGCTTGGATCCAGAGAGAAGGAACCTTCAGGAGCAGCCTCAGCTTCAGCTGCAGGCCCTTTTTGTATTTGCTGGGACCCTCGTGGCAGGGAGGAATGATGGACCTGACTCCTTGTTCTCAGAAGGCTAATTTATTATTTTATGACACTATATTATATTAAATAATACTACACTAAACTACACTAAAGAATACAGAAAGGATACTTACAGAAGGCTAAAAAGATAATAATGAAAACTCCTGACTCTTTCCAGAGCCCCGACACAGCTTGGCCCTGATTGGTCATTGAGTCAAAACAACTCATATGAATCCAATGAAACAATCACCTGTGGGTAAACAATCCCCAAACACATTCCACATGAGCACAACACAGGAGAAGCAAATGAGATAATTATTGTTTTCCTTTTTCTCTGAGGCTTCTCAGCTTCCCAGGAGAAAAATCCTGGGTGAAGGGATTTTTCAGAGAATGTGAATGTGACAGGTCCTGGCGCTGCTCAGTGGGGTGGACATCAGCCTGGAGCCTGGTGGCAGCAGTGCCACACATGCCAGACACACAAGTAGGGATTTATGGGCTTTTTCCCAATCTCTTATGGATCTGTGTGTGCGGCAGGAGGCAGATGAACCAGCCTTGCTTGGATGGCTGAACCTTCAGCCTCACCCTGCAAGTTTAGGTCAGTTTAGGACAGTGGGAATGAGAAGAATAAACACAGACCCCCTCAGGTTATTTTTCATTGGGTACAGCAAATACAGAGCCTGGTTTGTAAAAAGAAGTAGCACATTCAGGCAGGGGAAATAAAGAATAAAGCCATGTTTCCCTCGCTCCCCCCAAGTGGTTAAGACAGGAGATAATTTCTCCCTGCGAAATCCTTCACTTCTGAGCAACCTTATCTACCCACAATCTCCCATCCAAGCAGATACAAACATATCAGCTGCAAAGTTCCCTGGGGCTGGGTGCAGAAGGGACAAATGAAAAGCTCCAGGAGAGCAGCTGTGCTTGGTTCACTGCCCATGTGTGGTGCTTTACCTGCATCCAATTCAACACTGGTGCTTCTAATGACTGAGGCAAAAATATCAAACTTGGGACATGGCTTATTTTCAGATCTACTGGAGCAAACCATCTAGTTAACATCAATTAAACTCCTATTTAACTTGCAGTGCCTCCATTTATTGCAGGACTGCACTCACTCCATCCTTCTCTTTGCAGGAGTTTTTAGCTTGAACATGCTCAGGCCCTGCATCCAGCTCAATAGCACCACAGCAGCCACGTGTTTCTAGACTGCAGAGGTTTCATTTCCTCTGGGAGATGGGAGGAAATTCATACCTCTCTGATTTTTATGTCTGACTTCTAGTTCAGTCCAACCAGGCCACCCACCCAAGGATGCTGTGGGTTCCAGCAGCTAAGTAAAATTCAGTGTTTTGAGCCAATTTGTAAACCCCAAATCCTCCAACTCAACTTTCTCCTTAAAAGATGGTGCATTTTACATGAAAATCAGAGCAAGCAAATGCAAATAATATTTTGCCAGCTCTTTCTCTAAATTCTGCATCCATGCTGGCAATAAACACTGCCCAAGGTCAAGAAAGTCAGTTTTGCCATTGGCTCGCACACTCATGTGTTCCTTCCCACCCCACTCACTATCCTTTCCCTGCCACACCACCAGGAAAGAGGAGAAAACATGTTTATGACTAACAGACACACAGCTGGAGACCATCAAAACCCACAGACAGACAAACAGACAGACAGACTACCTCCAGTGATTCCTAGCACGGTTCCTGAATGTGAACACATTTCCAGTCAACATGTCCCTCTGCAATAGCTTGCTGCACATCCAGCTTCCCACCATTAGGGACATGTAACAGTCAGAGCTGGTGAAGGACCTCAGGGTGCCACCCAGGACACCGGATGACAGCGATGGATGGCACCATTACCTCTCTGAAGAGGTAAATTTCTGTGCTTGCTTTTTTTTCTGTTGCATTCTTCTCTGTTTTTTGTAAATTTCTTTCTAGCATCACAACGTCTCCGCTTCTTGAACTCTGCACCCAGGAGCTGACCCTCCCAGAAGGCTGCTGAAACAGCAAAGTCCTTTCTGAGCAAGTTAAGTTTACATCCACAGTGATGCCAAGCAGGTTCTAGACCAGCACCCCTGCCCATGGCAGGGGGCTTGAACAAGTCCTCTGTAGATCCCTTCCCACTCAAACCACTCTAGGATTTGAAAGCAAACCCACTCCTTACTAACATATTTCAGTATTTGTAGTGAGACATATAAATTGAATAAATTATGTTGCACTCAGCTCCACCAAAGCAGAGACTGGACCACCTTGGTGTTTCAGTGCATGGGACACCCACATGGGCACATGAACTCCAACACTGGCTTACACATCCTGCAGGGCATTTGGAAAGTTTCATGTCAGAACCTCTGTCCCTCATCACAGGGCTGCACCTTGGCTAAGAGGCTCAAACAGAAAGCAGAGATGTCCCAGATGTCCCACATCCCTGGGGGTTTTTGCAGGCTCTGAGGACGAAGCAGGAGAGTTTTCAAAGGGCTCCGCAGCGAGGTCAGGCAGCAGGGACGCGCTGCTGCCAGCTCGTGTAAGCACCATGGGGGACAGTGTGGCCAATCCAAACAAAAGCCCAGAGCTCCCCAGGCCTGGATCCCAGCTGGCAGTGATTCCCTGCTCGCCCTCAGCCGTGCAGGCACATCCAGGCAGCCACCACTGCCCCTGTGCCACGGGCCAGCGCCGCCACTCGCGTGTGAGGAGGGTCCAAAAGCAGAAGTTATGTTCTGATACAAACAAAGCGTTCAAAAAGAAATCTGGGACTTCTTTACAGCTCTTATTATGCACAGTTAGAGAAGAAGGGCTACGTGAACTAATTTCTGCTGAATCAGCCCAGAGGCTGAGTACTTACACAAAGGTGAGGCACACATTTTTGCTGCTGGACAGATGTTAGGCTAAATTAGAAGCAGGTCATTCAGAAAGTTCCAGCCTCACTCCAGCTGGAGTTCCAGCTCCAGTTCTCCCTGAATCCTGAACAGCCACCCATCCTTGCAGCACCACCAAGCTCCTCAGTGAGACGTCAGCACAGCAAGGCTGAGCAGCAGGACCCTGATTTTCTGGAATTCTGACTTCAGGGTGGAAAGCAGGCTGTAAACCTCAGTGCCCTGATTCCCATCATAGTGCAGGTTGAGACTGCCAGGACCTCAGAATGCTAGTGAAGCACTTCAGGCTGCTGCTGCTTGAGTCCTTTCCTAAGTCTGTGCCTGGCTCTTGAGTATCTCCAGTGAGGGACACTCCACACCCTCCCTGGGCAACCTGTTCCTCTGCACAGCCACTGCACAGTACACAAGTTCTTCCTCATGGTCAGGTGGAACCTCCCGTGCACCAGTTTCTGTCCATTGCCTCTTGTCCTAGTGCTCAGCACCACTGAGCAGAGCCTGGCTCTGCCCTCTTTTCACCCTCCCTTCAGATACTGATAGACTTTGATTAAGTCCCTCTCAGTCGTCTGTTCTCAAGGCTCAAATCTCTCAGCCTGTCCTCATGACAGAGATGCTCCAGCACCCTAATCATTTCCTCCACAGGAGAGGAGATTTTTGACTAGAAGCCAAGAGACTGAGTCAGAGGAACTGAGCTTTATCTGCAGTAAAAGCTGCAGAGGGACGCCGCGTGCAGGGTGGGAAAGGCACAGCCCTGTTTCCTGCCTGTGCACAGGGGTGCCATGCCATGACCTCTGCACGGCAGCACGGGGCCTCGCCAGAGGAAGCCCCAGGCCTCAGGAAACAGTCCCTCAAAATAGCATTTGTGTAAGGTCTTACTCCATTTCCACCGTGCTCAGCCCACACTTCCCACTCCCTGTGCCTCAGCATCCTACAGACTTCCAGCAGGGAATTTGCCTGCTCCACAGCACACTTTGGGCTGCAGGCCCTGCTAATCCTTGGCCTAAACACCCAACTGACCCAGGGAAGGGGGCTTGTAATAGATGATATGTATAAATTCGTGCTGAGGCTACAGCAATCTCACCTGATGAAAATCCTGGCATACCAAAGGAGGATTCTGGGGAAATTCCCTCTGATGAGATTACAGCGATGTGCACCAAAATCCTAGCCTGAATAGTCATCTCCAGAAATGGTGATTCCAGAGGCTTATTCATCTGACCAAGCCCCAGCAATATGCATTGGATATGCATCATCAGTAAGATAAATATGTGTCTCCTAGCATGTATATTGCAGGAGATTTTCCTCTAACAAGGTGAATTATTTACCAGTTTCAGGAAAATCTTACCAAGAGCGACAGCAAGGAAGGAAAAACTACATTAATATGCTAAAAGGATAAGATCAACATAAGAAAGCAAGAAACCCTTCCCAGCAACCCTCAGAGCTTGGAAATGTATAAAAAAGACCTTGTGAGAGCTGTCTCTCTGTGATCCACAGAGGAGAGGAGCCAGAGTGTCCCCCTGTCTCACCCAACGCTGTGAGCCTGGGTCAGTGCTGATCTGAGCTTTGCTTGTGGCCTTTTTTCCACTGTATTTTAATTATGGACTAAATTCTCCTTATTAATCAAACTGCCTAACGTGACAGTGGTCACAATGGTTTTCAGGATGAGGGAAGAGACATAGACCTGACTCTGTGATCAGAAGGCTTGATTTATTATTTTATGATATATATATATTACATTATAACTATACTACAAAGAAAAGGAAGGAAAAGTTTCCAGAAGCTGCTAAGCTAAGAATAGAAAGGAAAGAATGATAACAAAAGCCGCTCTCTCGGACTCTGTCTGAGAGAGCTCAGTCTTAGATTGGCCATTAATTATAAACATCCAAGCTGGGCTAATCTAGATGGACCTGTTGCATTCCACAGCAGCAGATAACCTATTGGTTACGTCTGCTTCTGAGGCTACAGCTTCTCAGAAGGAAAAACCTTAAAGAAAGGTTTTTTCACAAAGAGATGTCTGCGACAGCCTAACACCTTTATAGCAGGCTGTAGGAGCAGGACAAGGCGCTGTGGGAAGGTGTGAGCGCTGTGCCACGGTCAGGGCAGGTCTGTCACAGCCGCACACCCCTGCAGAGCCCTCAGCAGCCGCTCAAGGGGAAACCTTGGCCACGACTGCTGTGCCCTTCATGGGTGCTGCAGCTCCCAGAGCCAGTGTGCTCATCCCAAACCCTGCCTGTGCTTCGGGGCAGGGCTGAGGGCAGCCTTGGCTCTGCCTGGCCAGGAGCTGCAGGTGCTGCAGCCAGCACAGCTCGGGGTGGTCGTGCTGCTTTAGGGTCTGCGTGCACACAGCTCCAACTTGCTGATAGGATTAAAGGAATTTATGTTTTCCATTCCTTCAGCTGTTGTTAACTTCCTCCTGACTCTGCTGTCACCCACATATGATGATCCTTCTCATCCATAACCCTGCCCCAGTCTTTGGCTGACTTGCATTTAGAGCAAAGAACATGGGTTTAGAGTTTGTGGGTTTTTTTTGTTTGTTTGCTTGTTTGGTGGTTGGGGTTTTTTATTTTGTTTTTAATGCAAGCAGTGAAGCTTAGCTGCCTTCAGCTACTTAAGAGCAGCAACACAGCCAGCGATTTGAAAAGAACAATCACATATTCATCTGGCCTTCCCACTCAAACACGATGAAAAATGTGGATAAAAACAATTTCTCCTTTGTCTGCATTTCAAAACTCACCTCACCCTCCTCACATGGGCAGAGAAACGACTGTTTTCCTTACAGGGCAAGGATTTAGCCAAGCCCTGTGGTAACTGAGAAGTTTTCCTAAGGCTTCAGCTTGCAGGATTTGTACCTGGGCTGGCTCTCACCCAGAGGTCAGGGCCAGTCAAAACTGACTCCAATCCATGGGCTTGGCCAAAGAGCCCCTGCAGACCCCAAGGACAGACAGAGATACAAACCCCTTCCCTTTAAAACATAGTTTTTCTCTCCATTAAGTGTCATGCCAAGTGTTTTAATTCAATGTCGTGCCAGCTCATCTTTGCATTAGAGACAGAAATGTCTGCACCAGGCCTTGAATTAGTCAGAGATGCAGCAGTGAGGGACAAAGATCTTATAAAAGACCTTTTTCTCCATCTCTCTGGAGATGCTTTCCCTGGCTGAGCCCTTCAGGAAGCTCATGGGCTCAAGGCATTGTCTTGCTCACCAAAAGCAGGCAAATTCAGCACAGCTCTTCTGCTTGCTCAAAGTTCAGTGCAACCCCGATTCTCTCAATGACAGGCTTGTAAAATTCACATAGCTTACAGAGTGATTATCCACCATAACCTAAAAAGCATTTTTACCTTTCTTCTTTTTTTTAAATAACTTTTTGTAATGGCAACCTCAGTCTGGATGCATTTCAGCATCTAACAGGGCCTTCATGCAGCATCACTGTCCTGCAAAGGCTCGAGGTGCCCGAGGCAGGAACATGGCAATGAAACCTGATGTCCCCACAGTTGTTGCCCTTCCTAATGGAAATTCTTCCAAAACCGTGCCTTGGATCAACCCATTTGGAGAGCCAAAGTCATCCCAAGGCCCAGAAACAACAACAGAGAAATCTCCTGGGATGTGGGGTCAGGAACTCTGGCATCTCAAGAGGTTTTGCTAATACTTTGGGTTGCCTTTCTTCCCTGGGTACGAGGGCAAAGCTGGCAGTGCAGCACAGCAGTGGAGACACCTGTACTGTCTGTATTGTGCTGCCTGTTACAGACACAGCTACACAGATACTTTTACAGCCCTGAAAGCTTGCGGGGACACCCTGCTCGGAGGTGAGATCACAGTGGGCTTTGCCGAGCTGATGAAAACACCCTGGGAGTCCCTGGCGTGGATCCCCTTCAGAAACACGCCCAGCAGCAGTGTGCCACTGCAGCTGTGCCAAAGAAGCTGCCCTTTCCAAAGGGGCTCAGCTCTACCCACCCAGGACACCTTCTCTGATTCCCATGTGCAGGGCCTTGATCCCTGCAGCATCCCAGTGCCCCCAGTGCCAGGGCTGGCACCAGGCATGAGCAGGAGCTGCTGTGTGTGCTGCCCCACAAGGCAGCCTGACTCCAGCCCTGTTGGGGAAGATCAAACAGGAAAGTCTTATAGATATGATTGCTGGGCAAAAGATTTTGAGAAATATGGAAACTATAAATGAGATTGAAATGAAAGCAAGCTTTGAGATACCTCAGTTACTGAACACCTGGAAAACAATGGCATGGCTGGCTGAAGGTAATCCCCTTTTGATTAAACAACACCCTCTGCTTGCTGGCAGCTCCAAGGGTCAGACTGCCAACCCTGCTAGCTTGGCAGAAGGGGCTCAAAGAGGAGTTTTTAGGGTTTAAAATGTAACACAGTATGGTAATGTAGTGATTCTTATAGGCTGTATGCAAATGCTATAGGATTTGTATCTTGTACTAGATTGGTTTGTGAGAATTAGAATATTCAACACAGAAGAAGATTTATTGTATTGTAATGGGAACCTCACTCTCTTACCCTCTCATCCTCTCTACCCCTCTCTTCTCTCAATCCTGCTCTGAGCTGTGGCTGGCAGCTCCCAGCAGGGCCCTGCACGCAGGCCCTTTGCAATAAACCCCAAGTTCCACGACCTGGCTGCAGAGATCTCTCATCTCCGTCCATCCCATCCGTCCCCCGATGCCCCTACACAGCCTGGCTGCTGCTGCTGCTCCTGACTCATCTGCCAAGGCAGATCACACTGCTGTGACCTGGCACGGAGGTGACACAGCCCTGGGCACCTGCCAGCTTCGGGCAGAGCCAAGCTCCTGCTGGGGCAGCTGGACCGGGTCAGCCGCTTCCTGCCCGCCTCAGGCAGAGCACGTGCTGCCCACAATGGCACAAAGCCTGGGCTCTGCCAAAAACCATTCCTCTCCCTGCCAGCAGCCAAGCAGCTCGGACACCAGCTGGCCCAGGGCAGCTGGCTTTGATCAGCTCCTCTCAGGAGTGGCTGCTCCCCACGTGCCTCTCTCCAGCACGGACAAAAATGGTCAAAGATGCTCCAGTGAAAATCCCCAACCAAGGCAGCTGCAGCCAGCTCCCCATCAAGTGGATGCTGCTGGGCCACAAACAGCAGGAGGTGTTCCCATTTCTCCTCCCTCCTCCTCTTTAGTTGGCTCTAAGTCATGTGAGGGGAATTAGTTTTGAAGCAAATCCTGTGGGATTTCTTGGCTAAAATGAGTCAGACCAAATGGGAGCCCCACATAAGAGGAAAGGGGCAGTGAACCTCACCAAGTCAACCAAAGTATGAAAGCTCACACAAACCCAGAGAATATCCCTGAAGGCAGAAGAAAAGCATGAACAGAGCAGGAAACAACAAATTTTAAAATTATATCTACCTTTCTTCTTTGGCCTACAACACACCCAAGGTACTGATGGTCAGGAACAAAGTATTTATGGGGAGGGTGGTCCAGAAAACAACTCCAAGAACTCCTGATCTGCCCAGGCTGGGGGTCCCTACACACCAAACACAAGGTCTGGGGGAGATGCCCCGGCAGGGCCCTCAGAGGGGACAAGAAATTATCCCTCCCTGCTGCTGGCAGGGAAAGGGGACCCTGCCACAGCTGCCCTGAGGGCAGACAGCTCCACCCCTGCTCCACAGCTGTGGAAAAGCAGACAAGAAACAATTCCTTGTGGGCCTCGTTTGGGGGATAGGGAGGAAGAATTAAACCTCCTGAATTGGTTGTCCCAGCCTGAAGTGGGGATGTGATGTTCACATGAGGGCTGTGCAGCAGGAACAGTACAACAGTACTTACCCAAAGAGCCCCAGCCACCCATCAGTGGCACAGGGCTTTCTGCTCCTCAGCCAAAAGGCACCACCAAAACGCAGAGCGCTGCTCTGCTCAGCAGGGTGTGGGTGCCTGGCACCCAGGGCTGGCAGAGGGCTCACCCTCCCTGCTGTGCAGCTGCCCCACACAGCACAGGGCCCCCAGCCCAGGCTCCAGCCTCGCTGGCATCCTGCGTTCCCCGCTGGCAAGCCCGAGGCTCCTGGCCTGCCATTGCACTGTGTCACCTCATCACTCATCCCCAGGGCAAGTGCACCCTGCCTGGCCTTGTATGGAGCTGCTGACTCAGGCACTGACAGCAGTGGGCAGCTCTCAAGTGGAGTTACTCACAAACGTGGGCAGCGCTGATGGTGAAAGCAAACACCAGCTGGCATCAAACACCGGCATTAGGGAACTCAGTCAGCAGACCACAAATTGATCTGTAGCACACCCAGCCCGCTTTACTGCCTGACTTCTTACTGTGCAATAAACCAAAAAAGCAATCTGAGTCCAGCTTACAAAACAGCAGTGCTTCAGGAGAGCTGTGGGGACAGAAGGAAGGTGTGGCAACAGCAGAGCTGTGCAAGCACAGCTGAAATGAACCCGGTGAGCTCAGGGGCAAGATCCCGAGCAGGAAGCACTGTCCAGGAAAGCACAGCCCACGTGGGACTGGCAGAGGGAATGGGAAAACAACTCCAGCTTGGTTAGACCTTGGTGTTGCTGAAATACAGGGCTCAGCAGCCCACATGAGTGAAACCCAAGCTCAGAGCTGTCAGAGCTTCAGCTGCATCCTGCAGCCTGAGCTCAAAACATGCAAGGCTGCATGGGAGCACTGCCTGCGTCAGAGCTGGAAACTCTGAAAGAAGACATCCCTCTGAGGTATCCCCCAGATCAGCCTTAGGAGGCTGTCAGGCTTCCAGCAGCATTCCCAAACTGATGTCCTGTCCCAACTTCGACTTTTCATCTCACCTGAGATACCACCAAGTAGGTTTTTGCCCTTGGAAAAGGATTCCTACAAAAGGTATGATGGCTAACATTTCAGATTTCAGTTCTTGCCATATCTCCTCTTCTTCCTCCTCACACTTCTAACAGAAGCAATTTCCTCCACTTTGTTGTGGCCAACACGTGGCGAAGAGTGAAGGGAACTGCTGCTCCCA